>NC_092193.1:23227882-23596363 GCF_043641665.1 Enoplosus armatus | reverse complement strand
CGGATGTTAGGCTTAGTGAAGCCAGAAAAGATATCCTGGGTATGTTGAACTTGCTTTGTGGCACAGGCCTCAGGTAGCACATCCGGGTTTCTGAAACCAGGATCAGGCGCATAACCGGGATACTCCAAAAACCCAATCATAACCAGGATACTAGTGTAGACAAGTGAAATAAAACGGCCAAATTGACTAAATTAAATCATACTAATGTCAGAAACATGGCAAACGTGAGCGCACAGATGACAAAGAGAAGTGACGGGTGCCAGCGTGATGGACCCACATTCTCCAGCTTCAGTCTCATCGTCACCATTCGATTTGGCCTTTCCTCAGGTAACATCAGCGCTGTGAAATTCACTGTGGAGGATGCAGGCGAGGGCAGAGCCATTGTCAACATCACGGATCCTCTGACCAGCGTCCATCAGGGCGGAAAGCAGCTCAGCATCCGGGACGTCCTCAGAAAGGACCTCAAGTACAAGATCAGCTACTACAAGTCTGGAAGCACAGGGAAGGTACGGTGCTCAGCTGTCAGCATGAAGCTCGGTCACACAAACGCAGTCCCACTAACTATTGTGCAGAGTAGTTTTAACCTGTTGGATTTATGTTATTCATCCGTTTGAAATGTAAGTTCGAATTGTTTCATCCGACATGTTACATCTTCGCCAACATGTCGCTAGTTATTCGCAGAGTGTTCTCGACTATCTCCCCTTGACTGGGGGTGGTATCCAAGGTTGTCTTTGCTTTCTTCATAATCAGTCAATCGGTCATGTGACCTATAAATGGCCGCATTACAGTTATCTTTTCAAAATAGCTTTAACAAAATACAATACACCCACAAAATATATGAATTATGGATATACATGCACTGTATGTTTTTCTTGTGAAGCTTTTCATGTTGTATTCTGTTTTGGAAACTATTTGGGAAATGTAATTGTAATGTCATTTCCAATACCTTGTATTTATGGTAATTTACAAGTCACATGACTAATTGATGGACTCGATATGAAGAAACCATTATAGAGAAAACCTCAGACACTGCAAGATAGCCAGAAAACCTTTGGTGAATACGGTGTGAGGTATGTTGGGGAAGAGTTGTGCGCCGTGACTAGAGTGACCTCAGATTTAATATTAGAAAGGTACTTACAAAACGTTTTAAACGGGGACCTATTATGCTCATTTCCAGCTCTATATTTTCATTGTGTGACTCCACTAGAGTAGCTTTGCACTGTTCAAAAAAAGTCTTGATTTATCTTCTACTGGCCCTTCATGCAGCCCCTCAGTTCACCCTCTGTCTGAAACAAGCCGTTTGAGCTCCTGTCTCTTTAAGCCCCCCCCCCCCAAAAGCCCACTTTCTTCTGATTGGCCGGGTTAGGGGGTTAGGGTTAGTCTTTGGAAGACTTTCCAAAGGCAAACTGTGAACCTAACGTGACTAAGCAACGTTGACATAAACATAAACATCTGGTCTGTGCCTGGAGCAGAGATACCATATTAGGACATCCGTGCCTATCTGACATCAGATAGACCCGGCGGTTGAAAAAACTGAAACGGAGCGTTCAGAGCAGTCTGAAGCCTGAGCTTTTGGCTCACAGGGATTACTTTTACATACCTTTACCTCATTATTTGGCAACGTTTAGTATGAATATCCAACATTGTAACATTATATATACAACAGAAAATAAGGAAAAGCATAACAGGTCCTCTTTAATAAGTGAGTGATTGTAATATTTCCTATTCTCACCTGATAGAGAGACATCACATCTGACACCAGTATGGCAGAGGTGTCGGAGCTGGATGCAGAACAGAGTTACTGCTTCATGGTGGCAGCTTACATCCCCTCCAGAAAAACCACCCAGCTGGGAGCCTGGAGCTTACAGCAGTGTACACATGGACACGTCCCGCAAGGTGCACACACACTCTGTACACACTACACTACACAGAGTATGGACATACAAGCATCTGGCGAGCAACGTCAGCATCACATTATGGCAGGTACATCCTATACTGGAAGGTAATAAAGTGAAACTTCAGTGGTTCAGTGGTGTGATGAATATGTCTTTGCACTATAGCACCTCATGTGAGACTCACATGGCTGTAGAGTTGGCGGTGCCAACCCCAGGGTTTCTGAATTGACGCCAGTATTTGTTCTAGTTCCTGCAAATAGAAAAATGCACATTTTGTCAGAGGAATTTAGAAATACCGAGGTCATGAGTCCTGGATAAGACATGGATTAGAAGTTCTTTTGTCTGGTGTGCTTCGAAAAATGACCTCAAAGTGCGTCAACTGGAAAAGAGCTTTGGTGTAAACAAACGCGGTTTTGTTCACATTCGCTCACCCAACACACTGTGTATCCCCGGCGGCTAACAGACAAGCATTTCCTACCTCATTAAACATCTGCTTACCTGACTTTCTTTGGTTTTTGTTTTGAGGAATTGTGTAAATCTAGGTACACAGTTTGTAAAACATGACGCATTTTTATAGATTAGACTACCCATTGGTATTTAAAGTAGTTAAAATTAGCTTCACCTTTTAACATTAAACTGCTTTTTACACATTTATTGGTCAGTAGCAGAGGGTAATATGGAAATTAAGTCTTCTTTCACTATAATGTTACATCATGATATTGATATATATCACAATGCAGTAAATCTTTCATTGAGAAAACACATAGAAAAAATATACTAAGATCGCAGTGTCCGTTTTTGGCTGATCCAGTGAACTGAATACCTGAATGATCAAGGTACTTCATCACAATGATAAGAACGCCTTCACTTGGCGCTGCAACCCTGAACCATGGCCTCAGACCGCTTCAGTCTCGACTGCAAGCTGCCCCAGTGTGTGCTGAAGGTCACAGTCTGACGAACAGCCAACAGAACCACATCATCTGCAAAGAGCAGCGACCCGAACCAAACACTCTCCTCCCCCCCCTACGGCTGCGCCTTGAGATCCACAAATATTGTAAAATTTCCCCCCGGGGATCAATAAAGTATTTCTGATTCTGATTCTGATGATTCCAAACTGAAGCGGTGACAAGGGACTTCCTGCCGAGAATACTGACGCATGCTCTCCCTCTGGTTATAAAAGGACCAGACCAGACTCCCCGGGGAAGATGGTCATAAGCCTCCTCCAAGGTCCACAAAAAACATGTACACTGGATGGGCCAGCAACTCCCATGACCCCCCACCTCCCCCCCATAACCCTGTAAGGGTAAAGAGCAGGTCCACTGTTCCAACACCAGGACAAAAATCTGCATTACTCCTCCTGGATCTGAGGTTCAACAATCGGTCGGAGCCCCTTCTCAACAACCCTGGCATAAGCTTTCCCAGGGAGGCTGAGCAGATAATTAGAGCACCCCCCCCCCCCTTTTTTTTTTAAACGGGAACCATCACCCCCCCATACGTGTCACAATGCATGTTGTGTTTGTGTTAATGTGGTGAGTGGCGAGCCAGATCCGTCTGTCTAACCGTGACTCTTCACTGTCTCTCCAGAGTGGAGCCTCGGCGCGTGGGTTGGCGGAGTCTTCATCCTGCTCACCGTCCTCATCATCCTCGTCACGGTGACGGTCCTCTGTTGCAAATGCTGCCGACAAAGAAACAAAACCCTCCACACACCTCAGTCATCGGCGCTTGTTTAGTGTGCGTGTGTGTGTGTTTGTGTGTGTCTTTCAAACACAGGGAGCTGGCCTCCCTTCAGTTTTCTATCTCCTCTCTGTTTTTACACTGCTTACATGCTCTTTGTTTACACCGTGTTGTGGTCATTATTTGTTTATTTCATATTCCATTTTACATTAAGATCAAAATGTGCAGCTTCATCTGACAACTGAGTAAGAATTCTGCAACTTGTTTCACAAACATTAGCTTGTCTTCTTCTTTTAACCCAGTGAGTTAATCGAGTTGTCCCGACGCTGTTTTCTCTAAACCCAACTTTCCCTTTAAGTTCTGTCAGGATGAAACACAAATAACCACAAGTACTGTAAATTTTGCTCTTCAGTGGCACCTATCGGCTGCCCCGCAAAACTACAACTACATCGGCAAACTCATCTCTATAAATCCATATGCACTGATACTTTTCGCCTTATGTGGTAGAACTCTTTCGGATTCATTATTCTGTTGTTTTGTGTGTAGCAAGACTTGCTTTTTGTTGATCAAAAGGAAGTAAATGCAATAAATGTTTGTCTCCAGATCTTGTTATTTTCTTAAATCATTTATAGTCACATTCTGGAGGGACGTTCATCACTGAATTATGCTTTATTTGAACATACAGCTTGAATTATCATTAACAATGTTCTGGGGTTTGGAGAGGCAGTGAGACATGATATATCTGGACTTTATTATCATTATATATATATAAAATTGTATTATTATATCTGACTGGTCCGGTCTGTATGTGACTGAGCTGAGGTTCAATTTCAATTCAATTTTATTTATATAGCGCCAAATCACAACAAAAGTCATCTCATGACACTTTACAAAATAGAGCAGGTCTAGACCGACTCTTTATAATGTTATTACAGAGACCCAACAATTCCCACCATGAGCAAGCACTTTGGTTGCTTTATGGAGATTTTTTTAGCAGCTAGAGAGACATATTTCCCCCTGGAGTTGGTGGCGGCCAAAAACAGAGCTGAAAGAGAGTGAATATTGCACATTCTCTGATAGATGATGAAGAGTAAACTCCTCTGTCCCGTTTCTGGATAGACCACTGACAACACACACCAAAGTGAAAAATGAAGCATAAAACTGGCTACATCCCCTCGGACAGATGCTCTCTGGAAGACAAATCAGACTACATGCTGGAATTCTAAGAGTTTTAATTTTTCCAACACAGAACCTCACATTTGGACGGCAACACACACATCACACATAAATGTATTATCATCACAAGAAATGGCAATACACAGAAGTTGTTTCGAATATCATTTCACTCAACCATGGCTTTAAGGTGCATACATCTGTACCATAGAAAACACACACACTGCAAAAAATGAAAAGCCCCAGAAGCAACTTTATCCCCTCTGTCTCTCTCTCTCTGAACAATGTTGCCGCTTTGACAACTGCTTTTGATAATATTCCGATCACATGTCCATGTCTTGATCATGTAACAACAGATATCATAAGCAGCCTGCAAATAAATACAAAAATAAATACATACAAAAATAAATAAATAAATATATGTGTAAGCGCCAACGAAGAATCTAACTGCCATCTGGGTAAATAATAAAATTGCTTGCGCACCCTGTCATTTTTACAGTGCACGAAATGAGATGTTTATTGTGCTACATGTGCCTATGTACAGTGATACATTTTGAACATTTCTGAAAAGCAAGGACACAGATGCCATTCATCGGTCAAAAACTTCGTTTTAGCTTTGGAGAGTGGGAGCTTGATTCTACTTATTTCCCCTCGTGCTTCAAGAGGAAACTCCCGGAAGAAAATTGGGAAATGTTGTTGTTCTTCTCTTTAAAAGAACAAAAATCTGATTGTATGGGTGCTTCCTCTATGAAACTCAACCTGTAATATTGTCAAATAAATGAAATGGAATTTTGGCCTGTATCGGCTTTTGATACAAGAAGATGTTCCGCCCCTTAGCCAGTGCATAAAACAAACAGGGTCAAACAGGAAGAGGAGCTGAATGTTTTGGTGTGTTTGGATACGTAGAATAAGAACCGGGTAGTTCGGGTGAGCAGTCGGGGAAACCTACGAAAACCTTTATCACAGATGAGCCAAAGTGATGAACTCTGTAAGTTCAGAAGCACTGAAACACGCAAAGGTTTGTTGCTAAGTGATATTATTTGGTCATCATCATCGACAGATGTTGTTAAATAGGGAATTAATTAAAGCAGGCTTCATTCCTTTTCAGGCGGATCAAAATGGGAGCAGAAAAAAGAAAATCTAAATGAAAGAACCATTTCTCTGGAGAGTAGAGAGAAAAGTCCAGAATGGTGTTGATTATGTGTTCATCGTTAGTATGTCATAGAGGATTGGCGGAGATAGAGGATTAGATAGAGGATTCATCCATGTCACCCATAGTTAAATGGCAGCACTGAAGACTGGCTCAGATGGATATATTCATATAAAATATGAACGTTAGGGATGTTGCCTGATAAATTTGACTGTTACAAACTGGTCTCTTCTTCCTGTCCGTAAAGCCAGCAGCAGAATGGCAGATCCGTCTCACTGTGGCCTCTCACACACCTTTTAATGTCCTGGTTATACGATGTGGACATGGATTTGCATTTTCTTTTCTTGACTGCACGTCTTTACAAAAGAGTCAAAATCACGGGTTTCACAGTGTTGTCATGCACTCACGGCAAAGTAGGAATGAGGTAGGCATGAACTGAAATTTAATATTAACTGAAATGTTCCTTTAGTGCCTGCTACGGCTGTTCCAGGGTGTGAGGGTAGACTGTCATTTGGGATATATATTCATCATGGACACACCAATATGTAAATTAACATACATTCACATTCTTCATTTCATATGAGGATAATTCTACATACGTATATTTCACTGTATTTGTAAACTGCTAACTGAATTGGTTACACGGTATATTGAATGTGCACTGCTTTGTATACCCGACCCAGTAGATAAAGTGTATTGGTTACACAGTACATGTGGACTGTTTCCTACAGCAAGCTAGAAACAGTGCAGTAAACAGTTAAACTGCAGCCCATTCGCTCTGAGTGGCGTGTGTTCCTAACATGAGATGTATGAGATGCAGCTCCCCTCAGCTTTCCAGCGTCTCAGAGTTTCCGAGCTCATTGTTTATCTGTCCGGCTGCAACTTTATTCGCAGCAAAGCGTTGTCTTTTTCAGCAGCAGACACAGTTGCAGCAGACTAGCTGGTGAACATAGCGGAGCATTTAGCAGCTAAAGAGCTAAGATATTTCCCTCAGGAGTTGGTAAAGACCAAAAAAACACTCCACGTGAAGGATCATGTCGCTCTGTAACTGCTAGATGTGGAAATAAACAGCCGTTTGCTACACGTTCACTATATCACATAAAGGCGACGACGGGTCAGTGTTGTGTTTACAACGTGTTTCTGCTGCCCCCAAGTGGTAAAAAAATGTTACTGCAGGTTTAACAAAAGAGTGATGGAAAATGTTTCACTTACATGCAGTTGTATCTGACACTATTCAACTCCCCTCACCCAAACCAGTGCCATATGTAGACAAAGTTTGGACATCGCGGTCTTCAGAGGCAGCAAGATTCGAGGCCATGGTGGTAGAACGCTTTGGACCACATTTACCCTAAAGCCCGTTTCTATCTGCGCTTATGTCTTTGGCTTGATGAGGGTGAACATGTTGGAAGGGATTTTACTCACTTCCGGCACCTGCCTGTATGAAACTCCGAAGGCTCCATTTCCCCCTGGACGAACAGCGCCCTCTTACATTTTATTTTTATTTTTTGCGCTGTAAAGCAATGCTCGTGCCGGATCCTACCAGGTTACTGATTCTGGCCGTGTCCCAATTCCATACTTCATACTAACTCTAGGCAGGTTTAGAGATTTTTGAGCGTGCTGTTGATGTAAACTACTGTCCCACAATGCAATGCACACAGGCTCTAAAATATCTTAATGTTTGGTGCCACTGTTTTTTTTTTCCTCTCTGTATACATTTATATTTTCCTGTATATTTAGGTTCCTGAAATAAATAATAGGCTGATAGTGAAATTTATTCGCGCACAACTAATTGGGGGGGGGTTCATAATTGTCATGGGATGCAACCTCTGTCTCCGGCTAAATTACAACCAATTTTACCTGTGTTTTTAGTGTGGTCTGTTTCTGTTTTTTATCTTTTTCATCTCTGTCAAAGTGGTCTCTGATGCTTGCGTGAGTGCACCATAATAGCTCTGTGGCGCAGCTGTAAATTAGTGACGGGAAAAAAAAGCAGACAGTTGTTTGTAGGCTCCAGCGGCAGCTCAGAAAACAGATAAACTACTAAAAACATAAATAAATAAAACTTTTTTTTAAAAATCGCTCCCTGCTTTTGGTTTTTTTCTTATTTTGAAATTGGCAGTAGTCTTTCCAAGTCAACATCAGTCAATACTTCTGTGTTAGTACCAAACAGTTAAGAAAATCAGTGTCTTGTGTACTAACTACCAAAATAGTGCACAGTCAACATTACTGCATAGTTTTTATTTAATATTATTAGTATATCGTGTGGAACTGGGACACTGATGTGGTGAAACGCTGACAGTTTTCAGCGCTAGTATCCAAGTGACGGTTCATTCGTTCACCGCCGCTGGTTACAATGTTCAAGTATGAAGTTCGGGGGCGAAAATGCTTTAATAAGTAACTTAACACCCTCTGAAAACCTTGCTTTCGCTGACCTCCAAGTGCTTTGCCTTCGCACCTTGCGGCAGTGATTTTGCAGGTGCACTCCAGGAGGCGGTGACGTCACTGTTGGGTGTAGTTGCAGGTGGGACAAAGCCTCACCCTTGTGGCCGCACCCATCAGCGATGCCGTGGTCAGAGGAGGGCCAGGCTTGTAAGGCTTAAGCCCGAAATGGCAGTGAAACACTGCTTTTCAGCCTGCTGTTAAAGTACTCTTTAAGGAGCACCTTAAAGTAACTGATGACTGACAACACTGGGCATGTAACCATGGTGACGGTATAGATAATGCACTCACTGTACAACCCGACCAAACTCGCTCTACAGCTCTCCGCCAATTTAGACCTAAAACTAGTTGACTAGATAAACTAAAAACCACAATAGCAGAGTACACCATTTATATACATTTCATCTATGTGACAGTCCACTTACACATGCTCCAACACTACTATCAAATTAAAATGGGGGAGATTATTTTCACAGTGGACCAATTATCCCTGTCAAAACGTGTCGGGAAGGATGGAAAGCTTAACTGAGAGACTCAGAGGACGCAGGAGAGTGTTGGTATCTGATATTAATAAATAACAGATAATAACAGGCTCATGGTTAATTGACAAGCATCACCTGGGGTAAAAACACTTCATTTTCATATAGTTGTTTCCAATCCTGAGTTCTATAAATCTCTCTAAGTGGACTGAAGCCATAAGCCAGTCGGGTTTCCCTAATAGTAATTATTAACTCTTGTGGGGTCAGCTGGTCCCACGGTAGTTTTTATATCTTGCCTACTTCTCATCTTCCCATTCTGACTTTTAATGTTTCCCTCTGAAACCTGAAAACGTAAAAATAAACGTCTGAAACGAGAATTATTGCCATAAATAACAGCAGAGTGATCTCTCCCTCCTAACTATTTAATCATCCCTCTCTCGCTCCGTCCTGCTTTGTCTCCGTTTCATCACCGTCCCCCTTACTTCGCTCCTCGTCCTCTTCATCTCTTGCATTGCCATTGTTGTTATGGGAACCCTGCTGGCATGGTAACCCCCTCAGGAGTGTTGGTGGGTGAGAGATCACTTCAGGTCGATGCCCTGAGTCTGGGACTGAGCCTTCTCCTTGGCCTAAAAACACACATGAATGACAACAGATGGCATGATGATGAATGTTATTAAAAGCTATTAGAAATGACAAGCGTGAATTCATGCCATGATATCTGACATGTAGAAGTTGCTGTTGCAGTTTACCGAATGTCTGAGATTTTGCCGTATTGTTAATACCATAGTTGATATCCCATGTAATATCACTGGGTATATAAGGTTTTTGTGGGCAGTTCCGTGAATTACTGAATGGGACTGCTTTACCGCAAATTGGGATTGATCCATTAACAACTTCTCAATGGATTTTCCAGAAAATTGAATTTATCGCAGTATAAAATGTCAGCATAAATGGCTTTCTGTTTCAAGAGCACAATTGCCAAGAGTTGCAATACACGCTGTCTCTCATGCACACGGTTAATGAGGGCATATCCAAGTACACATTTACATTACATTCAATTATGTTCATTTGGCTGACACATTTGTCTGAAGCCACTTCCAGTAAGTATGATTCTTTAAGACAAGGTGCAAAAGGGTTGTTTAGTAAAATAGAATATACATAATTTAGAGGTGTGTGGTGGCTATTAATCATCATTTTATCTAGTAGTATTACTCATTTCATAACTTCATAACTCCAGGGTCGGGTCGGGTCCAAGTACCATATGTGAGTTGCATGTGTGTGGTTTCCAACTTACCCTGAGCGAGGGCCGAGGAGGCCTAACTGGTCTGACTGGTCGTACTGGCTCTGCTACTGGGTTTGCCTGCCTTCTGTCCAGAGGCTCTAGGTCGTCGGCTACATCAGGACAACCGATGTATCCTCCAGCACCAAACACTGAACCCAGATCACCTTCTAATAAGTTGTGACTGGTGGGAGCATTGGATGTTGCTAAGTCCTGGTTAGCAGACATGTTGCTGACAGCCATGTTGAGGGTCTCAGCATTATTGGTGTTTGTTTTGTTGGTAGCGCAGATATTTGTGTTACTGAGTTGGAGTCCCAGCAGGTCTTCTGATGCCACATCACTATCTGAGCTGTTGTTAGTGGGACTGGCATTGATCTCTGGTTCCACAATGCATTGGTTATTGTTAGCTTCAGGGAAAACGTCCTTACTCAACAAGTCCAGCACCTCTTGGTTGTCATGGCTACCTAAGACTAGCAATTCCTGATTTTCATTGCTACCAAAATCCAGGAGTTCCTGGTTGCCATGCCTACCTGAAACTAGCACTTCCTGATTTTCTTTGCTACAGAAATCCAGCAGTTCTTGGTTGCCATGGCTATCTAAATCCAGCACTTCCTGATTTTCAGGACAGGAGAAATCCAGCAGCTCCTGATTGCCATGGCTCCAAGGTTCCAGCACTTCTTGGTTAACATAGTTACAAGATTCAAGTAGTTCCTCAGTGGTGATATTGTGATAGGTTTCCACCACCTCCAGGTTGTCATCACTACAGAAATCCAGGAGTTGCTGGTTTTCTTTGCTAACTAACTCCCTGCTGTCAAGACTAGACAATGCCAGGACTTCTTGGTTTCCATTGTTACACAAATACAGCAGTTCCTTGTTATTGTGGCTACAATGTTCAAGCACTTCTTGGTTGTCATGGTTATGAGGTTCTAGTACTTCCTGGTTGCTATAGTTAGAGGGCTCTTCTTGCTCATTGTTGTCATAGGTGCAAAGGTCTATTGCCTCCTGGTTATGATGGCCACAGAGGTCCAGTACCTCCTGGTTCTCTTCCTCAGGACTGAGCTTAAAGCCATAGGGGTCAGAGTCCTGTACCCCCTGGGAGGATGAGATGTCAAACTCATAAGGATCAAAGTTCAGTTGGTCCGGTTGAACAGAGGAGGGCTCAGGGTCAAAGGCCAGATCATTTTCAGCCGGTTCTGGGCTCAGTTCAGCTTCATCAGGGTCTAAGAGGGTGTGACTAGAATGTTCTGGACTGAGTTTAAACCCATATGGATCAAAGGAAGACTGACTGGTTGGTTCATAGCTCAACTCAAAGCTCAGATCTCTGTTCTGATCTGAGTCGGGTTGGATGAAGAGGCTCTCAGAGCCGAGCGAGTTCTGGGGAGTTGCGGGATTTCGGGGTTTGTCTTCTATGTTGCTAGCCCATTCTGCCCCCTGACTGGAGGTTGCATCATGTGACAAAGTTTGCTTTATGTCGCCTGTCCAATCAGGTTCCAACGGGACTTGTTTGCCAAGCTCAGGGACAGCCTGAGCGGAACCAGGACTCAGACCTAGGAGAAGAAAACAATGAGGGCCATCAGGGGAAAGGTTTTTAGGGAGAATGGAAAGCAACTAAAAAAATGGTTGGTTAAAATGACACCAATTTTAATCTTGCATGAATAGCGCACAGGTATGTAAACAAGAGTTTTCCAACCACCTGTAGGAAAATGGTGAGGATCTTCAAAAATCATCTTTTTTCATGGTTCTGTTCTTCCTTGGCCCATGACCAACTTTCTACTGAATTTCACTGTAACCGGTTTGATAGTTTGGCATGGAGATTTTGAAGATTGGTATGAATGGTCTGTCACAATGTCTTGAGGGCGGACCGAGCTGCCATGCAAGGTGCTGGCCTGCATTGGGAGCAACTTTGGGTTCAGGTGATTGAAACCACCCAGAACATCATTGGTACCCATCTACAGAGTCATCAGTAATATCTGTGAGGTGAGGTGTCTGAAGAGAGCCTGGAGGATACTAACCCACCCCACTTTCTGTTATGCTGGTTTTGCACACTACCTTTGTATAATATATGTATATAATTAAATGTATATGTTGTTTTTAATTTTACTTTTTAATTAAAATGTTTTAATTTCAAACATTTGTATATATGTTCTGTGTGTGTGGCGTGAAGGGGGCTACAACTTGCATTTCATTGTGCAACTCTGTGTTGTAGAATTACTAACTTTTTTCATGGTTCTGTTCTTCCTTGGCCTATGGCCAACTTTCTGCTGAATTTCGTTGAGACTGGCATGTGTTGTCTGCCACAATGTCTTTTGATTCAACCAAAATCTGACCATTTCAAATTCTACACCTAGGGGAATAAGATCAGTGTAATAAAAAATAAGGGCATCCTACTAGATGATACGGCTGGCCTGTGGCTGTCTCAGAGGCTGAGCAGTAAAGTCTACCCCTGCAGCCCCCAGCAAGGTGAGGGGGTATACCTAATAATATTAGGTAGTAACCCTGCATAACTCACATTAAATTCAATTACGACGTTATGATGTTGAGTGCATTTTAACAGGTAACATCACATAAAAGAATTACAAATTACCTTGTTCCAGTCCTGGTGCCTCTCCAGCTAGAGATCCCAGACTCTGTTCTTCTATGTCAGAGGGAGGGGAAACAGTGCCAAGGTCCAGCTCATACCCATTAGGGTCAGACTCTACAGAATACTGACCCTGGGACCTCCAGCCCTGGATGGGCTCTGGCCCGAGCTCCTCTGACGAGCTCTGAATGGGTTTAAAGCCACAAGAATCATCGACCACAGCGATGGCGTCCAGGTCCTCTCGGCTGTAGCTGATCTCTATGTCGCTGTCTTCGTCGGGGAATTCGGACTCAAAGCACTGAGTTCCTGTTGAGGCTTTGTTTTCAGCACAGGACAGACTGGTGTCCGCTTCATCAACAGCGTTTCCTGCCCCCTCATCTGTGCCGACGTTGGCCTCTGAGAACAAAATGTCTGCTGCGAAGGGGTCGCTGCCTTTGAAAGGGTCTGAAGCGAATCCATCTGGCAAACAGGTTATTTAACAAAAGCTTAGTGACATGCCAGTGAAGAGATTCGGACGGATGTCACAAATTAATAAGCAACATGACACACGCATTTTCTAACAACAGATCTAGTAAGATCAGTAAATAGAAACCCTGTATCTAAAAGCAGTGGTGAAAGAACTATTTGTATTTATTACAATTGTAGTGGATTAGAAGTATTACGTCATAAAATGAAATTACACAAGTATAGAACACAAGTAAATACACAAATAAGTACATCAAAATTGTACTTAAGTACAGTGCTTGAGAAAGTTACATTAGTTACATGCCACTGCTGTCTAAACGCATTTTGGATCTTTACAGTTTACAGTACATAAAATACCAGAGAAACCTTTAATCCAATGAAATACAATAGTACTTGAGTTTAGATATATAAGTAAAACCTTGACTTGTCATATACCTGACCTCCACCAACAGCAGACCTTTAAATCCTCTTAAATAAAGTGTAATTAACTAGTATATTACTACTCACCAGATGTGTCCGTTTTAGGGAACAGGTCTTCATTGAAGAGGTCATCTACAAATCAAGTGAGAAATTGTAAAACTGTCATATACAACCAACGAGATGTGGTGAGAAAATAAAAGTGAAGTCACAGCATAAATTCGGTACAGGGTGCACGTTTGGGTCGCTATAAAGTCCCATTCAATTCAATTCTCGTGTACTACTACGTCTTTGTTTTCGAGGGACCCAAGATCGTGGAAAATGCAACACACATGCAATTAAGTTCCAGAGGCAAATTTGCACATCTGTGATTGTAAAGAAAAGATGTGCCTTAAAAGTTTTTAAGTCGAAGTAATATTGAGTAGTAACGTGGTATTTTGGTTTCCATGGCTCCAGAATTTAAACTTCAGTTCATTTCCTCATTGACACTTCCAAGGCTTGAACCCCCCAGCCACGCATGGCCCGTTTGGGGGTTTAGGGTAAAGCCTGGATCCTTTTCTTGCTGATTGACAACTGAGGGCATTTTTGTATGTCTGGTTTGTTAGCTTTAAAAGGGCTAACCGTCAGGTTTAGACAGAGAGGTATGCTCCTTATGGAGCCATTCAGCCCAAGTACCCTTACATATAGAGTCTAGATAGGCAGATCATTGGTAGCATTAGCTTTAGATGTTAGCAAGCGGTCAGAAAGGACACAACGTTTCAGGAGGATGTCGCCAGTGGTTAACTTGATTTCCATACACAGCGATAGCAGTTTGTGTCCAACTTTTCCACTGCGGTTTGGTTGCAGCTCCCCCACTGGGTTGCCACGGTAATATCCACACAATATCCTCGGAGGAAAATCCGACATGCTGTTCTCTTTTCTCCCACCAGGAGTCGCAAAGGCTTGTCATCTAGGTTAAAAAAAAACAAAAAAATTTAACCCCCAAGCCCCTCACGAAAATGCGGACTAACTTTGTGAAAGCGCCAAATCCAAAATGGCTCCCATCGGCTATGTTGGAAATGATCTTTTCAGACTTTTTGGGGTCCAGGAACTCATTATTGATGACCAGTTTGATCTGTTTTTTACTTTAAATCCAAGATGGCTGCAGATTTTTTCAGCTCCTAAAGATCAATCTTCCTCATGTGGCCTTCATATATGTAATGTGGGATATAATTACTGATCCATGCCCTGGATACCTCATTCTGGCACACATATTTTAACACAGTTAACATAGTTGTGCATTTTCTTTTCAGGTCTACGTGTGCACTTGTCTACGTGTCCCCGCCTCAAGCCCTGCATCCTTTTCTTACTGATTGCAGCATTTTCTCATATGGCCATGTCTGGCCTGGTAGTAGTTTCATCAGTGCTAGCTTCTCTGTGACAGGTGAATGAACGAATGATAAAAACAAGTCATTCCGTGAAAGGTATTATCGGCCTGACGTAGGCGTGGGCTCCCATGTCCGATACGTACGCTCACTCTGACAGTGGGCGAAGGGGTCGGCTTGGTAGAAGTCCAGTTGGCTGAGATGGTCCGGGTTAAAAGTGGATTCTTCCTTCGCCCTCTCTTTTTCCCCTTCATTGCTGAACTCCCCCTCCTCCGGGTCATCCTCTATGTCGGATCTGTCCATCTGTGAAACACGACAACAACAGTGTTTGCGTATTTGAACGGTGACCAACTGCTTGTTGGCAGTTCTGTATCAGACAGGTCGACAGTGTGATCATGAATACAAAATCATGGACTGACTGTTTAATTTCTCAAAATCATAACAGCTTTGATGATTTCAGTCTGCAAACCAGCGCAAAGTATCTATATATGCCATACACTCTGCTCCAGCTTTCATCTTGTGTGTGATGAGAGGTGTTCACCTTTGGTGAGCTGGTCCCACTGTCGTCTGCTTCTTCTCTGGTATCTGCTAGATTATTGCAGAAAGACGAGCCACTGGCCCTCTGGGGGTCACCCACAGAGCAGACAGAATGGACAAAGACAGTGAGAGAGAAATGCAACTTGATCAACAGGATGAAGGCACACCTATGTTGTTTTAAAAGTGACAATGCTATTTTTCATGTCAACTACAGATTTCTGCAAATAATCAAATTGCTGCTTCTCACTAAAACTAAGTTGCTCAAACCAAAAGACTTTTCTTTTTTTTGTCCCAGTCTGTTGCCATGTTGCGGATGTCTCACTGATGTCACACACTGAGTGAGTGCACCATACAAATACTTAGAAAACAACATAGTAAACTATGTATGCAAATTCGTAAAAAGAAATTAGAGGGAAATGATATTAAATGTCCGATTGTGAAGGCGAACATAGGGTGGAGAGTTGTGGTTTGTGTTTCCCATGAGCTCTCAAGGGATACTGCTCTACCTCCTGTGTCAGACTTCTCCGTCTCTGAGGGGCCCCAACTTACAGGTGCACCCTGTTTTCAGCTGGTAGAGAATCAAATATGTTTGAAAACTGACCTCCCCAGTCCGTGGCTCAGCCTTTCGGTGATAAATGAATCTGAGAATACTTAAGTTTTGTCACGCACGATAATCAGAACTCTTTCGGCGTGGAACCAAAACAACATGACACAACCAAAGAGTGTGCAGTGTGTCTTTTCCGTGGCCCAAACTTTGAGTAGTGCTCAGCACGATTGCTGTGATTTACCATGATCAGGTCGGCGTAGGCTGGCAGCGACTGGCTCCTTCCCCATGGCCTCATAGGAAGCGGATCATCCTCCGTGGTGTCTGCGGGAGACGTCGACTCCTCCAGCTGGCTTTCTGGAGTGACAGCGCCTCCTGACAGGGAACACAGAGTGTGCTCCTCCTGCGAGGAAGGGAGGAGCGCAAGGAGTAATCAAGACACAGTTACCAAAGAAGACACTTATCCTTTTGTTAACACCGCCTCTATAGTATGAGCATGAAATTCCACCGCTGGGTGAGATTTAAAGATCTAGACCTGGACTTTCTTCCTTTGAGAAATTGAGTCTCTCTAGATGGAAGTATGTCACTATTTCAGCAGCCATGGTTACACGCAGCAGTTTCCTTTTCCGTACCCCGTGTAATTCATCTAATTGACAATGCCAGGTAAGCGTAATACAGCACCATGTTGACATGATATAAGAAACATGCTAGTGCTGGAGCAACTGAGCAGAAGACATGTCCTCTGGTCATCCCCCTAAACCGTAACCTGTTCCCTGGAGACAGGTGCACCTCTCGGAAAAGTCATCCTATTAATCCAGTATCCAGCAAACGCCATCAACACATTATAACAGCGCAGGTTCATTCTGATTTTACAAATGAAGCCATGAGAATGCACACACACATATGTAAACATGCACCCCCCCCTCTCGTACCTGCAGGATCTCTTCGTAGGACTGCCTAATGGAGTCTTGCAGAGGAGTGTTCCTCTCTCCGGCCTCCTCCACCTTCCTCTTGGCCTGCTTCACCTCCTCCCTGAGCTTCCTCAGCCTCCACCGGGCTCTGGCCAGTTCCCTCTCGTATTCCTCCACCTGGCTCTCCTTCTGCACCTCCTCTGCCTGCAGAGACAGGATCTGGCAAGAGAGGACAGAGAACCAGTCCACTGTTATATTACTATTAGTCACTGGTTTAAAACTGGACTCTTATATATAAATGAACGTCCCTTACTTCAGCGATGCTGAAAGTGACCTTGTCAGTAGAGGGGACCACTACAGCATGTTGATGATGAAACAGATGGGAACTCCCACCGCGCTTAAGCTATGTCATCTAACTTTTTAAGCTCGTGGGGATTTTTATATTCCATTTACACTCGACAACTAACGAGCTGGCGGGTTGGTGTGATACGATCAGCTATTATGTGCCTGTAGAAAAAGGTTTGCCGGTCTATTTGAGCAAGCAATTTCCACTATTCCCTTAAGCGGCGCTTCTTTCTCAACAAATACCACCCTGAGAGACTGTGACGGCGGAGCTAATTCAAAACAATGAGCGGTGCGGGTCACGTCACATATCACATACACACATAATAACTGAATAACTGATTATTGTGAGGGTAGTGCGCATGCGCCGACGTGCATGCAGCCTGTTACAGTCGCTCCTGTTTGTTTTCTTCTTTTTCTTACTTTTTCTCCTTTATTTCTTTACTTAACTCAGAACTTTTTTAAGTACTGACTTTTGAAGTTGTGCCCTCTTCAAACATGCTGGTGGAGAGAGTTCTGGTACTTTTTTTCACTCTGGAATTACTTTCATTCAAACATCGGACGGTCGCGCAGCAACTTCTGGGCCGCTTTGTTTACTCCGGAGATCAGCTGATCGCTCTGAAGCCGGCCGGCTTGGAGACCAGATAATCGGAGATCCCCGCTGAAATCTGGAGAAAAACACGCAGAGGATGCAGAGGGGGAACGAAGCGACGAGGGAAGAGAGTTGGGTCGAGGCAACAGAGGCTTATGGAGAAAAGGAGATATAAGCCGTGTCTCCCCTCTCTCGTCATGGGCAACGTGAGATCGCTGGCAAACAAGATGGACGAGCTGACGGCACTGGCCAGGAGTCAGAGGGAGTACCGGGAGTGTAGTTTAATGTGCTTTACGGAGACATGGCTGCACCAGGACATTCCCGGCGACAACGTTTCCATCGACGGCTTTCAGACCGTCCGGGCCGACAGGGATTGTACCGGGAGCGGTAAGCGCAAAGGAGGGGGGCTTGCCGTCCTCGTTAACAACCGGTGGTGCAATCCTTCCCACATTACCATCAAGGATCGTGTCTGTTGCCCGGACATTGAACTGTTGGCTGTTGGACTCAGGCCGAGACGAGGTGAGAATGATCCAGGGGGAACTGAAGGTAAAGATCAGGGAGGCCAAGGAGAAGTACAGGAGGAAGCTGGAGTGGAAACTCCAGCAGAACAACACCAGAGAGGTCTGGAGTGGAATGAGGACCATCACGGGTTACAGGCCGACCAACAACAGAGGAGCTGAAGGCAGTGTGGACCAGGCCAACGAACTGAATCTGTTTTTCAACAGATTTGACTCTGTGGGCCCTGCTCAACCCCCCCATGACTCTTCTGTTGTCTGCCTCCAGCCTTCACCTATTCCACTCCCCCCTCCCCCTCCTGCTCCTCACAGCCCCCCACCCCCCTGTGAGAGCTTTCCTCACACCTCGTTCACCAGTCCCCAGGCTGACGGCACTCTTCAACCTGACGACACCACCCCTCCCCCACCGGTCATCTCTACAGTGTGCTTCACTGCCGACCATGTTAGAAGACAGCTGATGAGACTCCACTCCAGCAAGGCTGCAGGCCCTGATGGTGTCAGCCCCAGGGTGCTTAAAGCCTGTGCCCCCCAGCTATGTGGAGTACTTCACCACGTCTTCAACATGAGCCTGAGTCTTCAGAGGGTCCCCGTGCTGTGGAAGACATCCTGTCTCGTTCCTGTGCCGAAGACGCCGCGACCCAGTGGCTCCAAGGACTACAGACCTGTGGCACTGACCTCCCACATCATGAAGACCCTGGAGAGACTCGTCCTGGAGCAGCTCCAGCCCTTGGTCAAGCCACACTTGGACCCCCTTCAGTTCGCCTACCAGCCCCGACTTGGAGTGGAGGATGCCATCATCTACCTGCTCAACCGCGTCTACGCCCACCTGGATAAGCCGGTGAGCGCTGTGAGTCATGTTCTTTGACTTCTCCAGTGCGTTCAACACCATCTGTCCGGCTCTACTGGGTGAGAAGCTGACGGAGATGCAGGTGGATGCCCCCCTCGTGTCCTGGATTGTCAACTACCTGACTGGCAGACCACAGTATGTGCGCTTACAACACTGTGTGTCAGACAGAGTGGTCAGCAACACCGGGGCCCCGCAGGGGACTGTCCTCTCTCCCTTCCTCTTCACCGTCTACACCACGGACTTCAGCTACTGCACTGAGACCTGCCATCTTCAGAAGTTTTCTGACGACTCAGCAATAGTTGGATGTATCAGCAAAGGTGATGAGGAGTACAGGGCTGCTGTGGACAACTTTGTCGCATGGTGCGAGCAGAACCACCTGCAGCTCAACGTGACAAAGACAAAGGAACTGACTGTTGATCTGAGGAGGACCAAGGCACAGATGACAACTGTTTCCATCCAGGGGGTCAGTGTGGACATTGTAGAGGATTACAAGTACCTGGGAGTTCACATAGACAATAAACTGGACTGGGTAAAGAACACTAATGCTCTCTACAAGAAGGGCCAGAGCCGTCTCTATTTTCTGAGGCGGCTGAGGTCCTTCAACATCTGCCGGACTATGCTGAGGATGTTTTATGAGTCTGTGGTGGCCAGTGCTATCCTCTATGCTGTTGCATGCTGGGGCAGCAGGCTGAGGGTGGCAGACTCCAACAGACTAAACAAACTGATCCGCAAGGCCAGTGACGTTGTGGGGGTGGAGCTGAACTCTCTGAAGGTGGTGTCAGAGAGGAGGATGCTGTCTAAACTGCGGGGCACCTTGGACAATGTCTCACATCTTCTCCATGACGTACTGGTCGGACACAAGAGCACCTTCAGTGGGAGACTCATTCCTCCCAAATGTACAACAGAGTGCCACAGGAAATCATTCCTGCCTGTGGCCATCAAACTGTTTAACTCCTCCCTCTGAGTGTCAGACACTCAGGAAGAGACTGGAAATCTGTATCTACTTCACCTGTTCATATACTACCTCACTATTTATTCTTAAATGTTTAAGTGCAATAGATATATAGTCATACACTTCGGTGCAACACATACATACATATACATTGTTTTTGTATGTATTTTTTTACCTCACTGTTCACTTAAATACTGTAAATGTGTATATTTTTTTTATTTTCTATTTCTTATTTTTATATTTGTACATACTTTTAGTTCTAAATGATGCTACTTTACTCTTGAATGGGAGCACCGGTACTGTAACAATTTCCCCCCGGGGATCAATAAAGTATTTCTGATTCTGATTCTGATTCTGATTGTGTGACGGTGGCTCAACATGCTTTTGTTTCTTCAGTGGCTCATTAAATCACACAAAATAACAACAAGCTTAAACCTTATTCTCTAAGTATCCAGAGATGTATGGTGGATTCCAGTGTTATTTAGCAGGGCAGCGGGAAAAGTGTAAGCAGTGTGCAGTTGGGAAATGTAATCGACTAGCTCGTAATCATGAGCAGCATTACTTCACTTAGTTCATCATTTCAAGCCCTGTGTACATAGAATTTCTTTAGGGACTCACAGATAGCTGTGACTTTAACATACGGTACATTCTCAATCATTTTAAAACGTGTTTTTTAAAGACGGTATCTTTCATTTGTGAGAGCTGTCCGGCAGTGGGTGGTTCAGAGCTAACTTAGCTTGTCTGCCCCAGCTAACTTGACTTTTAGCTCATCCTTGTTCTTCTCAAAAGTGTTTTTCAATGTTTGGTCACAGTAGCTCTCGATGGCACAACGTACTCGGGCTCGAGGTACCAAACTAGCTTTTTGAATCCCTCGCCATCTACTACACTGATGGGTAGCGTATCGGTCTCAATCATTCGGCACACCGACTGGATGATGGCTTCGGACTAGCTAGTGCTAGTACTGCTATTAAAGAGTAGCATAACACAATTTACATTTGACTTCGTTGCCTCTCTGGAGGAAATGGTCCCACACCAACCTTCATTTAGCGCACTTAATTTTTAACTTAAGACTGCTAGCTAGCGAAGCCGTTAGCGAAGTGTGTATGCAAATCAACCTATAGACCGATATGCATAGCTGGTCAAAAATATTTGCGGTGGTTAACCGATTAACTGATTAATGGTTAACCATTGACATTCCTACCACCAACAAGACAATGTAAATTGTTACATTATTGGCCATTTTCATCACTTTACCGCCACGAAACTGGAGGCCAGAGAAGCTTCAGGCCTTTTTATCTTGTTCTATAAAAATCCAGAGAATGTTAGTCTTCCCATGTAAGATGCCCTGGCCTGGACAGTTTAGCTTATTTGTGTCTTTATTTCATCATTGGACTACTATTTTCTAGAGTCAGTCAGTTATACACTATTTTTACGCCTATTTGAACTAGAATTCAGCTTCATGACTGATCCCGAGCACAAACTCATAGCTCCAAACTACTAATCATCTCCTTGCACCACTAAAATGTGAAGGTCTTGAAAGCAGAACCCGACTGGTACATCAAGGGGCTGATTTTATCATTAATGTCATCACATTATAAAAACAGCTAAATTAGACGTTAAGTTCACTGCATCCTGGCGGCTTTTTAAAACAGCGTTTTCAATCTGTCACTTAAATAGTGGTTGGAAAAGGCTTTCCTGTAGCTTGCATCCCATAGAGAGAAATAAAAGGGTAAATGGATCAACTGGATAAATAAGTACATGAAAATGAAATGATCATTGGTGACAGGTCGAAAAAAAGGGTTAGGGTTAGTAATTAGCCAATTACAACAACAGTAACAATAATACAAATAAATCAAGTGAGGTTTCATCCGGGATATTTGGGCTTCATTTGTGTACAGTGGGAGGAAGTGGAGACGCGTCGGCCATCTTTATATAAAGTCATCAGTTACAACAGGTTATTCATACATACATACTACAATATTTAATTATGCAGTTCAGAGAGAAGTGGCAGTGCAGAAGCAGCTCATTATTACCTGTTGACTCTCTTCATAGCAGAACTGTCTAGTTGCCTTTATTTGCTGTACCAGCTTCTCTTTGTGTTTCTCTAATTTAACCAGAGTCTCCTCCAGCTCCTTGCGGTCCGACTGCTGCTCCTGAAGCTCCAAGTTCTCCACGGCTACTGAATTCTCCAGCTCCTACACACACACACACACACACACACACACACACACACACACACACACACACATACTGTTTAAGATTTAAGAATGATGCAAACTCAACCTACTGTGGAATGAAAAAAACAGGCATGTAGAGGCACACACACACACACACACACACACACAAACACAGGTGAGAAATGTGGACTGAAATGTTCTTTCACAACATCCAAATGATCCTCTACAGGTAGCCAATGGTTTGATTTCAACCTTCGACCTTTCGACGTTACAAAAGTGAACAGAAGGCTTAATCCTGCTAGCATGTGCCACGTTTGGTTTGGGAAAATGATTCAGCCAGCAACAATTTTGATAATTAATTAATTTAAAAGTTGTTGTTTTTTAACATCCACAGGTTCTAGCTTTCCAAATGTGAATATTTCCAGGTATTGTTAGTCTTCTATCTAGTTGGGAAAATAAATAGCAGATTCATCTATGATGAAAATATACAGTGGAAGCTCATAATCACATAACTTTGACCTTTTCTTTGGCACCAAAGTAATCCAGTGATTGGCACTGGCACGGGACCTGGCCACAAGACGGTGCCTCAGAATTACGTAAAACAGCAGAAGCAGGCTTTAGGTCCTGATCCTGATCTGAGAAATGATCCCTGTTAAGGTAACCATTACCATTACCATCACGCTGAGAGGAAATGAATGAAATAACAACAAACCAGACAATAAACCTGGGGCCCTCAGGACTTACACTGAACACATGTATATCCACAGCTCCATCCTGTCAAGAGACTAGTCTTACAGCATCATGACATCACATGAGAGCATCATGGGAAATGTAGTGATGGAGGAGCCCAAAACTGGAAAGGCTGCACACACAGACACGCATGTGATTTATGTCCTGTCCACATTATTTATATTGACAAACTCCAAAAAAGAAAGGTGATACCAACACAAAACACACTCACACAGGTGTATAAAAACCCCAGCACACACACACACACACACCAGCGGTAGGTGCTGCGGTCTTCTTACTCTGATCTCGGCTGCCTTGGCGAGGACTCTCTCGTCCGTTTCCACAACGTCTGTGTCCCTGGGAGACGACCAGCAGAGAAAACAGGAGTGTTTAAGGAGAGAGGAGAGGGAGCACTCATTCTTCCAGTCTGCCTTCCCTCCATCATTCCCTCCTTCCCATGATCCCTCCATTTTTTCCTGCTGCACTGCTGGCTCCTCCATTGCTGCCCTCACTAGCTGTCGCTACACTGCAGAGGAGGCGGAGCCACCTCTGTGAACGTGTCTGCCTGTGTGTGTGTGTGTGTCCCTGGTGATCGATGCACACAGGCAGAATGCACCAATGTGAGAAAGGGAAGAGAGAGGGGGATGAGTCAGAGTGAAAGCAGTAGAGTAGAATTTATTTCCTCTCCTCTAGTCTCCTCCCTTTATGTCTTTCCCATTTTTCCCCTCCTACCATCATGCTGCTTCTCGAGTCCCCCCGCCCCCCCTCCATCGGCATTACTGGCCACTGCAGTATGCATCAGTCCAAACACACACACACACACTGACAGCAGCGACTGAGCCATTCATAAAAATCCAGCAGCAGTGTGCACATGCAAACATTAGCAATCAATCACTCGGGGGCAGCAGCACAAGCTGTTGTTAAGGTGAACATGTTAGGCACAAATTATATTTCCGCATCTGCAGAGCCGCAAGGACAACGTGATATAAGCCACATGAATTTTGACTTGATTATATATATACACACACACACACGTATACTATGCACACTGATGCAGACACCCAGTGTAGTATAAACAGAGCCGTGCGCATGCTCGCTGTTTTTTGTCAGCATCCATTCTGGACGTCATCCCGCCCTTTAGCAAACATCCAACAGTCACAAACAGGCCTGTCGCAATCAACCATGATCGCAATTGCTTGAGCTGATTGTGATCATTTTGCACAATTGGAAAATGAGGTGTGTTTCCGTCAGCTGGTTGTGGCAAAACAAAGTGTCTGCCCGAGCACGAGGTGACTGCCGTAGGGGAAGGTTCTTCCGTTCCAGCTCATAGGAGGCCATGTTTCCTGCTCTCTGAAGCGAAGATGATGACAGTAACGGGTCTCTCCATTCACAGTGGAGAGTCTCCACCCCGGCTGCAGCAGTGTGTTTGACAGCTCTGGGGACAGTTCTGCTAGAGATCACTTACCGTCCTTTATCTCAGTGTGTTTAAACCCAGTTTACAGTTGTTGTGCAACGTAATCAGACCAAACAGCTGATCATCGCTGCATCATTAAGTAATCGACAAACATGTTTCCATTGCCTGTTTGTCACATAAACTCTTTATGGAGAGAAGGAAATAAACACCTCAAGTGAGTGTAAGACCTTTGAGTGATATAAGACCTCTATATTTCACAGTGTGTGGTAGGGGTGTGCATTTCTCCCTTATAAGACGATCTGATACATATCTAGATACATGGGCTACGATACGATTCAGGGACGATACATTTTTAATACAAAACGATTTGGTGTGATACGATGCAATCTGATACAGTTCTTAACATTTTCCATTATAAATTAAAATAAGCCAATTCTATAAAAGAAACAGTGCTTATCTTCAAATTTCTTTCATAAAAGACCAGGGAATCCCAAGTATTTTTGTTGCTCAAACAGACAACAAATTCCGTAACAACAGGCAACGTTCCAAAATGCAACTGAGTGTTAGTAGCCTACGGGACACTTTCCTCAAACAAGACTAATCAATTAGGTATGTTTGGATGAAAAACTAGACACCTACGAGGACAGCTACATTACTGTCTTGCTGTTTTCAACAGCTGTCGTAACTACTACGACAACGGACGCAGTTAACATTGTCACTCTTTAAACCGAAACACCCGCACGGGGTTTCACCATGCCGTCTCACCAGGTGAGTGTTGAGATATGTCGCGCTACCGCGGTACATAGTCGCTGTTCTACAGACCTTACACTTTGTCCAATGTTCCTTACTTCTTATGAAATACAAACGTCTTCTAAACTTTAGATTTGATGGTGCACTGTAAACCGTGTCGGACATGTTTTGTTTTTGCCTCTCGTGACGCGTCTCACGTTTACCTTTGACCTTTTTACGAGAGTGGAGACGCTGCACAGAGTTAGCATCAAACCTTCAGTCAACCAATTTGGAACTTTAGAATCGGCCGTTGACCGGTTCAAGGTACATTTAGATCCATCCAGGGGTCCGCGCATCGATGTAGTCGCAACCGGATTCCGATTGGTATCGGTGAATCGTTACACCCCTCAGATGTGGAATTAAATGTAAGACCACTTAACAGTAACAGAACAAAGAGGTTAACAGCTGCTGACACATGCCTCAACTACAACTAGTTCAAATACAACAAAATACTTAAATTCCATTATGATTAAATCCAATGCCAACTGGCCTTGACATATACTGTATTTTCTCAATTAATCAATTAATTGTTTTTCTAAAGAATGTCAGAAAATAGGAGAAAAATACCTGTTAAATTTTTTTCACATCCCAAGTTTTGTTTAGATAGCTTGTTTTGTCCAACCAATAGTCCAAAAACCTGCCATATGGTAATATTCACTCAAAATAGTTTAAATTAAATTAATTTAATTGAATTCATTTTCTCGTGCATGACTAATCAATTAAACAACAATCGTTTTTTAGCTCTTTGTCATGAGCACGTCCATTCTTTCCATGCGAGACTGGGCTCGACAGTGCGAGCAATTTCTACTGTGCAGCTACTGTGTCACTATGATTTAAGCTGCTGTCCACGACTGTCCACACAAGCCCGCAGAGGAGTGCTGATGTCAACCCAGTTACTGCCAGGGAGCAAGGACTTCTTCATGCATTCATTCACACTTCAGTTGTTACGTAAACCAATTAAACTGTTCAGATCTGTCAAAGGAAATATTTGGATCTGAATATCTTCAGCAATAATCAATTTAAAATGCTTTCATTTGAAATAATCATGACTCTTTAAAACAGACCGACTTAGCTAGTTAACCCAGCAGCTAGGTATGCTGCTACTGTCACTGAGAAGTGAAGTTGTAAGGCAATATTGTACAAAGTCCCCATCCACTCAAAAAATCAGTTTCAATGAAGTAGGAGACATCTTGTCTCCAGCAGGAAAGCTTAAGAAATGAACGAAATGTGCATATTCATAGATTCTGGAATTATTAATGAGCGTGTGGTCCATTAGGACACCTCGAAGGGCACTATCCCTCTTACAACACGGCCACTTGCCAAAGAAAAAAAAATGAAGACCCTTGCTTTGTATTTTCATGCATTTTGCAATCAAAATCTATTGGGAAGAATTGGCTTTGTGTCAGCTTTGTAATTTGCCTCAGAAAGTCCGGCATTAATGGTACCTCCTGCGCTCCTGTCCAGTTCCTGTACTCCTGGCAGGCTCCTGGGAATGGATGGCCCAGGTGATGAACGGATGGTTAGTGGGTAAATGGCATGGTGGGTGACGAGAAGATGGATCCAGACTGTAAGGACAGGCGGCCCATCAAATGGCTGACTTTTTTGACGCGCTGCCAGGCTTTGGCAGGCTTGCGACAGGACACTCTCAGACTGTCTGACCACCTCCCTGTGTGTCCCTGGGTGTCACAAAACGTTTAGCTGCAGGGTACCAATAAGCCATCTTTGAAGTGTTTTCTCTTTCTTCAGACACACGCAAGTAGGCAGGGGTGGAGAGAAATAAGAATACAGGGAGAATCGCCTGCTTTTGAAAGGTCAAAATCGAACACTCATTTCGATCAATTTTAGCTAATTAGCTATTAAAGCCTGCAAACTGACATTAGCAGTGCACTTTTCTGCTGTGAATGTTTGTCTGGTGGCCCGTTCAACAAGCTAAGGTGCAGGATGTCTTCATGTATAGCAGTGATGCAGTAATGCGTTCTGCTCTGACTATGATACAGCGCTGACGTTACTGCTTTGTTCTAAATAAATATTCAAGATTTGATTGTATCGAAATAAGGTCCATCTACATAGACCGATAGCTAGCAGTTTTCCGTTGAATCGGGGACACCTCCAAAGGAGGCCGCCCAAAAGGCATCCTGATCAGATGTCCGAACCACCTCAACAGGCTCCTTTCGACGCGAAGGAGCAGTTGTTCTACCCTAAGGCTGAGCCCAGCCACCCTGCGGAGGAAACTCAGTTCGTCCTTGTGTCCGCAATCTCGTTCTTTTGGTCCCCACCCAAAGCTCATGACCATATGTGAAGGCTGGAGCGTAGATCAAGTGGTAAATCACGTCAGCTCCCTCTTCATCACGACGGTTCGGTACAACGCCAACACCAATTCTCTCCGTTTCATGCTCCATTTTACCTCCACCCAGAGCCTCCAAGAAGGCCGGGTACTCCGAACTGCAGTTCAGTGCATAAGCACAAACAACGGTCAGAGACTTCCTCTCCTCGACTCCTTGGCGCAGAGAGGCAACCCTCTTGTCCCTCGCAGAGAACTCCAACACATTTGCACTCAGCCAGGGGCTCGTGAGTATACAACCACATACCTTCAGAATTCAAGTTTCTTTCTTCCACCGGACTAAGACTAGCTTAATTGCTTTGTTAACTCATCATAAAACCCGCAACAAACAAACTAAAACTTACCAAAACCATCTTGGTTAGTCTTTCCACTGTCTTTTCCGACAATTACCAACTCTGCTAATAAACCATTAATCCAGCGAGTTAGATGTGAAAATATTCTCGCTGTCGTTCCCCTGCTGCCTCTCTCTGTCACCGCTGGGTTAGCTCGCTGAACGAGAGTCTGTTGCAGAGCAGCGACCAAAAACCAACCCGGCGATGGACTCAGCAAATCACCGATATGTTTGTCCAATCGCCCAACCCTATAACGTTAATACACATTTGCTTTGTACTGTTAAATCATTTATTGTTTGCTAAAATCAACGCCGCTTGTCATAATACATCAGTTAGTATCATGGATTAGCTGCTGTTAGCTGCTGAAGTAATTTAGCAAGCTAGCCAAGTAACAGATCCACTCAGATAGTATTTTGCTAGCCATAACGTCTGCGAGCAAGCAAGGTTAGCCAGCTAGTTGCTAACTTAGCTACACTGCATGGATCTGACGTTGGTTGCTTCATACAGTTGATCGCTGGTAAAGTGATTTTGAAAACGGCAAGCTGGCCAGTTTACCAGCCAGATTAGCCCTGGGAGTCCACCCAAGACAGTATTTTGCTACATTAGCTGGCTAGCAATTTGTCAGAGTTAGCAAGCAAGCTACGTGGACTTTGTGTTGGACTCTGGACACTGTGCTCGGCACTTGGGAGTGCACATAAAGTCACCTCCTTTGGATTTTCCCCGGAAAATTGAGGGTCTCATTTTTTAAAATGACGTTACAATCTGTTCACACATTGGCAATAAAAGCAGTTGATACAAGTAAAATATACAATATTTCATATTGTTACATATAGTACCTTTAAAGTATCAAATTTAAAAGTACACATGATGCAGAATGACCCATTTCAGAAGGTAATATTAATATATCCTATTACATATTTTACATTAGAGCTACAGTCTATGACCTAGACCGATCCAGCCAGGTCAACAGACATTAGCTTTCGAGCAGATATACCGGTATTGATGTATATGTTGGCTGATGAGTACTAACGAATCGGCAGTGCAGAAATGCTAAACGCTAAATGTCTGAGGTAATTTCGAAACCGTGGCACCACAGAGAAGTGGCAAGTTTATTACTGCGCTGTAAAATGTCCCGCGCCGGATGTAGCTACGGTATCTTGGTCACGATTGCGAAACAAAAAACAAATCTAAAGAATTTGTGTTAAGATTGTTTGTGTTATGTGTTTCTGTTTTATAAACACACTTTTGGCCGGCAAATTCCTCAGTCAGCTGGTAAAAAGTTATGTTAAATACTGTTGTTGGGTAGTTTCATCTGTGCATGATTTATGTTTTGGATCAAAATCTGCTCTGCAAAGTAAAATTCAACGTTAGTGGACTAAAAAAGGACAGTTCCCTCTGAAATGTAGCATAATATGGGAATATTCGGGTAGAGACAAGCACCTCAAAATTGTATTTAAGGTACTTGAGTTGGTGTAGCCTAGTTAGTTACTGCTATACACACCACACTGTATATAGAACCTTAGGTTTATTTAGCACGTCTGCTGAAGCCCCCAAAAACCTCGGCAGGCCCGGAGCTGCTACAGATTGCGCCATTGGCCCTGTTCTTAGTTTAAAACGTTGCCTCCATTTACGTTTAAGTTGTTTCAAAGTTTGAAATGTACGAATGCAGCTGCTACGACTCATTCTTTACGAAAGGAGCCCTGACGGTGGCGGTTTTACCCTTCATCCTTCGGGTTTCTCGCTCTCGATGTCCTCAGGCAGTCCAGGATAAAACGCATCATTACTGCAGCGCTCGCGCTCTCATCCTCGGGTTGCCGCCTCCGTTACCGACGGGCCTCGCGCGACAGGCAGATTTACGCAGCGTCCTTCACCTCCTGGCTTCCTCCCCGTTAACCAGGAGACCGTCCGTAACCAAGGCGAGTGGAGAGTGAGGTCCCGGTTGAGCCGTGACAGGGTTGCCGTCAGACACGGCTGCAAACAACACGACTTCCTGTCCAACCTTTCACTATAAAACCAGGTCGGCTCGTTGACGAGCCAACCGACGGAAAGAAAATATCACGAAGCAATATGTGACATGTTTTCTTCCGTTTGACATGGTCCTCGGAGTTAGTTCCGTCCGCTCTCTATATATGTCCCAATTGTAAATGCTGCTTTTACGTTGAAGGAAATCCAACTAGTTTCCTGTTTGTGTCTCTCCGTGTGCTTGACGCAGGTCTACTGCCGCTTCTCTGCCGCATCCCTGTCGTATTGTCGATCCACGAAAAGTAATTACATAATCATGGGACGTCCTGCCAGAAACGCACATTTCCTCATTCGTGAATCTGAACACTGACACGTTAAACTATGGGCAACGCGCTGAATAGAATACACGCGTTTATACCCCTGAACTGTCAGACAAATTTGTCTTGGTTGTTAGAATGGTTTCCAAATGAATTTCTTTGATACAAATAACATTTTCTTAATGATCACATGTCCCCGATTGTATCTAACATGGTTTTGTAATTCCTGCAAGAAAGATATGCAACTTTTCGACGGTCAGCGCAGAATAACCGCCATAGGCCTATATATAATATATATACATCCCCCACCTTCATCTACACAGATTCATTCAACATTTTCTCCATATTATATATAATATATTCAATTTTTATATCATAATGTCAGGGCTGACTTTAAGTTTTGGTAAGCATTCCTATAGTTAAGATTATTATTGTGATTTTAATGTTAATGTAATATTAGACTAAAACAGTTCGTTCAGCCAAGGACGTATGCTAAGGACCTGACTCATTAGAATGTGACATGATAAAGTCCAAACATCTTTTTGATTCAATAAACATTTCAATATAAAACATATTTCATTTAACAAATTCATTAAAATACCATAAAAAAAAAAACAATAACATAGCCAGATACAATAGCAGTAACAATCAACAGCTAGAAAGGCACACAGGAGTGAAAACAAAAACCCCTGCTTGTGCTACACGAGGGTGCAGTGACCAGAACAATAACAGCTAGTTCAATATTTTCTCATCCTTATGCTCCGCAAGCTTTGTCCAGACGTCTGACGGGCGGTTACAAGGTGAGGAGGTGGAATGAAAGGTATGACATCCGCGAATATGAACCAGGTCAGGTCCTCTCTGGTGGGCCACAAGAATCGGTTCACTCCAGAACGGTGCATGCGTCGCACTTGCCCCCGAACCTCAACAGTGACGGCGATGGCGCCTAGGTAGAGGTCGCCATCATAATCCCATGACGCTCCACTTTTGAAGGACTTTTGGACCCCATTCGACCTTTTCTGTCGTTGGTGTGCTTGGTGTGTTGAAGCTGAATGCCTTTGTTTTATAGCTCACAACATCCCAGTACAGCAGCAGTCTCTCAGCTGCACTAACTGGAGCCATCTAACTGCAATCTGTGTGAACTGAAATAATTACAGTCAAGGCTAATATGAATTGCAATTCTATCTACAGTATATCTGAATTCAAGTGTCATTAATATACAAAGTGTAACCTCAAAGGCAGTGCTACATAGGCCTAATTAAAATATGGACCAAACTTCAAAACTTGAGCATAAAAAGCTTCAAATTTACAGTGTAATGTCTATTTATTCAAGTTGTGTTTTACTATGGCATGCATTAAATACATATTTTATGCAACAAAGGTAATAAAAAGGAACAATGCCATTCATTTGTAAGGCCCTGTCACCGCTCAGCCAAAGCAAAGAATGTCAGTAAACTTCTTAGACATGTTTTGAATTCACAATTACATTCTTTTCCGGGATATTTTATCGTGACAGGGCCTGACCCTTTAGCTTGTCCACCAAAAAACATGAAAAAACAAGCTTAAAATCACACTATTCAATGACAGAATTGGCCCTTGATCAGTCTCAGCGTCACCTCGGTCAAAGGATATCGCTTCCTCTGACCTTAAAGCTTTTTAATGTGGTGTTTTATGTAAATGTGACAGAACTGACCGAAAACATGGGGACAGTTGTAAAACGAATGTATGTATAATTTCGTATGTTCAGTCAATTGATTTGAATGCCAACAACTTAAACTTGTTATTTATTTGCGTTTTCTTTTCTAAATAACAGTTTTTAGCAGAAGAGATGTAGCTCCGATTTGGCTTAGGACAGGCCTTTTCAGGATTTGTAATTTTCAAAAGCATTTTTAATAAAGAAAAAAACATCTGAGAACCTAATAAATGACACATTCCTTTACAGTACAACTCACAGAAGTGATCCTCTCTCACCTCCGTTCAAAACTCTCTAGAAGTCTATGAGAAAATGACCCTACTTCTCACTTGATTTATTACCTCAGTGAACATTTTCCTGATGAGTTTATGGTCTCAGTCGCTAGTTTCAAGTCTTCTTCAATTCAGCATGATGTTCATTTTGTAACTTGTGGTCCCATTCAGAGTAAAATTGACGATAAAGCAGAGTATGTTTTACCGAAAAACCACGGCAACCGGTCAATCAAGATTGAGGCATTCAGTTGTACTAAAAGATACTCTAAGAGTCAGCTGTTCTTTTTTTCCAGTAATTTACAAGCTAACTTTGTTAGCAGCTACTTAGCACGGCGTAGCCAGGAGCCAGGTGCAGTCAGGTTGCTGGTATAGGTAGGCGTGCATAGTGTCTTCGGGTTCTCAGATCCCCAGCTCCAGCCTCTCGTTCAAATATGGTCACTTCTGGCTCCAAAAAACCAAGATGGCGACGGCCAAAATAGCCAAACTCGAGGCTTCAAAGCAATAGTCCACAGACCAATGGGTGACGTCACGGTGGGTGCAGGCGACGCCATCGAGTTAGTTTTAGTGAAGCAAATAACCCCAAAGAGAGACAGAGACCTCAGAACAAAAGCTAGCGATATGGAGGTTGGCCGTCAGCCAAGTTCTACGAAAACAAAAACTCTCGCCCCGGACAAACTCTGAAATGACGAACTTCAGGACAACACAGGACATGCTGTAATACAGTGTCTTGGTGCTCACCTAGAACCCACACCTTTTCAGTCTGATTTCTGTAAGCCTCTATTGCCTCATAGAACCCCACCCCCCCCCACCGCCTTGATAAAAAAGCCTGACGATCTTGGTTACGCTCCAGATATTTTCAGATTGTAGAAATGTCTCTGCACACGCAAGTGTTAGTACGGTGCAGCCATAGGTTGAGATTTGATGACTGTAATACATATAAAGATATATTATAAATATATTTTAAATATAAAATACAGAATATTAGTTTAGTTTAGTCATACCATGTTAAGACTAAATACAGAAAGGACACATACATATAACACTGGTATATATGATATGTAGCTCCTGATGCTCATCGCTGTGTGTTCCAGCAATCCTGACAAACAAAGCGACCATATGTCAGCCTCAAAAGCCTCAGAACGTCAACCAGATAGCAAATCCCTCTCCACTGATTATTTCAATTACTGTCATATATTCAGGGTCAGAGTTCTAAACAGACATCAATATGGTGCACCTTTTGGTCCAAAATATATCTGCCTGCCCCCCTCGGTCTAACATGTCACTCTCGTCAGATACTGCCAGCGTGCTTGTCAATCCACAGTGGGACGAAAACTAAAACATTGGGCCTCATATTATTTTTGAGTCACAGTGCAGGAATGCTGCTGATGTTTCTCTGCTTGCTAAAAGCTACGGGCCGCCGTGATACCCTCTTGCATGATTATATACAGTATATATATATATATATATATTATTTTTTTTTTATTCATAAAGTTAAATAATGACGTCATTCATTTTTCTAGAATAACATTGTATTGACAACAATATAAGGTGGGAGCTTTAAAACCCTTTTAGAATGACATCACTTTCATTCATGCTTTTTCTTTTAATTCCTGCTCTGCCTCTGTCTCCCACTGCTTCTTTCACTCACATGCGCGAACACACTCACTCACACACACACACACAATAGGCACCATAGGGTTCTAGGGTTCAGTCCGCCTTACCATTACCTTCTTCTTCTTCTTCGTGTTCTTACATTAGATGCAATGTCAGTGTCTCAGTATCTATCCATTCACTTGCAGTCTCTCTCTCTCTCTCTCACCCCCCCCTCCTCACTCCCTTCACCCCTGGCCCCGCTGCCCCCCTCACTCCCTTCACCCCTGCCTCTGCCCCCCCCCTCTCCCTCCCTCTCAGTCTAAACTACGGTGACATTACCATTGTTCTTGACCACAGATGGTCTATTGTTCTCAGCCAGTGTGTCTGAACATATCTGTACCCTGACAACTTGGAACCTCCAACAACAACAACAACAACAACAACAACAACAAAGAGCCACATCCCCCGCAAGACTGAAAAGATTTGTTAAATTAAAGACAGTGGAGAGAAATCTACATGGGAAAACACAGAGGGTACATTTGCTGCAAAAATACATTTTAAACATTTTCTAATAGGCCGATCTGATCCCTGGGCCGGTAGTCTGAGACCCCCTTATGGCGAGGGTCGAGGAGGGGAATGGTGCTCAGCTGTACTGTTGCCAGCAGAGGGCGCACAAAGTGCAGGAAATGCACAACGGATTTCCATCACTGGGAGACTGACACAGAATCCCCATGTGTGACTGTCACAAGTCATTATTGGAGGATCATTTTGTCTTTATTTTTTAGGAGTGTTCATAAAGTTGTGGAAGTTCCTGCTAGCATGACTTGGATATGAAACTGGAAGCTCCTGTAAAATAGGACCACGTAAGGTACAATTCAAAATTCAGATGTAAAAAAAGTAAATAAATAAAAATAAAAATAGCCACACTTGCAGAATCTAAAACACAGGGCGGGACACCTGCTGTCAGTCTCACATTGATTGACAGGTCCTTTAATTCATAAACTAACAGTAGACAATAGAGCTGAAACAATTAGTCCATTAATCAATTAGTCGATCAAAAGAACATTAACTGGCAACTTTTTTTTTTGATAATCAATTAAACTTTCATTTATCAAAAAAAAAAAAAGTCAGTTGTATCCAACCTCTCAAGAGTATTTGCTGCTGTTTTGAATCATTCACACACTCACCCACACACACACACACACACACACACACACACACACACCCTCCATGGCTCGGAGTTGTCTGTTGATATGTGTCATCGATCCTCCATTCATTCCTTGGCCAGCCCCAGCTGTCAGTCACTTCCACGTCACTGAATCTCCAACGGCTGCACAGTGTCACAGTGAAGCCCCAGACGTCTATCTAGGCTCAGTTATGCAATTTGCCTGCTCACTGCTACAAGAGATCACGGGACAAAAAAGAAAAAAAAAACACTGACCCGGAACCGGGGTTGGGGGGGGAGAAGCAAAGAGGGGAAGACGGTATGGTAGGATGGAGGTGAGGGAGGGAAGAGAAAAAAAGGAAGGGGAAGGGGAAGCCAAACGGCAGGGGAAAGCCCTCAGATCAACACCGTCAGTCAGAAAGAGCAGATCTGCTCTCAGAGACACAGATTTAGGTTTTGATTAATTAAAAAAAAAATAGGAACATATTGTTTAGCCCCCAGGGCAGACTCATACAGTACAGAAGCTACGCCAGAGGAGACGGGGGTGGGGTCACATCGCTAACCACCAACAGAGATACCCAATAGAGGCTGGAGGGGGCCGGGGGGGGGGGCGTACATTTCCTCATCCAGGGATTATGCAGCTCAATCAAGACTCTGGCAGCTTATGTTTGACCAAAACAGACTCCGCCAGGGAGGGAGATTAGCAACTACCTCCAAATAGTTCTGCTGGGTGAAAACAATCAGCTTTGTGATTAAGGCGTCAAATGGCCCACAGATGTAAAAGCGATGGTTTTGGAAGATAAATCTGCCCCGCAAATCCTCTCAGATCCATTTGCTTCAATATGTTTGGGAAGTTAGATTGTAATTGGCTTGATTTTGCTAATCCAAAAAATATTACTCCATGAAAACCCAATTAGAAGCACTGGAAAGATGTCTCTTCGGGGAACAATAGAAGTCCTCATAGTGTCATGAACACTAATCCAAGTTAAATGACAAGATGGACAGATTAACTATTAATACACATATATATTAATACACATGTTAATTCCATACATATTGTATGGAATTAATAATAAGTAAATTGGCTGGATTTCTAGTTATGCTGGATAGTTCAGCTGTTGCATTTGCCACTAGCTGTATAGTGATGCGCGCTGCTGCAAGTATTGTTGTTCTTCTTCATGTGTACCCGACCCGTGGTCTACTGGACCACCAGGATTAACTAACACTACAAGTGAAAACATATATAACACAGCATTAAATGCCAGTTCTATTAATATTAAAAGGATCATTCATTTATTACAATTTGGGTCTTATTTTAGTCATCAGTGGCAGTCAGTTATGATAATATTGTACTCATCAACTGCAGGAATGAGTCCTAAAACCCGGGCTGAGTCAGCATTTTTACACTTCCGGTTCTCGCGTCTGGAAGTCAGTGGGTTTTTTGAGTGGGATGCTTGAAATAAGCTTAAGAGATTTCAACATTTTGTTTTACGACATAAAATATGTCAGTAGGTACCCCAAGGTTTAAGGCGGTTGCTAACAAGTGGCTAAATTAAACTACAGAGGTTGTCGTGGACATTAACATCTTCATGCCGAACATGGAAAGTCATCTATATACTCTCTAGATATAGACTCTATATCTATCTGTCTATATATCTATGTCTATCTATATTCTCTTAAAAGTGAAGCTTAGCAGTGGTGACGTTGAAGTAATGCGACCATGGTGTAGTTCCTTTATAGCCTAACGTTAGCTTTTTGCTTCTGGCGATTCCATTTACGCTTCAAAATCATCATCAAGATGAAGATTATCTTGCTGAACAAAACGTGTGAGTATCACAATCGTTTGTTTTGCCACAGAGCTTATTTTCTACAATAATCCAAAATCCCACTGGCTTTTTTCTCGAGGGGGAACCAGGGGCGATGCTAACTTCCGGGCTGGCCTACAAAAATACGTCATCCCTGCAGCGCTCTCAAGCTGAGACTGAGAACACGGTCGCACGAACTGTCAGATGATCAAGCAGGTTGTCAACAGTAATCCAGATTATCTAAACCCAGATTATTTTAACTACCTGAGCACACTTGATAAATAATTTCCAATCAACACAGGAAAACTGTGTTCGTAACTGCAGCGATCAATCAACAGTTTTTCATTTTGTACATGAATGTGGCTAACCTCGGTCAGTGTTTACTAGCTGCATGTTGTTGTCCTGTTAAGTCTTCTTTTGGGTGATTGCCACTGCATTCCTGGATCTTAGTGAGCCCGCACACGAATAAGACCCAAGTTGTTCGTAACGAACAACTATTCTATTCGTTTTATTCTACTTCCTCTTCTTCCTGTCATTTTTGGAATACTGTCTTAATATACATGCTCAACATGTGTTTTGGTCTGGTGGTATTGACAAAACTCTTAACACTGGAGTGTAAAACCAACCCTGTAGCACACACATTTCGCAGGAAAACACTGGATTATGTTTTCTGTCAAGCATAACAAGGAAATGTTGTTAGTTGATGCATCTGTCAAGTCACAAAGACGTCAACACTGAGCGGATCAGTAAAATGTTCTCCGACAACGTATTTCAGTTGTTTTCCTCTGAAATGTCCAATCTCGCGATGCAACAGTGCCGACGACAGCATTATTCTACTTTGAATGGTTATGTTTAAGGCACAAGGATCTGGTCTGGCTTAGAAACAGGAAAAGTCTGCGTCGACTTGAAACATGATCTTTCCCGAACATCGACCAAAGTGCTCTGTTGCCTAACCCTAGCCACACATGGGAGTCTGGAATGCGACCGTGGTGTCAGGGTATGCCACCCTCCACCCTTGGACTCTTGGTGCGGCACTTGAATGTAGCCCAAAATTCCACCTTTCGTTATCCAGTTGCTGGAAATACAACGTCCACTGTGAAATGAAAGGAGTGCTCCACTGATTTATTTATTGCACTTCAATAAAGTTAGATGGCTCACAAGAGACAAGAAGAGCCAAACTACACTTCCCACAATGCAACTCAGTGGTGCCATGTGTCCTTTGTCTCTGCCTGCTAAATACCCACGTCTTTCACCCCTAAATTATGTTCTTGGCATGCATACAATACATGATTGTCCTGTATAACACATTTAAGTCCCTTGATAATATTTGTGTAGTACTTCTGTAACATTTCTGTAGAAACTCTATATTTTTCTGTGTTTGCGTAGATGTGATTGTCAAAATGACACCACCCTACCTAACATATTACATACATTTTTAAACCATTCCTTCAAAGATCCGAACAAAGACTGGCTTGACCAACAAACTAGTGAACAACAATGATCTCATCATTAGAATCATCTAATTCAAGTTATTATGCTGAAATGAAATTAACCTCCGCGCTCCTGAAAGGGCTGAGTCCCTTGTCAGCGGTGCAGGGAGGCCGTGGGGAGTGAGGGATGGAGGGTGCAGGCGGGATGATGAGTGACACCCTGAATGTGCATTCCACTTGATTTGCTCAGTGCTTCAATTCACTGATGGTAGCCCTTTCATCCTATTAGCTCCAAATTCCTATAACTGGGTCTCTAAATGCATGGGCCCCCATATCAGGGCCGGCCCCTGCTGGGAGGGCATATGGGCTGCTTTGTTGGCAGGAATGGAGTGTGTGTGCAGGGTCCACCAATCACTGCCCTCGCATGGGGAGTTAAACAAATTGATTGGCAGGCTAGTGGCGGCCAGTTCCAGACACTGTGGTCCCTATTCATCGCAACACAGAGCACAGAAAGCTCTGCGGTGGACCAGCTGAAAGTCCGGGCCCGGGGCGGATTTTGGAGGAGTCGTAAAAAAGGGGACTGGTTCATTCTTTAAACATACACTTCCACATTTTGTTACAACACAACAGAGCCATCGAATCCTCAAAGTTACTCCCAGTTCAAAGTGGATGTTTGGAATTCGACTGTGAGGGTCAGCAGTGAGCTGGGAGGGGGGTTGGAGAATGTGGGGGCTCTGTTGGATGTTTTTATTCGTACCTTTATGTAGCAAGTGAAGAAGGAGCTCAGAGTAAGGCACATGCACACGTTGGAATTTCACTGCTGAAATATATATTTGTAGACAGTGCCTGGATTGGAAAAAGGTGCCAGTGCCCAGCAGTTGCATGACATGATCATCGCATGCGTCTTGAACGTACTCATATTTATACGCATATCTTGATAATACATCCCGCTTCAAATGCATTTTTGTATGCATTTCATTAAATACGACGTACATTTCCAGTTTGCACACAAATATGATACTGCATATATGCTGGAATAAACTGACAATGATATCTGTCGGCCTACAGATTTAATTGGATGATGATGATTTTTATTTAAAAAAACTTTTGACATTCAAAATTGGATCAAAGCAGGTGAATGCCATATAAGACCTGGATTATGTCCATAGGAACCCTCGTCAGTTGCTAAAGTTTCTCCCTGGTCCTCAGCTAGCTATGCGTTTACACAGAGGCGCCAGTTACGTATCACTCCTCGTGCCTAAACCTAACCAACGACAATAAGAGTAGGGCGGGTCTTCACCGAATGCCGGTGTGTGTGTGTGTGTGTGTGTGTGTGTGTGTGTGGGAGCCCCCCAAGCGTTGCGGGAGTGTTTGGGGTGTGTTCAGGCACTGCCTTTCATTTTCTTCTGTCAGCATTTCACATTAAAAGCAAAAGGAGGAGTGGAAATGAAATGTCTGCAGATACGTTTTTGCAGGGAATGGCCACTGACGTACGATGAGAACGATGATGAACGATGATGAACGTGTTTCGGTTTGCACTGACCTCTTTTGAAAGCAGTGATTCGCGGTTGCAATGAAAATGTGCTGCTGTGGATTTTGGGGTGATTTGAACACATTGGGCCTCATTCACTATGATGTGCATAGAGATGTTGGATACTTTGCGCATGCAAAAAAATTGCCGTCGGATTCACGGCACGTGCAAACTTTTGCAGAGGTTAGTGAATCAGAATCCTTCGTGGGCTGCAATAACATTAAAGGCCGCAGAGCAGAAGAAAAAGAAGGAAACAAGGTGGGAGGAAAAGGACAACCTGATCCGGTCAGCCCATATAAGTGAGGTGAAAGTGAAGTCAGTTAAAGCAATGAAAATCAAAACTTTTACTTTTCAGTGTGCACATTCTCATATCCTCCACTATAAGCTAGGACAAGGGACACTCAGTTTTTATGGCTGAATATTTTAACCATGACAATAACTGACGAGGATGAAGTGTCATGGTCATTTAATGCATTAGTAAATAAGATGAGATGAGATGAGATAAGATAATCCTTTATTAATCCCTCAGCGGGGGAAATTTGCATTGTTTCAGCAGCATGCCCAAGTTCTCCCACGCTACGCCGCTCCTCCGAGTGCTTTGAATCCTATTCAAGACGCTGGCGATTGTCTACAGTGCTGCGAGTGGCTCAGGCCCATCCGTCATCCAGGACACGGTCAAACCATACACCCCGGTCCGTCCTCTACGCTCTACTGCTGCCAATCGGCTTGAGGATCCCTCACTATGATGGGGGGGGGGGTGTCAATAAAATCTTTTTCCTGGTTGCAATGGCTCTGCATTGACATCAGGACAGCAGGAATTGCACACATCTTCTGTCACAGACTGAAAACTGACCTGTTCAGACTGCACCTTGGCTCATTAGCAGATGACCGCCCACCTAGAACCTAGAGTCCTGGTTCTGCTCCAGGTCTCTGCCTCTTAAAAGTGAGTTTTTCCTTGCCACACAATGGTGGGAACTGTTGGGTCTCTGTAAATAATATTATAAAGAGTACGGTCTAGACCTGCTCTATATGTAAAGTGTCATGAGATGACTTTTGATGTGATTTGGCACCATATAAATTGAATTGAGTTAAAAGAAACTGCATATGGGACGGTTGAAAAGCACTTATTGTAAGCCCATTTGGATAAAAACATCAGCTAAATAAATGTAACGTAATGTAATGTAATATTTGAGTATTGTTTCCTACTTTGTATGTTGCACTGTTACGCACCACAGCACAAAGGCTTGTATGTGAGAACCTTTTAGGCGACAAACCTGTTTCTGATTGTGGTGAGTAAAGTCAATAGTTTTAATGTTAATATTAATAAACAACTTTATTTGTATAGCACTTTTTAATGCAAAAAAACCCAAAGGCAGCAACAGAAAAAGATAGAAAACATAAAATAGAATGAAAAAATAGGTGAAATATAAACAAATACAACTAAGAACATGTCAACAAACAGAGATGCAAACTAAAAACGAATCAAAACCACACATACAAGTATTGCCAAGAAAAGGGGGGGGGGGGGGGGATCAAATCAAGTCAAATAAAAAAAAAAAAATAGTGGGAGTGATTCACATACAAGCTTATGGAGTTCATAAAAGTGTGTTTTTGGAAGGGATTTAAGAGGTGAAACTGATTTTGCTTGCCTTGTTTCCTCAGGTAGGCTGCTCCACAGCTCAGGCGACCTAATAGAGAAGGCACACTCACCTTTAGTCTTGATCCTGGGACTGTGGAACAAACGGGGGCGGGGGGCTTCTTCTTACTGCTTATGAACAGTTTATGAAGGTTGCCTTGACGGAAAGTGGCCAGCAGTCAGCCGATGAGAGCAGTCAGGCCAGATAGGGGTGGTCATCTGTTGATGCCAAGGTGAATGGCTCAGCGCCCACACAGATTAAGCGGACCAGCAATTAGCCAGGGCCAGTCAGCCAGCAAGACACCAACAACTACAACTGGCCGACCGAGCACGGCATAACACACACACACACACATACACACTGAAGCCCAGATGCTAGGGCACTAATCCCTGAGTGGTTGTTGTGTTATTCCCTTTGTTGGGCTGTTTATGACGCTCTGTCATGCCTCTGGCCGGGTGCAGTTAGCCTTCACACACTCATGCCTCATGAAGCGTGACTTCTGACACTGACTGAATTGATTTCTCCTCCCCTCCTTTTCCCATTTCCTTTTCTCTGTGTTTCACTGTGTCGTTTTTTGCCAACCTGAATGAAAAGCGGGTGTTATGGAGGCCTTTGTCTCCCCCGCTGTATTGAAAAAGTCCTCTGGACTCCTTCCAGTGGAGCCAGAAAAAGCTCCCTTTCAGTTTATGAAAAAAGAAAAGTTTTTTTCCCCTTTAGATTTCCTTTACTCAGATATGATCTCTGCTCACAAAAAAAAACCCCAGCACTGGCGTCTTTCACGGTGAATGAGACCAAACTGAGAGAGACAGAGAGAGTGGACGGATGGAGGGAAGAGAGGGGACAGGAGGGGGCACACACACACACACACACGCACACACACACACACAAACCATCTTTCATGTTGTCACACTGTCAGATTATGAGAGGTGCTAGACTGTGTGTGTGTGTGCAGGCCTGATGTGCTCTATGTTCCTGACAGATGACGTGACACTGCTGACACACACACACACACACACACACACACACACACACTCATTTCCATTTTCAATTGGTTCTGCTTGAAACAAAGACGGTGTCAAACAGTGGCGCTTCCAGGATTATTAACTTGGAGTTAATAGTATGGTTGTTTTGCTTGTCTCACCCTCAAGGCGGGGCAGAGATATATACGGGCAGGATGAGGGGTGGCGTTCTATTTAGGTGGCCCACTTAGCTGATATTTATTTAGCGATATGTACACCCATGTATTCTGTCTCTCTGGACAAACACATTCACGGTGAGCCAGTTTAAGGGGTAGGATCACGTTTCTTTCAAGTCTGTCAGGTGCTCATGTGAACACCTAGACTGGTCCAATGATAACTTAATGTCACAAGAGCTAATTCGACAATTGGCTAGCGCGAGTCTTGAGAGAAAGACCCCTCCGATCAGGCGGCTTTTTCCTGCTGTTTCCACTCAGCTGTTCAAACCCAATACACCATGATATAAAAATAAATAGTCAAATGGAAACTCAGCTATTGCAACCTCACTTTACGGGAGTCTCCTTATCTCACTCGACAAACAACAGAATACACACACACACACACGACATGATGCTGTGTGTGTGTGTGTGTGTGTGTGTGTGGGTGGACAGGCCCAGCTGCCAATGTTGGTTCTCTACAGAGCACTGACCCGAGTGACATTGAGCACCAGTATGAGGCGCATTATCCACCCCAGCAAACACACACCCTGAATGATCCTCTTTGTATCTAATGTACTGTGCTCATTTCAAAGGGAGATAGGGGGGGGTATACAACACACCACATTAACACTTCAATAACACATACCTAAACAGAATATTAAATATGAAGCCATCTATGCTGGATAACGTACTGCATCATTACAGAACCGCTGTTTAATGAAACCATCCGTGTTGCCCATTTGCTAATAGAATGTAAAATCAACTCAACTCAAGTTCCATGTCTCAAAAAGTGCTTGATAAAAAAAAAGGAGGCAGTCCACACAGTGTTTTTAAAAGTGTCTAATCCCAGACCAGCTGTCACTTGTCTCCAAACGACATCATTTGGACCTGTGAGGCATCTCAGTACAGGACTGTATTCTGAATTTTGCCACTCTGCTATGTGTTCTAGACCTTGCCGGTCGACCCTGTCTTCTGCATTTGGCCACAACTTCTGATCCACCTTCTGTCCTCTGGGAAAGAATCTTTCTGATGTCTGATCCATCCCGACAATCTGCTGCAGACGGTTCCAGACATCCAGCATTCATCCGTGTCACAGAGGGACATCTGGTCATAAACTGTCCACCTCCTTGAGGACAAGGTTTCCTCTGTGGGGTTGAGGGACAGCAAGTGAGGAGGAAGGAAACCGTCCTGGGATGGGCTGTAAACCAGTCTGTGACTGGAAGAGATGGTGAAGCAATAACAAAACCCTCTGGATTCTGGCTCACCTGCCCCTTCTCCTCACCTGGCACAAGTCTCTCATAGACACTCAGTGTCTCAATTAGGAGTTCATGCATTTGCAGGCTTTATTTCTTTTTCGTCATGTTTTTGAATGTAAATTGAACAGTTTTAACAACAACATGTAAACGTGTGTAAAATGGAGCGTAAATACACAGAGGTTTGGCGGTGCTTGAGTTTGAGTGAGAAAACAGTTCATGAAATTTGAAGGATGTGGTCACAGAACGCATCCTGTGTCACCATTCACCTAAATACTAAATCACGTGCTTCAAACAGTTGCCTCAGTGCCCGATGTGATTGCACTATGAGGTTCTAAGTGATTCCTGTCTATAAAATCCTTTTCAGTACAATGAATTAATCTCCTAAAAGCAAAAATCTCCTCAACATTAACTTTACTAAGACGGCGTTTAAAACTGTAGTAGGAGCATATACATTCCTAAAAGCAGCATTAAAATGTCCAGCTGCTCTACCTCAAAAGACACCGGTGAAAACGTCGGCAAGGGGAAAAAACTTCCTTTTAAGAGGCAGCAACCTCGAGCAGAACCAGGACTCTACCAGCACCGGTTGGTTTGTACTTTGTGGTACAATAGCAGCACTTGTAATTGCAGTTGTAGCAGTGGAAGTGGTGATGTTTACTAAGCACACGATGATATGATCTTGATTTGAACTTTCAACTTTCTGTCCATTTAACATGTTGGTTCAGAGATATCTTGATCATTCGTAGCAATGGAATTTGCCATTTGTGGTCCACGGAGGGGATGAGCCCCTAAACGTTTTCCCAGCACCACCATTAAGTCACGCTCCTCAGAGGATGAAAACGGTAGGGGACGCCAGGGTGCCAGCGATGAGTCTGTGATCAACCTACAGCCCAGATGCGATGATCCTGCCGGCTCCACATTTGTGAACATGATTCATCCTCGTCCACCTCTGTTTTTGAGTACATGAGGGCCTTAAGAAACATTACAGCAGTTGGGAGTCACGGCAAGGTCTAGACTTGAGCCTTTTTTAAAACCAGATTCATTCCAAATTAATCTCAAACATTCATCTTTGTTTTTGGTTTTGATCCCGGTCCTGCTCTGTATCTGTGAACATTCTGTGTTGCCTTGTACTGCCTTGTACTACCTTGGCAACATCCTCAATACCACTCGTGGACATCACCTACTCTGTCACTCTCCATTGTTTCTGCTTCACTGAGCGATTCTCACAGAACCCTCTCCCGATGATAACCGCTCACCTAGAGTCCTGGTTCTGCTCGAGGTTTCTGCCTCTTAAAAGGAAGTTTTTCCTTGCCACTGTCTAGTGCTTGCTCATGTTGGGAACTGTTGGGTCTCTCTTATAACATTATAAAGAGTACGGTCTAGACTCGCTCTATATGTAAAGTGTCATGAGATGACTTTAGTTGTGATTTGGCGCTATACTAAGGGCCGGGTTATGTTCGTTCTGAACTAGCTCGTACATATGACCGGAAGGCTGCATACCCTTTGATATCGTCTGATCTCTGGGGAAAACATTTTCACAGTCTCTGACGCAAGGCATTCATAGTGTTGCACTTGGCTGTTCACATTGGTTGGTTGTTTCTACACAGCTGACCAATCACTGCATCAACGGGGGTGTGGATGTCGGATTGTTCTCGTCACTGGAAATCGTCAGACTCAGCGCCTCCCAACCCCCCCAACCCAAAACCTGAAAAGTTTTTTTTTTTTTTACAAAGCTATTCTACCATCCGACATGCAGTTCTGAGGAAGCATACTGGCTTCTTAATGCTACAGTCTCCTAACACCCACAGGGAGCCACCAACTGTTTGTCCGCTCGCGCATTTATATTCATGCTCAAATACATAAAGACAGAAGCTGGCCACTCGGTGCAGATTGCAAACACCCTGCAGTGTTTGACAACACTTGTATATTTGAGCACTGTCGGACAATGTGTGGGAGCTCTCTGAGAGAAGACAAACAGCATACAGGTGGATTCACGGCTTTCAAGGGCTTCTTTATCTAGCACAAATGTTTGACTGCTATTCAGCATGCTTATATAACTTGGCCAGCTACCTCAAGGGCTCCAGGAGAAATGCTAACAAGACTAATATACACCTTATCTGTCAGTGATTGATGACTTGTTCACGCCAGGGATGGCCATTACCCCCTCTGATGTTTGTCCACATTTTTTAAGGCAAATTTCATCTGAAAGACCAGAAAGGACCTGTTAGGGAAGACTGTCATCCCACTGGACCCTTTTGAATTTGCCTTCAACCGATTCATTTACTTTTTAGTTCTTTCCTCACACCATATCAGTGAGTTCTAGAAACATTTTATTGCTCTCTCTCATAGAAATGTGCCTGACTGGGCTGAAATTGACATTCAGCACACACAGACTAGGGGCAGTTGAGGAGAGGTTATGGGGAGAACAGTGCATTTACACTGCGCATAATGGCCAAAATATTATCCACCGCAAAATATGTTATTTCAACCAAATCAACCAAATCTATAATTCAATAATATTGCCAACTGTAGCTTTAAGTTTAAGTTTTGGGTTTCAGGAGGACACCACAGATATTTTAGCTATTTTTCTTTTGTCATGGTGGTGTTAGAGATTTACTAAAGGCATTAATGTTTCCGGGCAGGTTTCTACATTACATTACCTGATTACATGAACTAGTAATGATTCATAACCCTGTGTGGTTCACTGGGTAGTGGCTGGGAACTAACACGGTCAGGGTTAGGGGTTCATTTTCATTTCATTTCGTCCCAGTGTTCATCAATGGGCCTGAGGAGTATTAACTTCACATTACCAGCTCAGTGCGCTCTGTGTTAACCTAAGAAAATGTAGAGTGAAGCGCAAAGCAAAGAGCCACCTGCCACTGGCTTTTTTTTTCTTTACTAGTGTGACTAACTTCGGGAGCTGGACGCGAACACACACTTTGAACTCTGCGGTTAGGAGGTCAGAACCTGGTCAGGACGTTGTCAGGACAAAGAGCGGCCCTCTGGGTTCAAGTGGATCATCCAAAAAAAAACAAGTGACCAGGGACAATAGGGCTTGGAAACACACACACATTTTAAACATTGCCACTATCTCAAACCCCTTTTAACCCAAGACAAGGGTGGAGCGTTAGTTCAGAGGTTTAGAGCTTTGTCCAGCGCCCCATGTCAAGACCAGGGCAGTGTAAAGGGTGACTGACAGGCCAACATATACAGTGCATGTTTTGCTCCCCGTCGACCCCTCATCCTCTGTGAGGTGCAAGGGCCGGGTTGGGCTTCAAAACAGCTCCGGTAGTCTGTGTACAATGTGTTGTCTGACCTCATCAGAAGGCAGAAGCTGTGCCAAATGGCTCATAGGCGGGATGAAAATAGAGGGATGGGGATACTCGTTTCTGTTATGGGGACAACAATGCACATTTTCAGATATGTTCTGTTTTACATGTAAAAAGTGACAGAAGTAGTTGTGTAAAGAATGAGAAAAGAGAGCTAGACAGGGAACTCCTAACCCTGCTCACTACCTCATCAGTGCAGGAAGTGGACGTGACTGACGGATTGACAGTTCCAGAGAGAGTGAAAGAAACGGTTGGCTGGCCCAGTATGCACATATTGAATTGTGCCTTGTCTCTGTCTTGGATTGTGTCCTTGTCTCTGCCACAAACCAGGCTCAGGAACCCTGGGGGGGGGGGGGGGGGGGTAATGCAGAAACCTCTGCATTACACCCTGCTGGTGCCGCTGTTTGTGGGCACTTGAAAAGAAGCTGACAGGGATTGTCATTGTTTACATGTGTCAAACCCAAGACTTCATCAAATGGAAATATTCTACATGTCCTAACATATTTGGCATCTATGAAACCTCCAGAGGTGTGAATAATACAAACACAACTCAGCCACCAGTGGGTGTGGCCCCTGAGTGTACAGTCTATGCAGGCAATCACATTTACCTGAGGTCCTGCACTTGGTATACAACAAAAAGCGCTGTCATCATAGATATACTGTGTTGCTTCAAGTCGTCAGTGAAAGTCCCCCCCACCTCATATCTCACTCTGTATTTGTACAACCAATGTGTCAAATACAATAGATGCCAATAGATTTTGAGGCTGTGCTACTGTAAACCAACAGGCCAGTGATGGAGGCGCACTAAATGGCTTTATTGGATGCTATCAGCCTTTTCTAAGGCAACACAGAGACAGTTAATAATTGACATGCTTGTGCACTGCCATGGCTGAAACACATGGCGAATGGGTAAAGTTGGGTTGTAGCTTTGAACCTTTATGATGTGGTCTTGTAGGTTTTCCCGGCAAGCCAACAGCAAATACTGATAAGAAGTCAAAAGCATCCTGGCATTCTGCCACGGCCCTGATGTGCTGAGTTTGTTTTTATTTATCTCTCTCTCTCTCTCTTTATACTTTATAAAAAAGTAGAAAATGTGGAAATGTTTTTTTGGGTTTTTTTTTTTAAGATAAACCGATAGCAACAGGAACAAGAGAGCAGTTGACTAGTAGCTTCAGCGAAAGTCGGGGTCCCTCAGGCCGGACCCCAACTTTCGCCGTCCCTTAGGACGGTGCTCTCATGGCAGCAGTTAGAGAGCTGTTAGGTCGTGATTTGGTTGTCCGGTCTGTGCTGCACTTGTGTGTTCTATTTTCACAAAGGAAGATCCAAATGTATTATCTAGAAACTACGACAAATTGCAAGGCTGTTATTTATCTGTCATTACCTGAAACAGACCCAGCTGAGGATCATCAACGTTCAAAAGCCAAAAGTCTTCTTCCACAATATCAAACTATGGTACAGTTAAGGTTAGGGGTGGTTATGGTTATGGTTAAAGGATAAGTTCACTTCAAAAACGCATTCTGTCAGTCAGTCCACCGGCCTTCAAAACTCTACATTGGTTGAATATTTGAATACATATGAAAATCAATCAGTTGTTAACGTGACACCCAACCAGCTTTAGCCCTAAGAATACAACAGTGAAGTGAAACTGTTGGAAGCCAATATCAACAGAGACTACCGTAACGATTAACAGTGCTGCCACATCCTCTGTTGGTGTGTCAAAACCTTCCTCTGTAGTTACCTTGACCAGTTTCGTGCATCTGTGTTTAGAGAATTATTATGGCCGTGATTTCGTTTCATGCATCATCAAACAATAGTTGTAGACTCCCCATTTTATTTTTCATTTTATCTTGACATTATCTAGAATCTTCTTTGCCGCCGTTTCTAGGACATGTCCGACACCAGTGCTTGAGTAGAGTCGTCACTTATCCACACATGCCCCCCCCCCCCCCCCCCCCCCCCATTTGCAAACACACACAAAGGCATCGTTGAAAGACTAAAAGAGGCCTCTTCACCACACAAATGTCCTGACCTGACCCCCCGGCTCTTGCTAGGAGACTATATGGATGGCATCCTCAGCACCAGTAACAACCTCAGCTTTGTTTGCGCTATGGGTTACATTGATTAGAAAACAAGAAACACGCTAATCTTTTCATGAAAATAAAAAATAATAGCTGATGATTAGAGAACGAATTTTGGAAAGACATTTTGTTTTAATTCAGCATAAACATATTATTACATTATTCACTTACTTCAAATGTAACTACTGTTTGGCAAGTGATTAGGGTATAGTCTGATATATTATACTCTAATCTTTAGAGTAGCCTGTACATTGAAGTGTATAAGCTAAGTTGAATTTATTTTCAATGTTCTAACATTTCAGGATTGTAGTATATAACCTGGTGGTCTATGGGGTTGGGAACTTCAAGAAGTCTTTGAAAGACGCAACACACACAAAAAAAAAGAAACACTGGCGGATGGTTCGATGAGAAGATTGAGCCCACTTTCACTTTCTGTCAGGATACAGCAGCTGGCTAGCTTAACTTAGCACCAAGATTGTAAACAAGGGGAAACTAGGCTAGCTGACTCTGTCCAAAGGTAACAAAACCAGCCTTCCAGCACTGCTAAAGCTGACTAATTAACACGTCATATCTAATCTGTCGACTCCATACAAAAACCAAAGTGTGATAAAGTTTTGCAGGGGGTTTCTGTGCCGGACTATTTCTTGGCTTTGAGCAGCTGCCAGGTGACAGATAAATACGACCGGCATCGACCTTCTCGTCTCACTTTCCGCCAGAATGCAAATAAGCATATTTTCCAAAAATATAGAACTATTTCTTTAAGGGTCTCTCAATACTCCAATGACCACCTATTAGGCCAGTGGTCAGCAGCAATCTTTATGCTTGAGATGTCAAAAATTTGAACACAGAGCCCCAGAGACCTCAGATTTACCCCCCCCCCCCCCCCACACACACACACACACACACACACAAACCAGGATGGATTAATGTTGTTTTTGATTTAACATTGAATTTTCACATTAAACGGGTCATGAGAGGAGACAACGCCGGAGCCTTACTTGGGCGTTCCTTGACCCTATTTGTGGAACCGCTGTTTTAGAACACCTCTTCAGAGGCACCTGTCAGAAAACCCAAAGGCTAAACATTTGAGTAGTCTATTAAGGGACAATAATAGCCGTACTACAAAGAGAGGTAGTTGGGAGGTTGAATGAAGGGAAAATATCAAGACACACAGAGAGCACTTTACCCTCACGGCCCGGCGCACAGAAGTGGAATTCAGGAGTTAGAATGCGACAGCAATCAACACAATACTAATAGGCAATTTACCCATCAAAATGGGCGTGCAGTGAACATGATGTTTCATCATGGTTTGAGATTAATAGTGCTATTCTCACTGATAGAACCTCTCTACTTATTACAAAGTGATGGATGCACGGACGGTCACGCTGAACGGATGGAAGGTGGGATGGATGGACGGACAAACGGACAAGTGGATAAATGGTGAGATGAGTGTTAGCAGAGTTAATGGTACAGAAGCAGATGCTGGCTGCAGCCTGTTGGTGGAGGCCCCCTTGCTGTTGACGTCTTGCTAATAAAGACCTTCCCCCTTCAAGGTCACTTCAATCGCCTGCCATGTTTTGTCGAATAACCCCCCACCCCACCCCACCCCATCCACACACCATTTCAATTGTAGTGCTTCTGCCCCCCCCCACAGTTTTTATATTAGTCCTTTGACTGGAAAGGCAAAGTTCAGCGTCCAGGTTTCACACCGTGGCAGGGTGGCATGGCCTGAAGTGTGAAAGATGGGTTGGAAAGTGTGTTTTTTTTTGTCATTATTTTAGTGACTTTGATCAATGGAGCAAGTGGTGTTTGGTGTGTGTATGTGTGTGTGTGTGTGTGTGTGTGTGTGGGTGGGGGGTGTCTCCCAGTGTGAAGCCAAACCACAGCTAGAATATCCCTTTATCTGTGAGTGTGCCTGAAAAGATACTCTGGGTCACAGTTGTGCTCGTAAAGCACAAGTGAAACACAAGCTGTTACGTGACCTGCAGAAGCTGCATCTGTTCTGTCAGAAGATCACCAAAATCTGGTGAAAATCCCTCTCGTAGATGTGGAGGTATCTCGCTGAAAGAGACAGGGGGATCACCAAAAGTCTGGATTCGTCCATGGACATGAATGTCAACCAAATCCCATGGCAGTGCACCCAATACCTATTGAGATACTTTAATTTTGGTCCAAAGTGGTGGACCAACCACCTTTGCCATCCATAGAGCCATGTCGCCATGTCTTTACGGTGCTGGCTGTTATATCTTTGGTAGACTGATAGCACATGAACTGCTCTGTAAGGTGCAGAAAGACAAGCAGGTGCAGTCTTTTAGCTCCGGTCTATCTCTGGGCTACGTTTCCACACAGTATTGTGTTGGACTTTTGTGTCCAGTCCTAATGATGGGCCTCTCAGCCTCTATACACAACAACAGATACATACGTCTTCAATCTAGCCACTATATTTCTTTTACAACAATGGTACTTAAAGGCCTGTTCGATAATCACTGCCCTGCCTTCCCTCCCTTGAGTTTAAATAGAGACCTGCCTTTCGAGTTGGCTTAAGTGGCTCTTTCTGAAGTGTTAAGAGTAAACATGCACATCCTTCAAAATCTCTGTAATCACTAATCATCCTCCGGAGGACAATATAGGCTTTAGTACTAGGTGCTATATTCAAAGAAGTGGTCAGTGTCTGCAGGGCCTCAGCACAAGGCTTTGAGGCAACTAGAGCCCATAGCTGGATGTGAATACTTCTTTTAACCGCAACACAATTGCAATGGCTAAAGCAAAAACAGGTAATGATATATTATTGTTCTTTGCAGGTACTACGTGCTGACCCTGGTGATGAGCACTGACTGACTTTACCTGACAGAAATGCTGAATTTTATTAAATATATGTTGGATAGTTTGATATTGATCGGTCATCCGTCAGAACGACTATAAATGAACTGTCTCCATTTATCTATACCTTTTAGCGGTGTGCCGTGCAACAACCCACACCAACAAAAAAAAAACACGGATGAATGAAACCCGTATGTAATTCTAACAATACGCTGCATGACGAGAGACGAGCTGACCAAAATATGTAATTGTAATTGTACAACAACAACTGCATTGCTAGAGCTGGAGGCAAAGTTCTCCTACAGCCGTGATGATAAACATTGAACACGTCAGGAGAGAAACTTATTTTGAAGGGTAGCGGGACAAAGCGGCAGTTTTAAGTGGCTCGAGCTCTGATGAACCCACTGCGCACGACCTGCTCAGCAGCAAACAGCAGACAGACACAGTTATAGAACTAGCTGGTGAACATAACGGAGCATTTAGCAGCTAACGAGCCAGGCATTTCTCTCAGGAGTTGGTGGAGACCAAAAACAGAGCTAAAAAGACAGACAATGTTAGACTGACTTTCACCGGATGACGCAAACACCACTCCACGTGAAGGATCGTGTTGCTCTGTAACTGCTGGATGTGGAAATAGGCAGCTGACAACTTTGCCATATCAATTTAAAAGGTGGCCACCTGTCAATATTGTGCTTATGGCTTGTCCTGCTGCCTCTAATGAATATAAATCAGTTACTGCAGGTTTAACTTTGTTAATGGTCAGTGGCCACATTCATCTGTTACCATTATAAACTTGCTTTGTGTGTATTTTAGTGTTGATACTGCAACTATGTCGAATGCAATATTTTTTTTATGCATGACGAAGCTGACACCAAAAAAGCAGCATGAGCTGTCAAGAAGCGAGGCAGATATTTGAAGCGTGTGACGCACTGGCCAATCGACACATCCAGCATATACGGCTGCGTCCGCCTCATCCGCACTCCCCAGCGCTATCGTTGTAGGAAGATGACATCCATCTTCCTCCATCTGAGGCGGAGAAATGTGCCAGAGTCCAGTGTTAACATTGTCGCCCATCACCCCGGGGACAGGAAGGTTAAAGTCTGTCCATCTCTTGAAAGCTTAATCAGCAGCGCCTCGCAGCCTCAGATCGCAGCATTAGTGCTATCGGACAAAGGGGGAGAACAGACACGGGCTGCACGCACACACGGCTCCCGTCACTATTGATTTTTAGTAAATGTGCAACTGCTGGTTTAGCGCAGAGTCAACAATGAAGTGCATTCATCAGGGCGGCCAAACCAACACTTACTACCGACATCAGGAATGTGGATGCACGCTGGAGGATCTTAGGGCCTCAGCACAACACATGGCTAAAAAGAAATAATTAACTGTCATGTTCAGCCATGATGCAGTACGGTTTCCCTTATTATTTAATGAGTGTCGTTATATTGAAACACCTGGACAGGAAAAGGAAGTAGAAGCTGTCATTCGATTAGGAACCTGATCCAGATCAGATGGGAAAACTACGCCTACTGAGTAGGAAGGAGCTGGGAAGACTTTCAAATCTGTCGTCTGACAATTGTTGAATATGATGCAGTTGTTTCAGCGTGGCTGATAATGCACGATCGTTTATTCCATAAAAAAATCAGTTAAACATCGAAAAAGCTGCTGCATGAGTGGGATAAAACCTCATCAAGCAGATTACAGAACTCATCCATGAAATGGTCCCACCAATATTAAGTGGAGGGGACTAAGGTGACTTCTGCGAGGCTAACATGTAGCATTTATACACTCAATGACCAGTTGGTCAGGTACACCTAGCTTAGACAAATGCAGTCAGTCCTAGGATCATGCAACAGCAGCACAAACGACAGCATCCAAAATATCATACGGCTGAGTCAACACATGAACCGGGAAAAAAACACTGAACATTCGAATGACTTATTGCAGGACTGTTGGATTAAACTGCATTCGTTTTAGTGAAGGTGGACCGAACAAACTGGCAACTGAGTACATAGATATAACCAACGTCACACCTTGGAGGAAGAGTCTGACTCGTCACTGTGGCCCCATTGAAGTCCGGCTTTAACATTAAAGAGGCGATTACATCGACAAGCGGACCCCTGGATCGATCTAAATGTACCATGAACTGGTTGACGGCCAGATTCTAAAGTTACAAATCTCTCTTTCTATCTCTCTCCAACCCAACCGGTCAAAGCAGATGACCGCCCACCTAGAGTCTGCTCGAGGTTTCTGCCTCTTAAAAGGAAGTTTTTCCTTGCCACTGTCGCCTGAGTGCTTGATCATGGTGGGAACTTTTGGGTCTCTGTTGTAGTATTATAAAGAGTAGACCTACTCTAAAGTGTCATGAGATTACCTTTGTTGTGATTTAGCGCTATACAAATGAAACTGAATTGAAAATTGAATTCTGCACAGCATCTTCACTTTTGGAAAAGGTCAAAGGTAAACGCGAGACTCGCACACACCGATGGCGACCGAGCTGCCGTGCAAGGTGCTGGCCTCCATCGGGAGCAACTTTGGGTTCAGTGTCTTGCACAAGGACACATGCTGATGGGGGGAGCCAGGGTCCCTGCTGTTAAAGCTAGCCTCTCTAACCTTTTTTGTAGCACCATCAGGACAATATTTCCATTAGCACACAATGATGTCAAAAACTGAAATTGATTACTAAATGATCAACAGATTGTCAATGTCTACTGATGGTGAACAGAAATGCTATGTATTTGCTGTTTTATCAATGCACAAATGTTGATAGACACTTGACACTGTATTGGATGGCAGATCTAAATCTAAATGAAATGACTAGTGAGTACATCAAACTGAAACTCGAAAAGACAAAGGAATAAATGTATTCATTTAAAGTGGGCCCCCAGTGGAAATTACCTTTGGTACCCACTGATCAAATCATGGCTCCATAGCGCTGCTAGTGGTTGAAAACTCCACCGGGTGCCTTTAATGTTCTGACATTGCTCTCATGGGTTAGCTGGACTAATAAACTGCTTGTTTGGGGAACACTGCTTCTTTACAGTGTCTTGTGTGTTTTGTCAGATGGAAAAGCAGCATTCTGTGTGTTCCACAAGTCACCATGAACAACAAATACGGGCCTGCTTGCTCCAGCGAGTGAGGGCCCAAATAACACAGTGTTTCCATTCCTGTCTTTACATCACAGATCGTGCCTTTAGACTTCATCAGTTTATCAGAGTTGCGTTGGCAATCGGCAAATGAAGGGCTCAGTGAGTGGTACCGGCCAATCATTTGAGCGTGTGGCAGCTGTAGGTTTGTAACTGAGCGGGCAGATGATGCTGCTTGCAGCCTATTGTCTGTGACAAACACCTACACATTTACTGTCTTGTCTCCATGCACAAAGCACACCAGGGACCGGACGAGCAGGAGGTCTGTCTCTCTTTCTTCCTCCATTTTGACTCCCCTCTTTCTCTTCTGTCCTCTCAGACTGAGAAAGAGAACTGAGGGTCTCACTCTGACAGGCTTGTCTCAGCCAGACCAAAACACACAGTGACAGAGAAATGCCCACTAACACTCCCAACCGTAGCTAATGTGACAGCCCAGGCTGCTATTCATTCACTCACTAACACACACACACACACACACACACACACACACACGCCCACGAGCACACTTCCATGCACGCATAAGCATACACAAATGGAGTCACAATTACCCTCACACACTCACAGTCAACACCCCAGTGGCACTCAAAGCCTTTTTAGCGCATGCTTTCACTCCAGTTGATAATGTGACAAGAAGGTGATGGGAATTCCTCCCACACCACGGCCTTCACTGGGATTATTCTCATCGTTGGCTGGATATTCGGACACAAGTTAGCCTTCGATGCAAATATGCCTGCCGCAAGTTAGGACATCCAGCTGATCCAGATTGATGAGCTGTTTGGCTACCAGCTGACTAACGTCCAATTATATTCATACAGGTGTACGGCGCAGCTATTGCAACTTCACACTTGTCACTATTACAGCTTGCACTAAGCTGTTTTGGTATCTAATGTTCATGTGTGTTTGTTAAAGGGTGGGGGGTGGTGTGGGGGGGTTGTGGGATCAGTTCTCCAGCAGAATCCTTTTTACTGCTCAGATCCACAGAGAGCTCCCTCAAACAGCAGAGCCGTCTCTGACAAATCTAACTGCACCATCGTATACTATAATATTTAAACGCTGGTGTAGTCTGAAGGCAGATTATGCAACACTAACAAAGTGTTGCCAGGATGACGTGTTTTTGCAGGCAAACCCGGAAGTTGGTTCCCTCAGACAGAAAAGCCAATGGATTTTTCCATCCAGAAAATAAGCTCTGCTTATGATATTTAAACATTTTATTCAGCAAGACAATCGTCACTAATGAACATCACTTATGTGTGATATAGGCTGTAACTGTAAAGGCGGACTCATGAGTAGATGACTCTCCGCGTTCGGCATGACGACGTTCAATGTCAGCAACAACCTCTGTAGTCTCATCTAGCCACTTTTAAGACATGTAAAAGCTTCAAAATTTACAAGTGAGGTATTTACTGACGTAATTTATGCCGTAGAACAGGGGTATTCAACTAAAGTTCGAAGAGGTCCAGTTAGAGAAAATTTCCTCAAGCAAAGGTCCGGAACATCATAATGTCTAACTTGCGTTGTGATTTTTATGTGATATATATTGAAGTAGCCTAGTAGTTGTATCAACGTCTGCATGTAATCAACAACTGACTGTCAAATCAAATAAAGAAAGTACAATTCAAAAACATTTTGACAATATTCATTGTCACTTAACATTGAACTATACAGATATATAATACTGTAGATATGTATAATGTTCTTCTCTCATTAAGTAAAGAAGGGCTGCATTTAAAAATAAAATAAAGAAAAATTGTGCATCTTAAAATTTTAGAAAAACAAAATAAAGTGTAGCAGCAGTTTGAGTTTCTCTTTTTCTTTGTTAACTGTTTCACATCTTGACTGACAGTCTCAACCAATTTCACAATAAATGTGTCTTCTCTCCCTCCCGCTCGCTCGTCTCTCTGTATTCAGAGTCGCAATGTTTATCGCCTGGAATGCACAGATTTGAGTGGCTGAGTAGCGTCACGTGGGCTGGCGTAACTCATATGCAATTGGTCTGTGAGTTTCTTGAGCCGCTAAACCAGCGCCGCAAAGACTAGAAAAGCTGCGCCGGCTAAAATAGGAGCGCCCCGTCAAAATTTAAAATCCCTTAATAATTTATTGATTATAGGTCCGGGTCCGTATAGGACGGCGTCTGGGTCCGGACTCGGACCGCGGTTCGCCTGTTAGTGACCCATGCCGTAGAACAAAGCGTTTAAATCTCCTAAGCTTGTGTTAAACACATACCTTATTTCAAGCATCTAACCAAACACCTCCACAAAAAAAAAAACACTGACTGCCAGACGAGGGAACCGGAAGGGTAAAAATGCGAACTCATTTCCGAGTTTTAGGACTCATTCCTGCAGCCCTCTATTCCCCAAGGTGTAGCAAACGTTGTAAAGTACATATGTTGACTAATGTTGCGACATTTTGCGAGGTAGTGTACACGAAATCAGTGCTACTTTACCGTGTACTAGAAGTAAGCAATCCAGAGCCTAAAGACACAACAGGAACGTTGTAACGTCATGGTTTGAAGACGCCGCAAATAGCGATTCAAATGAGTTTGCGAGGATTTATTGCCATTCTTTGAGCCACTGAGTACAATTGTTGTGCTTCTTTGTAAGGTGGAGCAACGTAACAAATCATCTGAAAGGGTTGATTCCCCCAAATTATGAATCATATTGGGTTTTTTTTTTCCCTTTACCCTAACACTATCTAACCTCTTTTAAAATGGAGGTCTTTCTTCTGTAGAAAGTTCCAAAGAAACCCTGGGTAGATTGACCACTAGAGGAATGGACATGTGTGTGTTTTGTTATGTGGGGGAGCTGACCCTTTAAATGACTTGACTTTTTCCAGTTTACAAAACAGCCTCGCTGCCCCTGAGAGCTCTACATCATGTCTGTGTGACAGTGTGCTGGCTGCCCTGGCAGACTTGCCTCAGTCCTAAAGCTCATTACAGCTCCATCTATGTGACTGCAGGCATATTGAAGTAAATCAGATGTTCCGGGGCTGACCTCTGCTGCCCCGACCTTCACCTGCTTCGCTGACCACAAGCTTTAAATCAGCCACTGCACCCCATTCACAATACTGGCCGAAGGTCCCAGAAGAAAGGCCCGCACGCCCATTCACAATGCGGGACCATGGGCCATGAGAAAGGAAGAGCGCCGGCCAGGTCACCCCGGGCTCTTTGTAGGGGCTGGAGCTAATGGCACAGCAAGCACTAAAAGGACAAATACTGCCATTCACTGGGTGGAGCCTGAAAATGGCAGAAGAAGAAAAAAACCACACGCACACACACACACACACACACAAGGGATTTAAAGAAACACACAAAGCAACGCCTCCTTAATCAGGATGTAGACATAACATGTTGTGAATGACGTCTTTACTCACATGTGATCTATTGATTTGGAGTCAAATGCGCAGGGATCATTAGGCTTCCCTTAAGACCAAATGTGTGCTGTTCCTGGAAAAAGAAAAAAACAAACAAAAAAAAGGCAGCAGTTAGATGTTTGCATGTAACTCAAGCATCACATGCTCTAACCCACTGCTCCCGAAAAAGGAGGTCAGGACCGTGAGGTTGATTAAAATTGATAGGAATTAGAGTTGCTTTGTCGTGAAATGCACACAACCTGTGACAGGGCGGGCCCACACGTAGAGGTGGCTTCATGTTAAGGGGTCACGTTCCGAAAAGACAACCTCAAAGTGAATGCCCACAGGAAAACTAAAGAGTATTACGGCAGCCATGCACCCGCAGCGCCGCGTGAAGGCCAGACCTGGATCATATTTAGTCCTTGAGTCAATGCTCAACAGCTATTGGCCCATAACTTGGCCGGCAGCCTGCTCAGCACGTGTGTGTGTATGTGTGTATTGATGGACGATACAAGGCTTCTTCTGGCACACATTCTCAGTGTGCATGCACAACATTTTTAAGACAGGCCTGTGTGTAAGGAATCCTTTTGCCAACCTTTTGCTTTGATTCGTCTTGTATTGTATTAATTATTGTATTAATTAATTCTGCTTTGATGTTCTGTTTAACCTTACGTAGGTCGAAAAGAATCACACGGCCCGATTTACCGTGCAGGTGAGCTAACCCAGTAGATAGACCGGAGGCCTCTGCACGGTGCCGCTCGCCCAGTTGCATGCTGGGATAGGAATGGATAGACGGATACAGGCAATGGGCCACATGCGTCGTGGCATTCACCGATTTTCTCTCTTTCTTTCTGAGATGAACTCAATGCAAAAATTGGATATTTTAACATTTGACGTTCGCTCATTTATTTATTTCTGCCTCTGATGACACACCCCGCTGGCAGCTGTAATTTTCGAATTGTTTCGGCTCCTCTAATACCGCTATACTGTCTCTACTTGAAGATCTATGGTGGACAGTTCCTCTTTTTAACTCTACTCTGGTCACTTTCTTGCAAACGCAAGGGGAACAGGCAGCCATGTGTCACAAATGTAACGAAATCTCACAAACAACGCATACATCTCCTCATGGACAGGTGACACTCATCAGGCTTGATCATCAGGATATTTACTTCCCGCAAGTAAATCTGTAAATGCCGTCACTTTCGTCTGGTGCACATCATCAGAGCTCACAGTCTGAGAGGATTCTTGAGCTGCCTCATTGTACAACTGCAACATACAAGCTTCAGGAACACAACTTTTAAAGACCGCTGGCCTCCTCAGACAAGAGACACAGGTTGAATTATCAAGAAAATGCGCCGTGCATGCTTTCCACACCACATTTTCTAGACCTCAAAGACAAGAAAAACGATGTGAAGGAGAGTTAGGAAAAGACTTCACAGTGCACAAACATGTTAGAAACTTTGAAATATCCACTGTGCAAGTATTAAATGTATGTACCAAAGACCAACACATACAGATAGCATAGATAATGTGATTAAGTAAAACTCTAGAAGTCACCATTATCACGGTGCCGCATGCGAACACACATCAAAATGAAGCATGCATATTCATGAATCTCTTCATTGGCCGTGTGTCCATTCTTCTCCATGACACACACATAAACACACACACACACACACACCCATCACCGTGAATTGGTTTCTTCCACTTGTTGTTCGCTGCGAGACATTTTGATACAAACAGATCAAGGTTCACCAGGTGCAGGTCCCGTTAAGCCCTACTCGTCTCATCCAGCTTTTCACCCAGCCGATGAATATTCATACCGCCGGTTCCACGCTGATTCACTTTAGAGACTTTAATTTGTCTTTGCGGGCCATGAGAGGAAACAAATGCATTCACTGCATGCAGCCACGCAAACACACACACACACACACACACACACACCGACACACCAAGGTTTCTTCTTCTTGCCTGAGCAGGATTTTGCTGCAAGTCAAGGGGATGATAAATGAGAGAAACACTGAAGCTCACAATCGGCCAGAGTTTAATACAACATGGAGAAATGCCCTCAAATCACAAATAAACGTATTCAGTCCTGGCGGCCTCCAGCCATGCAGATACTTTTGCTTTTTCTATGCTGACGTTTTGATGTACCTGCCTCTATGTCTTCCGCCTGCACTCCAGTTTAATGGAGGTCAATGGAATTTCACTTGAGGTTCTCAAAGCGTTGACAAGTGACATGTTTATACTTTTCTTACAATGATTGTGAAAAATTTCAGCTTCAGATGCTGTTAGATGATCTTACGATAACCTTTGTTCAAAGTAGGACATTTGAATGGGATGTAAAGTCATCGGCGTCATTGGTTACATCTGCAGCTTTTCTGCGATAGCAAATCAAAACAAAACAAAACAAAAAAAACCTCTGTAGCGAGGCGTGACGCTTCTCCAGTCTGAACTCTGAGCAGATCATATCTTTGAAAAGGTGGAAAAATTGAGCTTTTAAAAACGTAGGTTTAAGAATCCAATGCTTCGTTCGAAGCCCATGAGAAATCAATAGCGGCATCGCGAAAAGATTTTCAAAAGCCGGTCCTATTATCAAAGCTTCGGAGTAGAAATTCCGGAGACACCCACAATATATTTGTCTGCGCGGCCTGTCACCTTTTGACACCTGGCAGTGTTTTCCTCGGGGGTCGTGACGAAGTGAGAAAAGGGCAAAGATCACGGCTGCGTTCCTTCCCGAAGCTCCTGATGATGAAGGCCGAGCCTGACCCGGACAGCAGCTGAGTGAACTGCAGTAATCTGCGGGCTCCATATTGACTCAGTGGTAATTGGTCTGTGGGCTTAATGAGCTTAGTTTACATGACTGGCACAGATAAGTCTGAGGGGGGTGTTTAAGCCCCCCCAGCCCCCTCCACTCTGTCAATATGGAAGCTCACACCACAGACTGAGCTATCAGATGCACAGAAGCCAGCCTATTAATCTGAGCAGATTATACCACTATTGTTAAAAAAAGAAAAAAAAGAAAATGCCACCAAATATGTCAACGAGAGCATCCCGTGTGACGATCGGGCCTCGAGGAAGCTTCTCCCGTGGGCCCCCGTTGTGAACCATGGGACGAGAAATGAGTGGGACTTTACACAGCAACTGATGAAGTCTGTGAAAGTGCATCAGCCGCACCATGAAAAGCACTTTAATAAATATGGTTTATGTCACGGAATCAAGCTCATTTATTTGTCATTCCACAACACAGGGCTTCATGCTGCACACACATATATGTATAGTGAACTAATACCTACACAAACAAATAAATAATTAAAACAACAAACAAGAGGCAGCTAAAATGAGCCACTTTTTGGTTAATTATTTATTAAGACCATCGAACAAGCCAATTGGGCATGGGCCTCTCGCATATGTATTTTTTCGTACTTGTTTTGGAATTATGACGTTAGAGAATCAGCCGGTTCCCTCCCTGAGCCATGATGCACAATGTTCAGGCTGAAATGGGTCAGTATGAAGAGGGAACAACGCTTGTCATTACAGCCCGGAATCATTCTAATTTAGTAACACAGGTAACATACCATAGAAACGACGCCGCAAATGCATATGATACATGTATAAAATAACACGTTAGACCAGCGACCCGGCAGTGCCTTTCGCTTCAGAGGAGCCTAGGACGTTATCGGCCTTCGCGTAATTAAATGGCTATCAATGGACGTGTCTTGGCGTGATCAGACTGGCCAGTTCTTTCTCAGCTTCCTCTGGCGGGTACTTGCCTCTTCCCAGATGCGTCCAGAGATGGCTAATGCACCTTCGCTACGCAGACTTTGTTCCAAGGCCTTGCAAAAAAAAAAAAAAGGTGAAAATTTGCCGTCTGTCCTCTCTCAACTCCTTCCCCTGTCTTCTCCTCCTCTTCCTCTTCCTCTCCCTGTTTCCCTTCTCTGCCTGTCCTGCATTTTTCAAGATTTTTGCATGGACACATATCTGTAGAACTATACAACTCTGTTTCGTGCCCTCGATTTCTGTTTAACTTCTGTGTGAGGGTTTTTTTTTTGGTATGTGGCCAGTTTTGGCTAGCTGGTTAAGCTAAAATGGGCTGGCACCTAAAACCACCTTAGCAGCCTCAGACCAATCAACACTATTGTTACATGCAAGATCAGACTTCTGTACACCGCATGTGGAACCCATTTCTGCCTTAACCTCCTAAGACCCAAGCTCTATCTTAATTTCTCTTTGCTATTTGGGCTTATTGGGACCTGATAAGTATAAAAATTAAGCATCATCTGTTGACATGATGTGGTTCTGCATACGGGACAATTTTGAATTTCCATATAAGCAGAATTAAGTATTATGGTATAACCCAAAATGTGATGTCCACGCATGTGGATGCCAGGTCTTAGGAGGTTAAGGTACACATAAATCAATGATGAGCATACTTCAGTGGTGCAAGTGACAGTGATTTTTTTCTTCACAGTGAGGAAGTTTAATACACAAAATATGGATGAGGCCTACATGCTCATAATGTCGCCGCACAGTGTACACGGGCTCCTTTTGTCGAGACTTCAACAAAAGCTAAGGGAAAACCTGTCCTCGAAGAGTTCAGTTACAATGAGGAGGACCGGCGATGAAGGCATTGGAGGCCGTAATGTTTGTGGGAGTCGCAGAAGGAGACAAATCCATCGCCATGTTGACATGCGCTGCATTAGCATGGAGGTGGGGGTCGTGTTAAGTTAACGCCGAAGGCAAGTTGTTTCTGACGCGGAATGCTGAATGAGCTGACATCTTGAAATTAACCAACAGTATCACGTGTAGCCCAGCTGTCTTTGGTACAGCTATATATATATATATATATATATATATATACATAGTGATGCCATGATGATACTGAAGTAAAATATTTGCATTATTATTTCAATGAAAACTGATTTTTTCTTTAAAGGAATTTACCTGAAAATTAGGAATTAGGCAACAGACCTTTTAAACAGGATTTTTCTATTCGGACACTTCTGTTCCTTATTCCTTGCAACATCATTCTCTCTCTGGTGACAGTGGTAAGAATGATTGTGGTTGCAGCTCTGCAGTCATTTGACACATTATTTTATATATATAATTGAGTTTCTTAGTTGTGTTGCAGTCATGAAAATATTATAAAGAGTACTGCCTCGACCTGCTCTATGAAAAGTGCCCTGAGATAACTCTGTGTATTAATAAAACTGAATGGAACTGAGTTGAATGGAAAGTTGTTATGCGCGAGGATGCGCTGTGACGTTTCCTTGTGCTCCGATTGATTTGGCAGTCACCCTTGGGTTCTCTGTTGGTCATCTCTCCAATGACAGAAGCTGAGAGAACCATCAGTGGCTCGGCATACGTCCAGCCATCTATCACTGCGTCCGTCCGGCCTGTGAACAGGGCTCTGTGCTCGGTCCACTCTGCACTGAGTGCTGCAGTCAAGTGGGAGTCAACAGGGCTGACAGGGAGCGTGCTGGAGGGTCCTTCAAAAAGCAACTGGCCCTCAGCCGCTTACACCCTGAAAGATACAATGTGACCCAAAGGGCCGGCCGCCCACTTCTGTACCCTTCCCCCTCCCTCCTATACACACCACCAACACCAGCTTTCGGTAGCCTCACATTACCCAAGTCCACGCAAACACACAATCACACACACAACTGACCGTGTGGTCCCAGGTCACCTCCGGCCAGCCCCCCGCCCATCCTCCTCCTCCTCCTCCTCCTCCTCCCAGCCCTTCTCAGCTCATAGATCACTGCTGACACATCAGTAAGTGAGCTGGGATAGATAAGGGCCCAGCAGACGAGGCCCCGGGGTCCTGACACCGCTGAAAAGCCAAGAACAAACACAGCGTGTCACCACACTGCTGCCTTCTCTCGCTCTGTCTGTCTGTTTAAACCCCCCCCCACAACAGGACTTTGGTCCGAGCTGCTGCTGAGACATCAAGAGTGAAATGGACAAAACACTTCAAGGCTTCTCCAGTTTCGCCCCTGTAACATTTACAGCTGGCTTGTTCGCTGCTGCGCTACATCTCCCCACAGTTTAACCCCACATTACTCCCTTTTTTTCCCGTGTTTACATGAACTCTTATTTTGTGCTGAGACCGGGCAACTGATTAGAACCGATCGATTGCCATGTTCGTTTCGGCTTGTGATTTTCATTTTTAGTCTCAGTCAAAGATGTGCGTTAGCTTGGTTCAGTCACATTCTCATCATTGGATTATTAAGTAAAGACACCAGCAACGTTTCTGGCATTTTGTCACGCATATTACGTTCTTATTTCTTCCAGTCATTCGGATCTCTGAGTTTGCCCACCTTGTCATAAAAGTCAGTTTTTTATGTTGCTGCTTCTCGGCGGAAATGCAATATGTAATTCTTATTAGGGGAACAGGTCAAAGGGGTGCATCAACTTCAACGCTTCATTTTTAATAGTGACACAAAAATTGTAACACGTGTCATCCCGGCTTCCATTTTCATTTCTCTTTGGCTGAACGTTGAACATTTTTCGTCACAGCTTATAAATGACAGGAAATGACTCAATTTTGATAATGCAGTAAGAGCTTGAGTTCTTTATAAAGTTCAAAATGTTGTCAATTGAATATTATATAATTGAATAATATAAGTGAAAATTGTTTTTTTTTTGAATTTCTGGTCTGACACGATGAGCAGTCCGACGGCTCCTGTAACCTGAGACTGGAGCTGGCCGTCATGTCGTGACGTTTAAACAATTAATTGAAACATGTATGAATGGACCAATCAGTGATGAAAACAGTCAACAGTTGCAGGGACACTTTTAACCCACCGCGTTGTAACCGCAAGCCGCATGAACGCGTTTTCCCATCCGCATTTGAGGTCCAAAAGCCAGTGAGGCTAAAAGAGAATCGGCGTTCAAATGAAAACGAGGGAGAACACGTTGTTAGCAGGACGTACAAGCGTGATAAATTTCCGTTCGCCTTTTGTCACTGAATACGTCTGGGCCCATATGCTGGACTACAAAGCTACGTGAAAGCAGCGTTTAAAAAGCCAGGCCTACCACATTAAAGCCTATAACAATCTCTGTTCATGGTAAGTTATCAGTCTCAATTAATCACCCCCCACAATGGGATTTCTGATGTGTTCAAGCCCCCTTGAAAGCTGCAGGTCAGGCCGAGGGCAGACTGACTCTCAGTTGCCCATTCTCCGTCCCCTCTCTCCCCTTTCACTTTATCACATCTCTCAGCCACCGCCAACTGAAGCGCCTTTACATTTTTCTTATTCCTCCAGCTCTCTGAAAGAATGAAGAGACAAGCATCACACACTCCAAAACAAACACAGGGAGATAGATGTAGTTGTGGAGATGTGGGGCTTTATGGGAAGCAGGGCCTCCTCTGTAGTCTGACTGACTGACTGACTGACTGGCTGGCTGGCTGAGAGCCTTTCTGCCTGACTAAAACCCCTCCCTGGTCATTCCACTGGGGCTGTGTTAGCCTATGAATGGTATTGTATTGTTAGGGCTCTCCCCATTCCTGCACTGCTGAATGGGTTTAACCACTGGTTTAGATTCAGTTACACGGTTTTGGTTGAAAGTGTCCCCCTCCCACCGCTTTGGACTCCATGGTTCCCTTGGCTGACCTGTTTAGAAGCTGCCGTGGAAATGTCATGTCGCCCCTCCCATGGGCCGGACCGACATTCACTTTGATAGGTAACAAAAAAATGACTTGGGATGTGTTGAAACCAAAGGCTCTTTTTTGAACCACAATGAATTGCCAATCTGCGGTGGGACGCAACACTGTGTCGACGGAGGACTTTGAAGCGGAGGATGCGGTGATTCACGTCTTTATATATGCATATGGGGACGAGCTTTGATGGGCTTTCCATCTGTGGAAAGTTAGATCTGCATAAGAAAGGTTTATAGCCCGAATAGGACATTTCATTGAGAATACACAGATATAATTGCTCTACAGTAAACATAATGCACACGCCATTCGTTGGAGCTACGAGCCTGGCCTGCGCAAGTCATGAAATCATTTCTCCACATTAACCTAATTTTCTTAAAAACAGGTGAAAAAAAAGGTTTGTGAGAGGTGACGTGATAATCAATAAGAAAAAAAGAAGAAGAAATACATGAATGTAGAGTGAAAAGTGCCCTGAGGTAACTTCTGTTATGGTTTGGCGCTATATAAATAACATTTAATTGAAAATGTAGTGGAAATAAAGGGGTGTGTAAAGGGGTTGTTAAAAAAGTACTTAAACCTAAAGGATGTTCTTTGTTCCCCATAAAGCCGAGGTTAGATGTTATGCCTTTCACTTAGCTACTCACCACTGACCATCCCGAGATAGCTTTAACTTTGAGGTTGATTTCCAGAAGCTGGTCAGTTGGGAGTTTTGTTACTGGAGGTCAGGAGATATTGGGGAACTCCGCAAACATGTTGTTTGTTATGCGCCAGGGGCACAGCAGAACACACTTTCACTCACATTCATTGCATTAGGTGTTTTCAGCTCAACTGGAGTGGAAAAACAATGTTAATCAACCAGGAAGTCAATGAAAGTCAATGGAAACTCAGAGGCCACAGCAGGGGCCCTGGGTGTTCATAAACATCACGGTGCAAAAACAAAACACTTGCTGATCCTCTGGTCCACAAAAGATTGCCATGAAAAGTGCAGTATCCAGAGGATGAACCCTAATGTTTTGGTAAACCCCTGACTTTTTTGTCTACTGCAACCATCAGATCTTTTTTTTTCTTCTGCTTTTCCATTAGATTATCCATAAATCATCCAAATATAACGGGCAGCAAGCCATTCAGCTTTCAGTATGACATTTAAACTCTGGCATCTCTGGGAGTTATGTTCCCATTGGACGACTCCGTCAACACCCAGGGCCGATGCTCGGTGGAGGTCATCAATAGAGCGCTGCAGGGAGGACGTATTTTTGTCGGCCAACCCGGAAGTTAGCACCGCCCTGGTTCCCCTCGACAAAAAGCTAATGGGATTCTTCCATGGGATTTTGGATTATTGCAGAAAATAAGCTCTGTGGCGAACAAGAGCTGATGATCTGCATTAATGAACACCGCTTTTATGATTTTTGAAGCGTAAATGGAATCACCAGAAGTGAAAAGCTAACGTTAGGCTATAAAGGAACTACACCACGGTCGCATTACTTCAACATCACCACCACTAAGCTTAACTTTTAAGAGAATATAGATAGATATAGATATATAGACAGATAGATATAGAGTATAAACACAACGAGGCTGTAAAGGTCGACTAGCGAGTAGATGACTTTCCGTGTTCAGCATGAAGACATTTAATGTCCGCGACGACCTCTGTAGTCTCATTTAGCCACTTGTTAGCATCCGCCTTTTTTAAGACACGTAAATGCTTGTTACGTCCAGCACTGCTGTGTTGTGGGCTACAATAAACATAGCAGCCTTTAAGGGCTTTGGACTTTTATTTTTGTGCATATCGTTCAAGTACAGTTCATTCACTGTCATGAGCCAATTCAGTACCCAGAAGCCGTACTGGAGAGTGAACCCTCAACCATCTTCCTGTGCTGCTGGTGCCAGTGTTGGGCTGGTGGACTGAAGAGTAACCTGTAGCTTTCATTCCTTTGTGGTGCACAAAACAAGGAGGAATGCCAACTGTCAGTAAGAGCTCACAGGCACACAATGAGGGACAGGGAGGAGGGCAAGATGCAGACCTTTCTTTACATCTAGCCCAGTTTAGAACCGCGAAGGCTAAACCTAAACAATCCCTCACCTCTTTAATTGGATGCAGCCTCTGTGGAACTGTATTTGGGGGTCTGAAGGGCCCCCTGCCGCGCGGTAGGACTTCCAATACAAATTGTCAAGACACACAAATAACAGCTCGGCTTATTTATGACTCCTTGCAAAAAAGGACCTCACTTCAAAGAAATATACACCAAAGAGTTTCCTGAAAACAGAAATCACACACACACACACACACACACATACACACACACACAGAGTCTCCCTCCGTCCATTTGCCTGCAGTCCCCCGGTGAGTTGGAATAGGACAAGCCTATAATCAATTAGCTGTTCTCTGTTCATGTGGCTGTCAATTAGGCTGGCCGGTGATTGGGGATATGACTGCTTTATTAGCCGAGCCAGCCGCCCTCCTCCTCCGCTCGCTACATTACTTACAACTAGTAACCCAATAACAACACTTTTACTTGACACTTATTGGACAGATGCCTCCTGCTCAACTCTCAGCACATGACGGTGCCTCAATAAACTGCCGCTCACTTGACTTTCGACTCGTGGGTTCTTGCAGAGAGGCTGCTCTGCCGGTGCTCGGATCTGCATCAGCAATGACTTCATTCCCTTTTTTTTTTTTTTCAGCTTATTTAAGGTGGTCAATGTCAACCCTGGCTGTATTTTATCTATTACCTCCTGGCTCAGTATCACAAAAAAAGGCTGCTATGGTAGTCCCGTTTCATATATAGCAAGTATGTGGTTGCACTGATAATGAACATTCAGTTGTAATGGAAACGAGCTGGGTTTATTTGTGTGCAAGAGATCCAGCATTTTGGAGCCATACTGAGGGAGGAAGTTCCACTTGACATGTTTGAGAGAACCGTGCCGCAGGCAAAATCGCCAGTGTCGGAGCAAAATCGTGAGAGTTTTGCCGGAGTCGGGGCGCGCTCCCGTCATCCCCATCGTTTGGTGTAAGGTGGTCTTAAAGCTCAGTCCGAGTCTTTTCCTCGTCGCAGCTTACCAACAGAAGCTGACAGCGAGTTGAGTTTACAGTTCATCTGTCATGGATCACATTCATGCCGAATTGACAAGAGGACTGTCGAAATACAGAGCGCTTCATCTCTGTGCGTCTAGACTGATGTGCTTTTTACGGGCACTTAAGGAATTTTGAATATATTATATTTCTTAAAGGGAGTTTGGCGTAATATTTTCCCCAGAGAGCACAGGGAGCTTTAGTTTCATTCAAACTGCTAATATGTATATTTTTTACTGTTTTATCACCACTAAACAAACACTAGGTAAGATATGATATATGGTATGATAAGGTTTTACTGCTGTTTATTAATTATTGGTTTGATTAATGGCTTAATAATGTGTGTATTCATTACTGACAGTGGCTGATCAGGCTGATTATCAGCTAGTTGTACTCAGTTTCTATATATATATATATGCATAGATTGGGGTTATTGCATATATATATATATATATATATATATATATATATATATATATATATATGCAATAACCCTAATCTATGCATTATGTGAAGTGTGATGTCTGTCACTCACTGCTGAAAATAGCAGAACACATTGAAAAACGAATGTTTTTATATATAATAACGTAATGTAAACTGAGCTTTATGGTGAAAGCAGCTTTATTGGTCATAATTATAGACTGTATATACGGTCTATGGTCTGCTACTACAACCAACGTATATGTATATGTAGGTCATCTAGTTGTAGTCTTGTAAATAGTGACCCTGCAAGTTCCCCAGTCTTTGCAAAATCTTACAGTCTGTGACTAAAACTCTTGAGATGTGAGAGGGTGTCAGACTTTAGTCTTTTCAAAATCTTTTCGAAGTCTTCTAGTGTATGGCAGGCATTAGTTATTTAGTCTTTTTAAGATGTTTAATGTGTTTTTTTTTTCATCTTTAGCTGCATAACCACCATTACTTTGACAACAATTAATACAAAACACAGTGTTCACGGTGACGGGTTTACCTGAAAAAAAAGTTTCAGGTTCCTGCAAAGTCATCTTCACTCCAGCGAAATGGATGGAAACCAATGGATGCTTGGAAGGCAGGGAAACACATTGTGGAAAAGGTCAGTGATATATGACTTTTTTTTTTTTGTGTGCAAATGGAGTGAAAGGTGCTTTAACTGAACGACAATGCAAACATCTAGATTGAATAAAGGCAAAGGGTGAGCTCATTTTAATGCTCTGCAGTGTGTAAACTGGGTTTATGTGTGATGTCCTGCTTTGACATCAGATGATGAAAAGATAGAAATGATGATAATATGCTGTAGTCTTGTGTGTGTGTGTGTGTGTGTGTGTGTGTGTGTGTGTGTGAGTGTGTGTGTGTGTGTGTGTGTGTGTGTCCTTCAGGCTTCTCTCACACACACATCAGCGGGTCTCCACGGATACGGACTCTAGGTATATTTTACAGCCTGTTGAAGCAGCTCAGGAGGGGTTTCCCACTTCACGTCTGCCTCCCCTTTCACAGCCATACTCTATTGGCCTGCGAGAACAACACATATGGTGTCGGCACCGAGGCTCGCTGTAAAAAAGCAATTGGTTTCATTGGAAAGCGGATAAATGGCCGTGGCTGGTTGCAGGGGGGCTTCCTGCCGAGTTCGACCACTCCTGGGTTAATCACAGTCCCTCGGAGGCTGGAACTTTTCCCAGTCCGCACTGGCCACCAGCCACTGGAGGCTCTGACTTGCAGCAGCCGGCTGGGGGTTCAGCTGCATGGGAGAAGGAGAAGGAACTGTTAGACGGGGATATCATTTAACCCTAAAGATAAAGACAGCGTGTGTTATTCCTCTTGCAACTGTGGTGTCCATCCAGTGTGCATCTTGCAGTTAACAGCCTGACTCGATCGTTAATATTTATTGGGAGGACAAATATTCAATAAAGACCTTATTGGAACCCCAGTGTGAATTTCTCGGGGTGTCAACATGTCAAAGTGTCTTCAGCTGGGGCACTGGGCACTGACTGCTGGATGACGGATCACCGGTGCTGCCTGTTTAAATGCAGGATTTCTGCTTTGAAGGTTATGCCTACATCCTAAATAAATTGTCATCTCAGTGATTTTTTTGTTTGTTTGTTTTTGTAAGAAAACACACACAACTTAAATACTTAAATATAGCTGTCCTTAGATAACAATAGTAATAATAATAATAATAATAACTTTATTTATGTCAACACAGAGTCACAAAGTGCCGTGCATACATAAAACGGAGCAAGGCAAGAAAAGGCATGGGGAGACAAGATGCAGTGGGTTTATTCTGGGTTAGACAAAATAGCAACAGAGTGGCATATCTGCAGGTCCGTTTTGGGCCAACCATTTCCTCGTCTGCACCAACAATACGTTTGCTTTGACACACACACACACACACACACACACACACAAATAAGCTGCCATTTTCAACACCATAAACCCGGCGTTTTCTGCATGCGGGCCTTTGTTTTTGATTGATTTGACGTCCGCATAATGCTGACTTTTCTCCATCCCCATCGGCCTGACTGAAACGGCCTTTTTGTGCCACTCGACTCCCTCGCACATACACACACACACACACACACACACTGCCGCGTTTGTCTTGCAAATCCATCCCCGCTGCGCCCGCGTTCAGGCGGGGTGGTAGGGGGTGGGGGGGTGGTGGTGGGGGGGAGAAGGGAGCAGTCGGACGTCAGTGAAGTTCAAGCCAGCGAACAAACGGCATCAAAACGGAGAGCTGGTGAAAAATGATGCATGCTTTTGCACCTCTGAATCCTGGCAACTGACAGGGCAAGGGATGGGCGTAGGGGGTGGGGGGGTGGTGGTATAATAAAAAAAACAAAAAACTTTCCCCTTCCTCTGCAGGCTGAAGTCAGTGTGTTGGTAGTGGGGGGGTGGGGGGCGAACAAAAGAGGCCCGGTCTCAACGGGCCGAGTGTCCCCTAGCGCACGACGGGGATCAGCAGCGCAGAATGTCGGAGATGGATGGAGATGCACACGTACAAACCGGCCGTGACTGAAATTAGCATATTTGTAATTTATCACTTTTTTTTGAGTTATTCAGGGATTCTTTAAAAAAAAAAAAAAGGACTTAAAAAAGAAAATGCATCATTTGTCAACACGTGCGGGTTGCGCGCTGAGGTGGAGCTTCTTTTTTTTTTTTTCTTTTTCCCCCAACAGCGCACGAATCGCCGCTTGAAAGCCTGAGATGTTTCCCGAGAAATCCAAGAGGTGACTCATTTATTCATTAAATTAATGTATTTATTTATTTATCTATCTATCGCCGTTTGCCTTTTGCATTGAAATCCGCTCTGGAGTCGGCCCGGTCCGCTTCATTTCCATATCTTTTCAAAGGAGCTCCCTCAGTTGAATGGACTGTAATATTTCATGACGGGGCACGCAAAAGCTGTGCACAATGCCTCTCATATCCACCCGCCTTTGAGCCGCCACAAAGATCATAGCGAGACGTCTTTATGGCTAATTCAGTCAAAGGCGCATCTCCCGTCCTCCGGCGCGGAGGTCAGCCCGCCGTGTTCCGTCCACCAGGGGGGTTTTTCAGGGGGCCAGGGGCGGCCAGCTGGCCTCGTCACACGACGCCACACGCACGCGCACGCACGCTCACACACACACACACACACACACACACTTACCAGTATGAGCATTCAGTTATTTCTAAGGCCAGAATGCAAAAGTAGTGTAGGGCGGATCAATGTTCCGACTCTGGTTGTTATAGTGAACTTGGCGGGGGGGGGGCGGGGGCGGGGGGGGGGGGGGGGGTGTAACAGAGCTACACATTCCACCGAAGGATTTAAAAAAGCTCACCAGGCCAGAGACAACTTCAGGAGCCACGGTCCATTTAGTAAAACAGTATGAAGCACATAAGGGCTTTGCTCGTGTTATTTTGCCTCGTTTTCAACACGTCGACGCGCCAGGCTGAGACGCGTTTTGGTTTTTACTACGACACCGTGTGCCATTATGTTTCCCGTTATGAGGCCCGTGCTGTGCGTGTTGAGAAATTGAATTCAACCTGTTCCGCCCCGATTGGACACACGAGCGTGCCAGAGATTGCGCGTTTACACTTCTTGCGTGTGATATCAATGTTGGCCGAAGTCATTGCCGGGCAACCCCAAGAGCTTCCGAGCCAAGGCCTCCTCTTATCAAGTCACGCGTAGGCCCTGCACACGCCTCTGGTGTGGGATGCAGCCCAAGTGTGCAGGCGCGCGGCAGAACGCACCCTTACGCAGGAAGGCCGAACTGGAAACGCTGCGGCTGCGGCCTTTTACGCACGAATGCTCTGCGCCCGGAATCGGGGTTAATACAGAGAATATCATTTTGGCAGAGAGTCCCCGGGCACCGTTTTTGACATGACACTCTATTAGGCGTCCTCTCGCTCGCTGAAAATCACATTCAGTCCGTACACCACACAGTGCCACAGTCACTTTGATTAAAAAAAAAAAACATACAAACAAACAAAAAACGCGTTTCATCACGAGGGGGTAAACATTACATTCCTGACTGACTGGGCTCAAATTTACTCCGTGCGCGTGCTCATTTTAGTCCCAGCCTGTCCGCCCGTGCGTTGCCATGGATACTCACGCCCCAAAAAGGGACGGTAGCCATTGGAACAAATCCAAGGTCACCTCTCTCCGTGGTAGAAATTGTCCAATAGTCCCCCTTAAAAAATAGTGCGACAGTGCGTGTCATAAAGAGACGGATAATTATTTCCCCACTAATTCGTCTTGTCTTAGCCGCCCTGGTTCTCTCAATGGGCGGGGGAGGGGGGGCGGGGGGTTTGGGGGAGAAAGCTGCCCGTGCGCCCAGGAGCCACTTGTTGCCGGCGCACAAAGTTGGAGCTTTTGAGAAGTTAAATATCCCGGAAAGAACACAAGTTAGTATCTCAAGGGCTTCGCGAGGACAAAAGACCAGCGCCTTAGCACCATATGCTTAATGGCTACAGCCGTCCAGCCTTTATTAAAGGCAAAAAGTGGTCCTTTAAAAGTTGGAAAGGTTCCTTTATTTGAGTTAGATGGAGCACTTGCGCACAAAACCTGAAGCGCGCACCGCCATTGACTCGGCCCCCTTTTCTCTTTCTTTCAGGAGTCTGAAGCGGCCACCGTCATCGCCCGTTTCACTCCAACATAAGCTTTTCATCACCCGGCTTTGTTCTCGGTGAAAGTAATGCTGCGAATCAAAGAGATGACAATATTTGCCATCAGCTTGGAGACCCCGGACAAGAGCCCTCGAGCTTTGGCAAAAATCAGGGCCGGTTATTCATCCTGTCACTCCGCACCTGTGGTCCCGCATTCAAAGTATACAAACCTGTCCCTATTAACATTAATTATTCACAAACAACACAAAGGCTGAAATAGAGCAGGTTGAAGTCTGTTTATGGCTCCTAAATGTTTTATTCCTCTGAAGATGTGCCCAGAGCTTTTCTCTCTCCCTCGCTCGCGACCGAGTGCCGTCTCTCTTTCAGCCTTGAGTAGCCCTACAGTTTGGACTGTACAATCGCAGCATCTGCTTAATCTTGCGGATGGAAATATGGCACAAAACAAAACAAAACAAAACATAGCTCATAGAGGATTTGTTAAATCCCGGTAATGAGTGATCAGCGCGGGAAACAATGGTGCGGGGTGGTGAGAGCCGTATGGTTCCGGGGGGCACCCAGGACAGTTCGCTCTCTCTCTCTCTCTTGTGGAGAAAGCGCCAGGTGACGGCAAGAAAATTTGCAGTTCAGAAGAGGAGAGCGCAGCAAGTCCGCCTCTTTTCTCTCCTTGAACATAAAAAAAAATAACAAAACAAATAAAATAAATAGAAGACATAAATTTAATTGGCTTATCAAGGCGCGGCGAAGAGACCTCGCTGTTAATTGGCGCACAAAACAAACGCAGGGACGCGTCTAGCCTGGCTGGCTGGCTGGCCCGCGCTGCGCTTTCAGCCCGGTGTCACGTCATTGAGAATGTGTTTGCAAAAAAGAAAAAGCAAAAAAAAAAAAACGTCATGCTTTACAGTTGCCATATTGTGTCCCGGACAAAGGCCGATGGAACATTAAAGACGCGGAAAACGGTGCCAACCCGTCTCGGAGACACTGCGAGGGCCTCTCTCTCTCTCTTTGCTTGCTTTTAGGCAGCTGCAGTCCAGGGGACTCGGGCGCAAAGGACATGAAAAGAGACTAAAGTTTGAACTACCAGGTGCATCCGCGAAGAAGACGGCGGAGACCCGATCTGTCCCAGCGGGACAAGGGCGTGCTCATAAAGATGTAATTTAGATTGGGGAGGTCACGTCTGAAAGGAGAGGGCGCACTGGAAGGGGAGAATGATCCCGGCTACCCTCCCCTCCCCGCCTCCTCTCGCTCGCACGTCTCCTCCCTTGCACCCTTCCCCTGTCACAGCGAAGACACCTGTTGGTGTCACCCCCCCCCCCCCCCCCCCTCCACAGATCAGCCACAAGGAGCATGGCACTGAGCTGCTGAGGCTCTGACCGGGTCGGCCTCACAGCGGGCGCGCTGGTGCCACGTTGGACCGAGTCGGACGTGTTAAAGTTAACAATGACTCCGGGCTGCAGCGAGATAATCTGCGAACCAAGCCGGTCCGGGGCTGTTGTCGGCCGTCTCTCCCGGTGCGCTAACATACGGGCTGAAAGCGGATTTGACCGCATTAGAGGCCAAATCTCTACTAACTTTCCTCTCATCAGTGAATCAGCCAAAAGCCGTTTAAGCTTTTAAAATCACCCCCACCCCCCTCTTTTTTCCCCTTTCCTTTATGACTTGTCAATCCATTATTCAGCCGCTGGTGCAACAAACCACCAACGCACGGTGTTCGCAGCCGCTGGTGCGTAAAAGCGCCAATCGCCACGTCTCGCTGCTATTAAGACATCAAAGTGGCCCTCGGCAGTACGGCTGGATCGCTCCGGAGCTCTGCCCCCCCCCCCCTCCCCAAAAAAGCAACAAGTCTCTGCGTGAAAGAAGCAAAATGACTCACTGATGAAAGTCCCTGGTGCCCATTAAACCCACATTTCATCAGTCGTGGACTGGGAGGATTTTTTAAATTTCTTTTTTTTTTTAAGGTGGGGGGGGGGGGGGGGTGTGCTCTCAAAAGTGCAGTTTTGCAGATCATGATAGTAATTCGCCTACACATGACACCTGAAACCCCCAGAGGAAAACCTTCATTACGGATGATTTGCACAATTAAGGGTGAAGTGCGTTTTAAGGGTTAGACCAGCCGCGCTCGACAACCCTCGGATGACGGGAGGGGAAACATTGCCTGCCTTCGGGCCTCTTTGCAGATTGAGGTAGAATAGCCTCGACATGGGATTCATCTGCTGCCATGCCACCTTCATAAAGGAAACCCCTCGGATGCTTTACGACAAAGTCACAAATACTATGAATTATAATGCTGTAGCTGTAGCCTAGCGGTCTGAATATATATATATATTTATTTTTATATATACAAAAATATATTTTAATCTGCGTCGTGAGTTTATAAATGACAGGCAGAGCAACGTAGCGCGACTGAATCACATTTAGAGCCTGGAAAGGTTTCTTTGATGAACCCTGCAGCATCAAGTCCCACCTCTGCGTTTATTGCCCCCCCCCCCCCTTTCAGAATTATGAATGTCCGAATTCAAAACGCACGACTTTAATCTCAGAATTTTCCCTCTCTGAATTCAGATCTTAATTTTCTAGAGATCAGTCGTCAGGCATTGCGAGTGAGCGCACAGCTCCCTCAGTCAGAGCAGCGCACTGTAGGTATGAAAGCGCTGCTGCCGGTCTATATGGTGAATCAGCGGCCTTTGAGCCCATGGCGCCGAGCCTTTCTCAACCAAATTACCGCTTGGCGTGGCCCTCCAGTGTCTCGGGCCGTAGCGGGAACTAAAGGGAATAAAACCTGTCAGACAGTAAAATGGTCGCGTCCTTTTAAGCCTTGCCAAGCCCGGGGCCGGAGTGACAAGATAGCCGAGAGTATTTCAGCCTGTCCTTTCCGCTTGGCTGCGACCGCACCAAAGGACGTTGAGAGGCGCTCCGCGCTCCGCGCACTAAAAAAAAAACAAAAAAAACAAAACCATCAACGGCACAAAGGCGCTAAGGTGCGAGGAGCCACAATGCTACCACTGTTTTTAACCGGCCCTCCTGCCAAAAGAGATGAAGCTGACCGGCATTGACTCGCCAGCATTTGACTTTCTAATGGCCGTAATAGGATTACATGCTCCTGTCGCGCTGCGTAATGAGGAGCGGCAAGGACTCACTGAGGACCCGGACCCAGTCCGCTAAGGAGAGAGAGAGAAAGAGAGAGAGAGAGAGAGAGAGAGAGAGAGAGAGACAGAGGGAGAGAGAGCTCCCTGAACCTTCAACCAAGTTGGGTTAAAAGGCAGAATAACGTGTAACGTTATTTATTTATTTATATAATAAATTTATTTATATAATAAATAAATAATAAACCCACCTGTTCCGCTGGAGCGTCCACCGTCCTGAGAGCGGCCTCGCGGAGGTGCCTTGCGCGTCGCCTCGGCCCCACAGTGTTGGCAGCTCTTGGGGCCCCACATGCTTCATATAAGCGGCGGTGTGTTGATGCTGTTGGGGCGGGGAGGGGAGTTGGGAGGGGGGGGCGCAGAGGAGGGACACATGTTGGAGGGATGCCGCTGCCACGGGAAAATCTGTCCCGGCGGCACCTGGTAGCACAGAGCGGCATTCAACAGCCTCTCCCACCACCGCGCCGGTGCACGCCCGCGTGCGCTTTGAACACCTTCAGCTGTTGCGGGTGTATACGGTGTCCTCCTCATTAGCATACATTTGCATATTTATGTCACAATATCTTGGGCTGTATTAATTTGGTCCAACTTGCCGGCTGACGTTGTTGCGCCCTCACGTTAGGCATCATGCGCGTTCTCACCATTGTCATAATAATAATAGCAATAATAATAATAATAATAATAATAATAATAATGATGTTAATATGAGGTGATAAAGTGCTTCATTCATGCATCTGCCGGCAAACATGTTTTATTTGCAGGCCCAACATTTGTACTCACGTAAAACACAGTCAGGTTTTGGTCTGACCCCCTCCTCACACCCACCTCCCCAGTAATGATACAACGGAAGTTCACACTACTTGTCTGAATAAATCGCGTGGTATCACTTAAATCTCCCACTTAAATCTCCCACTTACTGGGAAATTTCCAGTAAGTGAACCGGTCAAACTACATTTTTTTTCGAAGGCCAGAAATGTTGTTAATCATGTAGTAAAGGCTCGCTCCACTGACATTAACATAATAATAATAATAACAATAATAATAACAACAACAATAATAATAATAATAGAAACATATATGAAACATCTTTTTTTTCAGTAAGTGCTTTTATTTGCAGAGTGAATATAAATATAAATCATCGTACAACAATCTATCTTTTCTCTCTCATTCATTGCAATTAAATTAAAACATATATTATCACTTGTAAAAAAGAAAATAATAATAATAACAATAATAATAATAACAATAAATACATGATTGCCAGCTGCCTGAATTACAAAAATAAAATTATCAACGTGATAAAACTATTTACAACATGTAAATACAAGGAGTGAAAAACTGTACAGCGGTAAACTCACATGGTGCTCACGGTTTTACAACGCGCCTTCAAAGTGCGCATTAACGGACGTGAACGCACTCGCATTTTCCAATGCGTGTTTTCACAGGACAAGCCAGAAAAAGGGACTCTGGTGGGTTTTTGTGTGTGTGTGTGTGTGTTTAGGCCACGAGGCCGAAAGGCGGCTCGTTTTCAATGTCTGTGAGGTCCGCTTTGCTGTGCAGTTTGCGGGGGTCCTCCGGTGTCCAGACTTTGGCGGTGCGGATGATGTTCTGCTCCCGGAGTTGCTTTTCATCCGACCAGGACAGAGAGTGGCCGGCCAGCGGAGGCAGGCCGTAGTCCGGGTCGCTGGGGGAGGGAGACCCTGGGGAGAAACAAAATATGAATTAATTATTAACATTATTTTTTTTTGGAGCGGGGGGGGGGGGGTTCATCATCTTCATCAGAATACTAGGACTTCTTTAAATGGACCTACTTGTTCCTCGGTGGCAGATGATGACCTTCTTGGGCTGCGCGTGCGTCTCGCTGCTGGAGTTTCGAATGGGCAGATCGGACTGCACGAGCTCGGCGAGGAAGTTGATGTAGCCGATGGCGAGCCGCAGGGTGTCCACCTTGGAGAGTCTTTTCTCGTAGGGAAGGGTCGGGATGTGGGAGCGGAGCCCCTCGAAGGCGTCGTTGATGGACTGCATCCTCCGCCGCTCCCGGACGTTGGCCGCCTGCCTCAGCTGCTGCATCTCCGTCTCGGACCTCAAGCGCCTCCGCCGCTTCAGGAGCGGCCCGCCGCGATGGCCCATCCGCGGGGACAGGTCCGGGGTGCTGTCGGCGCAGCCGTACGAGAAGGTAGAGGACGAGGAGGAGAAGGACAAGTCGCCGAGGTCGTAGTCTCCATCGTGAGGCGCTGCCCTGCCGCCGCCGTCTTTGCCGTAGTAGTCTTGGAAGTGACTGGCGAGGAAGTCGACGTCGTCATCCAGAAAGTCATCAGTGTCCAAGTGTCCGTCTCTCGAGGACTGGTCGGTGAAAAACTCGTCATCGTCGAAGTAAGGAGGGGAGGAGAAAGAGTCGAGTCCGGAGAAAGGGTCCAGCACACTGTCCATCTTTGTCTTCCTCCTGTTGCTGCGGTAACAATGACACGTTGCTTCTTCTTTTATCAACTCGTCGCTGTGTGCTCGCCGCTCGCGGTCAACAGTTAGTTTTAGTTGAAGAATCGGCACGCGAGGGTTCTTTATAGCGACATCCATAGTCGCGTGCCGTTCGCCAGGAGCGCCAGCCAATCACAGCTCGGTCCGCGAGGCGCACCTCGAGATAATCCCCCAGGACGACACGCCTCCTCCTGTCCTCGTCCTGTCCGGGCCTGAACTAACATCTCAACTCTGCACTGACTCCGGCTGCTCTGCTGTACCTGACTCCGTTCACAAATCAGACAACTTAGATTTCCTTCTTTAACATAGCCCTAAAATGTTTAAATGAATCATCCCCTTAAAGTGAAGAGACTGATCAGATTCTATTCAGACAACTAACATCACAACTGTGCACCGACTCCGGGTTTTTGTTTTTTTTTGCTATACCAGACTGCGCTCACAAATCAGACAATTTAGATTCCTTTGTTTAACATAGCCCTAAAATGTTTAAATTAATTATTTCCTTAAAGTGAAGAGACTGATCAGAGTATATTCTCTCTATCCCACCGTCAAGACAATGCTTCATTTGACTGAATAGTGATACAATGTATAGCCTGTAGTCACATACGCCTATTTGCAAAAAAATATATATATATAATGATAATAAAAGACCGTAAAATGACCGAATGACCGTACAGCTTAAACAGCGTTACAGGCTACAGGCCGGTTAAACCAACAGGCTGCGGATCACTCAGGCTTACAACACAGTTTCTACTCGGCTTGCAGGATGATGGAAATGCTCAAGCCAGCATGTGCAGCGACATGCTTCATAAGTCGATTCTGATTTTATTTTTATTTTTTTGTACTCCACTGATAATCCTAACATAAAATGCCATTTAAAGTAGCCACAATGGGCTGTTTTAGTAGGCTAGTATATCTGGAAACATCTTGATGATGACTTTGTATAGCTATTTTGATATTACCCTGAAAGCTGGCATGTCCTCTGAACAGGCCCAAGTTTTACAGTAAATAAACTCCCCTCGGTGCTGAATGTGCAACAGGTGCTACAATCTCAATGGGATGTGGCCATAATATTATTTTTATTATTATTATTATGATTATCATCAAATGATCAAAACTAATATTATTGTGTTATGTATCATATTTGCCTCTATACTCGTGTGATCTGTAGCTGTCCGGGTATCTATAGAGACAAACAAACATGATCGCACATGAAGAGTGGCCTGCTCCTCCCCTCCAAACCTGAAGGACGCAAACCGGCCCGCCTGCGGCCCAGCAGAGGAGCCCTCGGCCCGGTCATTTATTCAGCAGTAAGTGGGCCCGTCTGCTGCCGTAAATACATGCACCAGTAGAGTGGGTCGATGCGCCACTTGTGCCAGCCAGTGGGGTTTTGATTGGGCGGACTGGTTGACTAAATAAAAGCACAGTGGTGGTCCCCGGAGCGCGCGCCTCTCTGACACCTCACAAGACACATTAACGCTCCCCGGTACACCGAAAGGAGACTGCCCACCGGTCTAAGTGTGCATCCATTCAGTCCATTCAGTGAATGGGCTCACTTTGTTGTGCAGAAGAGAAAAAAAAAAGTGGACCATTTACAGGGCCAGGCTGGGTGCGCGCGCACCTCGAAAAGCTGCAACACGGGGCCTGTGGCCGTGGGAAGAAGGCCAGTTGCTGCCCCTATCGCCAGTCAATGCAACATGTCGCGTTATAAATGAGGCTTGTGTTGCTGTCGACATAATGAAGCTGTAGCTGGGAGCCGCACGACTCAAAAAGAAAAAGAAAAAAAAACCCCACCAACAACAACAAAACAAAACTAACGACGCACAATACACTCGCATGATCCCACCAACCAGGTGCTAAACACAACACCAAACACAGGCGGAGGGGGCACGCGAACGCATCTTCTATCAGCAGACAATCACGGGCTGATCTCGCGGACTCAGAGCCTTGTCCCGCACCGTCCCACACCCGCACTCCGTACTTTATTATCTTTTGCTTTCTATGGTTTCTCTGCCCTCCTGTTCTTGGAACTGTGTGTCTGTGTGTGTGTGTGTGTGTGTGTGTGTGTCCACTTTCATTCCCTCGAAAACGAACACTGTTCTCGCGATGCCATGAGCTGCAGCGACAAGAAAAGAGTATACAATTTATTTCCATTCGAACGTTTTGCGCTAATTATTATGCACCATTATGCATGCATTATTGTTACTTTCTCTCCCAATCCCTTTTCATAAGGGACCCCCATTTTACCATTGTACATACACTGACGACCCCCACCCACATACACATATTTAAGAAAAAGGGGGGGGGAGTAAGAAATATATGTATATCTCATTAAATTTACGGCATAAAAAACAAAAACAATTAACAATAAACAGTGACCTGCGGGAATTTTGTGTACTAGCAATGTGTAGAGTATTTCCTGTGCAATGTATATGACGAGGTTTTTTTTTAGAAACATAAAACACTCGTATGATAGTGAAAGTAATAGAGTAACAGAATAGTAATAGTAATAGTAATAGGGAAAAGAAAACATAATATGGACATAGAATTAACCTGGCTTCATAATAAACAAATAAAGATATAAACGTCTAAAATAACACTTAAGTTTAGTTGTCACAAAAATGCATATATATATATATATATATATATATATATATACACACACACACACACACACACACACATATATATATATATATATAGACAGATAAAATGTCAAGTGGTAAAACTTTCTTTCTTTTCAACTTTATCACTGTGGCAACAGTGAGTGTGTGTGTGCGTGCGTGTGCGGTTTTTATTTTTATTTTTTGCACTGACATGTTAGTAAAGTGTGTGTGTCGCAACCCCTCCCTTTGTCGAAAAAAAAAACCCCAGATGATAATTCGAACCGTGCAGGTTTTCTAACGCGCCGTGACCCGCGCGCTCCACGCAGTCTCTCATTGATGAACGGGCCGACCTGCGCGAGCGGAGCAAGTGTTTCGGTTCCCATGCAGTCCCCTCGGTCTGCAGCATGCAGCGGACTGGACGGTGCATTAAAAAGCGGCCTCACCGGTCACGGGGCACGAGGGGGTGGTGGTTGCGGGTGTGTTTAGAGGGTGGGTGGGGGGGGGGGCACACACACCAAAAATAAATAGATAGATGAATAGAAAATACCATACCATGCACCCTGTTGCCTGCTGGTGGGGTTAAATTGTAGTTCTGACCTCAAATACATGAAGAAGAAAGACAGAAATACAACACAGCAAAAAAAAAGATTTCTTACAAACAGTATTTTCCCAACCACACCATGAATTAATTAAAAGTGATCATCCTTATTAGTCGGCTAATTGTCGGTCAAATTTGGGCCAATAATCAATAACCACGAGACGTAAGCCGTCTTTATTGTGAGATTACCCGTCCAGCTATATCTTTAAATCAACCCCCATTCAAAAACGGGAAAGATTTTGAACATTATAATAAGTGAGTGCATAAAAAAATATATACACACAAATAAATGCACGTAATGCAAAAAAGTGAAAACGCAGTATTTAATCTGAGGAAGTACTCTGCAAATACTTTGTTTATCATTCCTGGCCTTTAATTTATTCATTCATATCCAGATGGAAAGGGGTTTTGTTGCTATGCTTGGCAACTTTATTCCAAGTCTTAATTCCCAAATCATTTTCAAATAATTAATTTCCTTTGAGTTTCCAAGAAAGAAGCAAGTCGTTTTCAGCTAATTATAGCAAACAGTCATTTATTTATTGTTGTTGTTTATTTGCAACTTCACGTACACTTTGCATACAGCACATGCTGACTTGTTACCTATACAGAAATTCCACTCAGCAGTGCAAAAAGTCATTTTTTTTAGCGCTATTTTCTGCATAAGTTCCGACATTACATTGTTCATTTCCAGGAAATTCAAACAGTCAGGGCATGAATATGAAATGATAGACCCACAAAATAAAGCACGTCAACAGAAAAAAAAAAAAAGAAAAGAAAAAAAAAAGTTTATGATGGGAAACGATTTTCTATCTTGTTTCCAACTTGGAAATGTGGCTTGGGTTTTTAAGAGTCCCCCGGGGGGTGCCCATGGGTAACTGGAAAAGGAAAACCAGAAAGTGAACTACAGCAGACAAATATGTGGAATTAGAGCTGGAGCTAATCCCCCATGGCCCCCCCACCACCACCACCACAGTAGTGATTCAGTGGTAATCCCTGTAATCTGTGGCTACAGGGGGATTATCCATCTGGATGACTAAAACAAATTAAAGGGATTTGCTGAGCAGTAATTTAACAACTTGTTTCGTTGCATCTTCAGCCCCACCGTTGGCCACTTGAAGGCTTCTTCTGAAGGATTCTCGGCTTTAGGTTTTTTTTAGAAAACCTTGTGGAGCGTTCAAACATACCTTGAGGGGGGGCTTCCCAGGTGTCAAGGTCGTGGACACATTTAACTGTACTCTACATACCACATTGTACGTTAGTTTTTTTTGGGCCCCCCCCCACACTTTTTTTTTGCTAATGGTAACAGGGCTGTAGCTACCATTAAGGACACAAACACTTGGCATTTTAATGCAAAATAAAATGAAAATAAAATAAAAGGGCTTTAGTTCTCTGTAATTTACTTTTAAATTACTACGACGCTGTGGCATTTGGTTTCTTAGCCGGGTATGGGCTCGTGCCGGGGGGATTTGGACTCTGAATGTGAGGGGTATTGGGTCAGGTTCTACTAGTCCTGAGGTCGGTTCTGTCACTGGGTGAGGAGGACCTAGAGGCCCCAGGTTCTACTGCGGTCGGATGGATCTGCAAAATGCACCATTTACTTCCAGTGACAATGTCCTGTACCAGGAGAGGAAGTAGCGTGGCCTTGTAATGAAGTGGAGAGTAAGGGTGTCACGTGATCCAGAGAGCCGAGAACGTGTCCCGTCTCAGTCTAGGAATTAGTATTTATGTATTTATTTATTTATTTTTGAAGCCTTAGTTCGAGAATTATTAGGCCTTCATTTTGGTAGGAGACTGGACATGAACCCTGGTCTGCAGTGTCAAGGCCAAGGCACTGAAGGGTGGTGAATGGGTGCACCACCCTGACTTCTAAACCCTTAGCTTATGTTATGTTCAGTATGTCGCACTACTTCCTGCTTTTAAAAGGCAACATAAGCACAACAAGTGGTTTTGAGCAGGTCTTCTAGAGAGGACAGTTTCCCATGGGCTGCCGTGTCCTCTGCAGACCAAACAACAGGGATGAAAGGGGGTCGCCTTCACTCTTGGACTGGAAACTGATGGACTCTGGACCAGAAACACTGTGTGGAGCAGCCACCACCACCACTTCACACACCTGTCAACTGAGCGTAGGTGTCTCTGTCCCACACACTCAAAGGGACACACACATCCATCCAGACACTGATGAAAGCAGGTCATGGGGTGGCAGCGTTTGAGCTGCTGCTGTTAGCACTGGGGAGGCCTGGGAATCCCGCCACATGCAAGGGGAGGGGGGGTGTTGGGGACGCGGACAGCGCACAGACAGACGTCAGGAGGGTGCTCGCTCTTGCAGACTGACAGACAAATTAAAGAGCTCTCCGTGGAGGATAAAGAGTTGTTCCAGGTCAACTTCAACGTACTGAGACCTGCGTATTTCTTAACACAAAAATTACTATGAATAGTCCAGTGAAGTTTGCTTCTCAAAATGGCCAACTTTTCGTCCCAGAATGATTTTCATCTGCACAACACGTGCCGCCCTGAAACCCAGAGTTAAAGAAAACTTTATCACGGGGAAAAAAGTTGACAAAAACTCAGGGATAGCAACAACTCTATGAATTCTATCCGCTTTATGCTCATTTTGGGGCCAAATTAAGACACATGAAATATACTGTATAAATAACAAATACAAGCAACCAGTGAATGGGATGGGGAGGGAAGTGAACTTACACCCCTACCAGACTGCTGAAAACATAAAAAAAAAAAGAAGCTTAATGACGAAGTATATCATTGTTAAGAAAGCATACATAAAGAAGAAAGCACTTGCTTTACTTAATCCAAGCAGAGCGAGCACACATGGTAATGTGCTTAATTTTCTCGATTAAAGGATTACATATGATGAGTTGGCTAAATTGGAATCATATCTAAATATGGCTGGCTTATCATTCTCTACACCTACTCTGTGTTTTCTAGCTGAGAATGAATTTCTGTCTCGGCCTGAGAGGAAGACCTTAGACTGTAAGTGAATCACGAAACCAATTATAATTGGTTGTGTACAAACTATACACGTATAACTAATATCAACTAAATTGCATTGACTACAAGACTGTCTCATTTGCAGATCCGTGACTCAACAGCATCATAGGTCGCACTGATAATTAGTATCCTTTTGTACAAAAATAATTTCTCATTGTATGAAAAGACGTCTGTGCATTAACAGTAAGTAACATTCGTGACTAAATCAAACCTAAACTTGATTAAAATAATGTGACTTGGCCTTAACTACACAAAAACTGAACTAAAACTCAGATTTCTAATTATTTTAGATTATTAAACAGCTTTTCTGGCCCAGTGCTCAAGGACACCTTGACAGTAGCTGTTGGAGAAGGAGGGGGGGGGGGGGCGTCATTTGGCCTTTTGAGATTTAGAGTCACTATTCTGCCTCTTCAACCTCTATACAAACACCACCCTCATGAAGAGACCAAAACACCCCTCCCATTTCCTTTCCCCTACAAGATGTCAAACATAAACACCACTGAAGTCTATATTATAATCCTCAGAAGTCCTTGAGAGTGCTAGCTGGGGGGGGGGGGGGGGCTGGGTCAGAGCGGAGGGTAATTGACTCGTCTGCTGCTGGCTCTAATTGATTTGGGCGTTAATCTGATGGCTCCAGACTAAGAGCCAGGCTAATATGTGAGACTGGAGAGAGTCCAGCTCTGCCCCGGGGGCTGTTGACGGCTACAGGGAGGATTGGAGAAGATTAACAGAGATTTCTGAGCGTCCTGCAGGAGCAACTCAGCTGAACTGCTTGTCTGCTTGTCTGTCGAAGTAACAGGACAGGGTCAGGGTCTGGTGTATGTCCTGTATGCAAATGTGGATACTTTAATTGCATTAAAGACAAAGTGTTGTTGACAGTGTTTTGGGGAAACTGTGGGCTTCCAGGAAGCTTCCAGGGCCCTTGAAGGGCTCCCAGATGTCAGTGAGGAGGTTCTGGAGGTCCCTCACTGGGTTCCATTAAGGTCTTTTACTGAGTTCTAGGTGGGTACAATAAATCTTGGATTGGGTACAAAGGTGATCTAAAAGTCGTTGACAGGGTTGTAGGGTTTGTTGACTGGGGTGTATGGTCCTTAACTGGGATCTAGGGTCCCGGACTGTATGTTGATGCAACAGATCCTGGAACTCCTAGAACCCAGTTATATATTATGCTCTGTCTGGTCTCTGAATTGGCACTGGAGACAAATTGCAAGTACATAATACTATTGTACTTTGAGAATAAAGGGATAAGCGGCACATTTTCATCAGGTCATCACAGAGGAACAGGCTCAGGTGTCAGTGAGGCGGTTCTGAGGGTCCCTCACTGGGTTCCATAAAGGTCTTTTACTAAGTTCTAAGTCTCTTTGCCAGAGTGGGTACAATAAATCTCAGACTAGGTACAAAGGTGATCCAAAAGTCCTTGACAGGGTTGTAGGGTTCATTGACTGGGGTGTATGGAACTTAACTGGAATCCAGGGTCCCGGACTGTAAGTTGGTGGTCGGAAGACGCAGAGGGGCAGTGACCGTCTCAAAGTCCACTGCACTTAGTCCAATCTCTGCACTTCCTTTTCCAATGCAGATGAGCATATTTCTGCCACAGGTAATACATGCTTGAGCGATAAAGTTGAAAGAAAATCACAAATGAATGCAAAAATGTGGCGGAGTTTTGAAGGAGCTACTGGCCTCTGCATCTGCATGCGCCGCCAATCACCATGGCAACCTCAGGACAGCAGCTCTCACTGAATGGCAGACTTGCCGGGATTAGGTCAGGATGAGCAGCCAACTTCACAAGTCTTTGACACTGAAGAGGTCATCCGAGGATCGAGGATCGGCCTCTTCCTAGATGATTGTGTTTCTAACTATTCCTCAGTTTAGCAGGCCAAGATATCCACTGCTCTCCAAACACAAACAGCCTCCCTGTGCTCAGTGCATGTTTTCTAACCACCAAGGGCTTAATTTCCATCGGGATTTGTAGCTTAAATCCAGATGAGAAAAATGTTTATATATCACAGTGGCCTTCAGTTATTAGCATGTACTAGCGATGAGCTTAACCTGCAGCAGCAGTCAGTGCATCCAGTGCTCAGTCGAATTTGTTGGCCTCTCAGGTTAAATACAGGCTGCTCTACCTTATTATCTATTAGGTTGTTGGAGTTGGAGTCTGAAAGGAACACCTGCAGGAGGGTATACCATATTTTTCAGGTTTAAAAAAAAAAAAAAATCATTTCACTTTTATTTAGTAATTACAGTTAATATAATCTAACAAAAGGTGCTGGAATTGAACTTCTTACACCACACCTACACCCCAGCTAACTACAGCACAGCCAGCAGTTCGCATTACAGGATAAATTCACATTTCTTTCAAGTCAATGTGAACATTGAAACTGGTTTTGCTTGCTGTAATCTTTCCTCCTGTTCATACTGGTGATCAAGAGATTCCTCCCGAATGCATTTACAATTCTGATGGGGGGGGGCTAAAGTCCTCATTCTGTGCAAACATGTATTTCAGAGTTTATCTGAAGTTCCCTCTGTGTTTCCACAGACAGTGTGTCTGTGCTCAGCTGCAGTGGAGGGACAAGCAAGGCAAAGAGAGAATTTGGTACAGAAAAGACAGAAACTTTGGAGGATGGCCACTTGATTTGTCTAACTCGGACTGCTGTGGATTTAGTCCCTCATCACTACTATATGTATCTCTTAATGGCCAGCATGAACAGGAGGAATACAACACATGTTTAAAAGCTGTATTTAGAAGCTGTACAGTATGCGCACACACACACACGCACATTGTACAGTAGGCAAATACAGAATACAGAAATCCATTTGAATATCTCCAGTTTTAGCTGATAAGATGTGTGCAGGGCTCAAAGGCTAAACCGTTGCTCATAAGCCCCCCAAAAGAGCAGCTCTGTTACAGAGAAGCATAAAGTTGAATCACTCACATCCTCCTGGAACATTAAGCCCATCCCAATAAGGTTTAACGTGACATTGTGGATGACAATAATGCCTTTAATGTGTGTTAGTGCTGAGACAACAACCGCAACACATGTAATTCTTATGGCATTTCTAACCTATGGACATCAAAGTGAAAAGCAGTCTACTTGTACGTGTGTCTGTCCCCTCTGGAAGACAGTCAGTATAATCCTGCAGCAGATGTGAGTTATTTAATCCTCAGCGCGCTACCGCCCTCATGTGGTTACCGGGGAGAATGCAAATTTAGATTCAGGATGCACGTTGACGGCTGCATCTGTCCCACTGCACCAACTCTATGCTGATATTATGACATGAAGAGCACTTTCTAATTCCAGCTGTTTGTTTTCAAAATTAATCCTTAATACAACAGCAAAGTGACTACAATATCCACCTGAGAGACTCATGGAATAATTCCATGAATTCACAAAATCAAATAAACAGTAGATTCCCTTTCAGTTGCCCCCCCCCACACACACACACACACACAAACACACACACACACACACACACACACACACACACACACACACTCTAAACTGATCTGTAAATGTCAGTTATCATTTTTATGTTTCATCCTACCTTGCAGTTATGGAATGCTAAAGCCCCCGCAGCAGCCCCTAGAGGCTGCAGTTATCATTACACCCATTTTGCTATTCCTAGAGCTAAAAATGTAAACTTTGTACTGACATTCTTGGTAGAGGGAAGGCATTTAGGTCTGAGGGGGCGGTGGGGGAGGAAATCCAGGGTTACCAATATTAAAATGAAATTATTCAATCAAATAGAAATTTCAGTTGCCATTTGTTGCGTATAAAATGTCCAATTTTCAAATATTAGCCTGGCATTGCCAGACCAATTCACAAATGCAAATTAGTCTGGAACCTCTCGGTTCAAGGGGTGTTATCGATGGGCGCAGACCAAAACACCTCTTGGTGCCATTGGATGGACCTACAACCAATCTGAGCAACAAAAACGCGTGATGTAAGACTGAGTGACGGAAAAATGTAACCAGACGTCACTGTGCAGAGATGACCTGTGATGGTGTAGGGGAAAAACAGAGAAAACAGACAGTCCAGTTCGTTTAATACTGGCGCGATAGCAGATTCAACATAACGTTCCACATCGACGGCAGCCATCTTGTTTCTTTAGAAGATGCCTCAACGGTGCTGCCCAGTCGGTCATCGCATCAAACCTGCCCCATAATAGATAAAACGGTTGTGATTGGCCTGAGCCGGGCCAGGTCGTCCTGGAAATCTGTCAGACAAGGATTGTACCTTCATTTGTAAACGACTTTCTGGATAAACTAGCCCCAATTCCCTTACCACGAGTGTCAACGTGTGTCAACTGTGGTCAGAAAGCCAAACAGTGGTGTCCACTCGGACACCGGGGGCATTTCCGCTGACTTCTACAGCTGGGAGAATTCCTCGTGTACATGGTCCAAAGCAAATCTGTAGGCAAATTGTTGTGATATCTTGTTCCGGACCAACGGATAATGCCATTTTTATGGTTTATGTTGTTTCGTGCTTTTATTTCTTTTTTAAAAGAAGAGCAGCTTATTATTATTATTATTGAATGTTTTATATCATTTTACTAATTTTTCTATTTTACCCTCTGCCTTTAATGGGTACACTGTACAAACAAACCTGCCCGCCTTGATGTTTCAATCCACTCGACGCCTACAGGAGATATCTACTCCACCATGGGAACTCATCTAATCCATGTAGACAATAAGATTTGATTCAAGCGAATATGTCGCGAACAGGTACAGAGATCAGTCCTGGGAGAAGAGTTGATAGTTAATTTTATTATGGGTTCATCAATAGTTATGGACATATAATCATCTCTTTACAATACAACATAAGATCAGAAGAGCATGACAGACCACTTCAACAGAATCTCATAGAAAAAAAAAAATCAATAAATAAGAGCATAAATAAACCAAATACATGTTTTCAACTGAGATATAGATTCATAAGTACTAATATTGTGTCTGCATGCGTCATGAAACACCCTCAACCATTTTCTGTACAAACACAAGAGATCTGTCGCGGGTATGAGCGGAGAGTTAATATACAGGATGACTCTATGAGGCTACTAGACCGTACTGAGGAAAGGCCCGACATAGAAAACAAGGGACTCAGGAAGCACTTTATAGAGACCACACACACACACACACACACACACGCTTCATCTTCCATTATGGTAATATATACATATGAAACGCATACAAACTTTAAAACACATAGACTCTCGCACACACACACACACACACACACACACACACACACAGTTTGAGAAACAGACCACCATGTCTGGGAGACCCTGATTTTATAGACTACATTTCCCATCTCTTCCTGAGGAACAAAACGCACAGAGCTCAAGCACACCACTGGTCGGAATTACATGGGCCTCCAGCAGCTATTACAAGCCGAGGCTGCCCCCACCCCCCCCCCCTCCCCTAATTTGAAAATTAAATGTAAGAATTTTTAGAATTCGAAATATGTCCTTTTGGCTAATGGCACTCTCATTACAAAAGGACTTAAAGCTACAGTAGGCAATATTATTCAATCATAATTTTGGTTGAAATAACAAATTTTGACTATTGCATGTCACTAACAATATCTAATTGAAGGGCTACTTTAAAAAAAATGTGTGTCTGAGAGCCCCCCTTTGTGTTCAGTCTTTTAAAACACTGGCCCAGGTCTGAATCAAACAACCAATCAGGGGTTAGCTAGCACATTAACTGGCCAATCACATCCACTCTGTACAAACAAGGGCGTTTTACAGAAGGTTCCACATTCTGGATTGGATTAGAACCCCTGATTACGCTGATTGGTTGTTTAATTCAGACCTGGTCCTAAGACTAAATACAAAGGGGACGGGTGCTCACAGATACAGAAGGTGGTAGATATTGTTAGTGACATGCAACGGTCAAAATTTGTTATTCTAACCGAAATTATAATTCAATAATATCGCCTACCATAGCTTTAACTCAATGAAATTAATTAAGTTTTTCATATTAGCTTTTCAAATGTGTTCTATTTTTCATTCTTGGTTTGGGAAGGGAGTGCAGTATAAGCCTATGGCTTCATCACTGTATGCTGTTTGTGTAATGTAAATAAAACTTAACTACAAACTAAACTACACGCTGGTTTGCAATTTCATGTTCAATTTTCTCACGTTTTCTTTCATTTTCGTCATAGTCGCATTAACCCTTTGGAGCACACTGAAAATTATTTGTCAAAGGAGTTTCTCGTTTTGGCAGCAATTGCGCCTTTTCAAATTTTGCAATTTCCTTTTTTTGTCCGAGATCACATGCAAACAAATAGAAAACGAAATTTCAGTTTGATGAAGATTTTGTTGCAACGCTGGTCACCCGGAACTTGTCTCTCATTTGTCGCTTTTGACACCACAGCTCCAAAAGTTTGCCCGCCATTTTTGGATAGGTTCTACTATAATGCGAGTCTTCACGTCTGAAGAGTCAACAAGGTTTATTCACTTGAGAAGCATCCGGAGCCCCTATGTGCACATCTTTTCCGTTTCATGTTGCCCCTGCTCTACTGTTCCTCCCAAACACACAGACAGTAAGCTTGCTACTGGAACACTAAAGAAATGATTCAGTAAGTGGTAAAAGAAAAGAAAAAAAGCTAACTTTCAGCATCTGTATGGCCCTTTCCTCTCGATAAGAAGGGTATTTCACATTGAATATGGCTCACTGTCATCATCATTTAAACACAGAGGTAATCAGATCCTGTACAAAATTACACCCCCTCCCCACACACACACACACACACACACACACACTTAATCTTTACAAAAGAAGAAATTAAATATAGAATACTTTGATCAAGAACACATCGCCGTCGTCATCATCATCATCATCATCATCACAGATTAGTCTGTAGGATCCTGTGAAGCCTACTTTTGATTTTCCAGATTGCGTCTCTGGAGAAATGAATGGCAGTTTTATAAGAGGTGGTCACACAACACATGTTGGCATAAGTAGTAATAAGTGTAAATGGCGTTATCACAGATAAACAGGGAAATCATCCGGGCCCCCAAAGAAATGTTGTCTTTGTCCCGGGTGAAAACAGGTCTGGTCCAGCTGTGGAACTCGACATCCAGATGGACTCTTATGGCACTTTAGTACTCCGGTCAGAAAGTCCCAAAGATTGTATCAGTTACCTGTTGGGTTGTTCACTTTAGGAGAGTGATGAGTCCAAACTTAACAATAAGTTTGGTGTGCTTTTTAATTGCTTGTTTTTTTTTGGGGGGGGGGGGGGGGGTTGCATTAAATGGTTACTCCAGCAATATAGTATTGCACTTGCATAAACGTGGGGACTCACAGGAGACAGACTAAAAAGAACAACCAACATAGTGTAACACAGGCTTTCAGTTATCAACGCGTGGCCTCCGAGCTGAGATAAACCTGACAAACATCACCGCGACATCACCAGGGCTACTTTCTTGAGACTTGCCATAGCCCCTCCACAGACACAGAAGACATTGTACAAGGCTTCGTGTGTGAAGTCGCAGGAGTGACAGTAGCAGCAGAAATGACGTTAATATGCAGAATCCAGAATATGATTCATATTTTTGCTAGATTTATAGTAACAAAACCAATGCTCTGATATTAAGATGTATATTTGTCTAGCCACCAAATTTAAGAATAAATGTACAGAAGTTCAATTTTAAGTCAAAATACATTAAAACTGACTTTGATTGTACAGGATTGTGACATATAGTGAGCTAAGATTATTATGTATTATGTACGTTATGTTGTAGTTTTGTGACTATAAGCAAAACAATATTTGTACATTTTGTATTCTTGTCCTGCAGCCATATTGTCATTTCTGTTGCTCACGTTCTAATGCACACGACACGTTAAAATAGTGCATGGAGTCGTCCTACTTAGCCAGAGCCACACACACACACACACACACACACACACTCATCGACAAAAACGTGATTGTCAACAGCTACTTCCTTCCAATTATAAACCATCTTTGGAGAATGTCAATAAACCTTCTCTGGGTGGATAAGCTGGTTTCTAGCACTTTAGCTCGGCAGCGGTTCCCATTCTTTCAAGAGGACCTAATATGCTGTACCTTATTTTCTTTTCTGTCATATATATATAATGTTACAATGTTGGATATTCATACTAAACGTTGCCAAAGTTGCCAAATAATGAGGCAAAGGTATGTAAAAGTAGTCCCTGTGAGCCAACAGCTCAGGTTTCAGACTGCTCTGAACGCTCCATTTCAGTTTTTTCAACCGCTGGGTCTATCTGATGTCAGACATGCACGGATGTCCTTATATGGTATCTCTGCTCCAGGCCTTTGGAAATTCTTCCAAAGAGACTTCTGGAACTTGGCCCGGCCAATCAGAAGAAAGTGGGCTTTTAGGGAGGGGGGGGGGCCTTAAAGAGACAGAAGCGCAAACGGCTTGTTTCAGACAGAGGGGGAACTGAGGGGCTGCATGAAGGGCCAGGAGAAGAGAAATCAGGACTTTTTTGAACTATGAATCATGCAAAGCTGCTCTCGTGGAATCACAAAATGAAAATATAGAGCTGGAAATGAGCATAATAGGTCCCCTTTCAAGCATTGTGCGCAGGAAAAAAAGGACTCTGGGTAAGTAGGAAAAAATAAGACAACTCCCCTCGACTACTATTCCTTTTAGAGTATAGTCTCAAATAGTACACAGGAACTTGTATACTGAGAGCCTGGTCACACTAACATTCATGACATTCAGCTGAAGGGAATCGTCACGAGCAGTGGACGTGGTCATGGTCGCAAAATATACTTGTTTGCGGTTTTCACATCAAATTCTTTGGTGAATTCTGATATGTGATATAGCTCTGTAAACCAGTAGCAACGATGCACTGACTCTCCCCCTCTAAACAGTTCATGGCTGGCATTTAAAGTTTGGGGCGAGATAGCTCGCTTGCTACCTTAACCGAACCTTTGCCACAGCCTGTAATCACATGGACATGTGAAGGAACGTCAACTTGGAAATGTTTGATGTGACCAGGTCCTCCTGACGCTAAAACCATTACAGCAATGTAGAAAAAATGACACAATATACAGCAGACAGGCCACCTCAGACACAATCATATCGCCCGGTAATGGCTTTCTGTAAGAGTTCCGAATTGGCCTTTAGATTAAACATGTTCTTTGTCTCTGCAGAGCTCACTAATTGGCATAAAGCTGAATGGAGGCTGTATTCAAATGTCATCCTCATGTGGTGTCTAATTGGATTCAGTCTCATTCCATCTTATTAATTATGGGGGCCTTGTGTTACATAGTAAATCTCTGGAGCGCCTCCATGAAAGTCACTCTTTCCACTAAGTATTGCTTAAGTGTTAATGTACCCTGTGAACGACGCATCGCCTTGAAATCCAAGAGGATCGAACCAAAGAGGGAGAACACGCGTGACCCGCGCACAGGTGACGATCATACAAACACACCCAGATCAATTCGTTTCAAGGCATTGATCCCCTGTAACATGGGTGTCTCGGACAGTATCAGCACTTTATTATTCACTTGATGGCTTTCTATGTTACGCAAGCGGGGTTAAAATAAAATTCTGTTTATTTACAACTTCTATTTTTGTAGTTTCGGTCATCAAAAGCTGAACTGCGCCAGCCATCAGACACATCTTTTGACTCTGAATGAGTGTTTTAGAGAACTTGGTTGAAACCTGTCTGATTGCTGCTCCTGTTTATTAACAACACAGCTGCGAAACGGGCGAGTAAATGATCACCACCAAAGAAGGATGATGTCCCAAACTATGAAAATACATTGAAGTTTGTAAAATAACAGATTTTGTTTTTCTTCAAAGTACTGTTCCCATTTTAAGAGGCCTTCACTACAGGAGTCGGAGTTCAATAAAGAACTGATGCAGTGTGGAGACGGAGAGGAAGATGAAAGATAAACAGTGACCATGGCGTTCTCTTCTCCAGAGGGAAGAGAGAGAGAGACACTGTTTTTATATTACAACAGCCTGCACTGTTCACACAGACCTGAAAGAATTACCTGTGAGTGCTGATGTGTTCTGTAGGTGTGAGTGTAAACCAGTGGGGTTTTCATTGGACGCAAGTTCATGATTTGTGTGTTCATGTGTGTGTAGAGTTGTCCATCACCTCTGTACGTACACGTGTCTGTGTAATATTACAAGACCCACAGACAAAGCCTTCAACATCTACCAAAAGTCAAACCATGCAAGTCCTGCATGACCTGACCAAACCTGTGAAGCTGAAAACTAGGCAGCCGCCACTCCGCAGCGCATCACACTGCACGGGAACACGGGAAGGTGGACTGTAGGTGTACAAAATGTCTTACTGTTTCTTTTAACCCTAAAGAGTTCGGTGTTCAGTGTTCGGTGCTTCACGTGAACTAGCTTGTCCGACCATGTCTAAAGCCGAGGTGCTGTTCCACACCGGAAGACGGGCTGAGAGGCCGGTCATCGCAGCCCCGCCCTTGCTGCATGGCACGTGATCTTCCTCAGCAGAAAGTCCTTTAGATTCTCAGAAAAATGGAAGTCAAAAGGGGGTTGAAACTCCAGCTCAATTTAGGGGGTGGATAGATCTGAGGATGGAATACACACGTTATGGAGAACCGCTGTGACGTCGCTGTAGTTGTGGCTTTATAAAAAATGATAGTTGGCCTCAATTATTGGAAGCTGGACACGTATTCAAAGGCAGCGTTCCAACTTTACAGGTCTGCTGCATGTGTCTAAATCATGGGTCTACACTAGGGGTGTAACGATTCACTGATTCGACTCGGAATCCGGCTTTAAAGATGCGACTACATTGATGCGCCGACCACTGGATGGATCTAAATGTACCATGAACCGGTCGACGGCCCGATTCTAAAGTTACAAATCAGTTGACTGAAACTTTGATGCTAACTCTGCACAGCGTCTCCACTCTTGTAAAAGGTCAAAGGTAAACGCGAGACTCTCGCGTCAAGACAGTAATGTTAGTGTTGTGTTGCGAGGTGAAAACAAAATATGCCCGACACGGTTTCCAGTGCACCATCAAATCTAAAGTTTGGAAGACGTTTGTATTTCATAACAAATAAGGAAGGTTGGACAAAATTCAGGCCATTTCTAAGGTCTGTAGAACAGCGATTAAGTACCAGCACGACATATCTCAACACTCACCTGTTGAGACGGCATGGTGAAACCCCGTGCGGGCGACTCTCAGCCGAATGTAGTTACGACAGCTGATAGCAAGATAACATGTTGCTGTCCTCATAGATGCCTTTGTTTAGTTTTTCATCAACACATACCTATTTGATTAGTCTTTGGAGTCTTGTTGACGAAACGTGTCACGTAGGCGACTAACACACAGTCGCAAAGCTACTGTCTCTATCTGGGAAGTTGTCGACTTCTGTATTTTAATGTGCTTGTAGTTCGTGCTTTTCCTTATCAATAGATGCTTTTCGTTCAATAAACACTCATAATAATGTTCTTTCTTCAATGCACGATAGCTGACGCCTCGCTGCCCTCAGTTTCCACCACAGTCAGGTTTGTAGTTAGGTCATTTCGAGACAAGACTTAAGACTTGGTTTGTAAAGTTTACAGCCTGCCATCGCCGTTTAGGGGGCAGCCCTATCTGTATCGACATCTGTTTATGTCACAACCGTATCTGTACTTGTATTCAGATTATTCCAGAAGTGGGCTTGGTTGACTGTATACCGGGGCAACCAGTAATTGTACAATTGTAATTGTCAAAATGTCTGCTTCATTTCGAGCATTAAATTGTTTTCTACTGCCTCGTGCCCATATCCTTAAAGAGTAGCTTGACATTGCACGAATACAAAAGGTTGTGTACATAACGTGAGGAGGCCCAGAATAATACAGAGTTGGTTTGAAATGTCTGTGATGAAAAATCAGACAATTTTTGACAAAAAATGGATCATAATAGTTCTTGGGGCCCTATTGTACATGAAAAAAAGCAAGGAGAATCTTGGAATCTTGATGTGCGCATATCCAAACAATGTATTCGTATTCGGTTACACCCTTTATACTTTAGTGTGGACAACCATACATGTTTGTGTTGTGTCGTGTACAGTGTGTGTGTTTGTGTGTGTGTGTGTGTGTGTGCTGCACTGCATGTCGATCCTGTGTGTGTGTGTGTGTGTGTGTGTGTCCCTGGCAGTGTCCTCATAGTCTTGTCTGAGCCTCAGGGATGTAGATCTCAATGCTGTCAGCGCTCTCCGTAGCGGAGTTTTGCCGTACGGACGCGGCTCTTTTGGCGGCCATCAGGCGCTTCCGGGCCTCCTGCCGCTGTTTCTCTGAGCTCTCCAGTGAGCGGTCTCTGGCCAGAGGGGGGTGGTGGTGGGGGCCCTTGGGTGGCTTTTTTGGCACCGGAGGTGGGAGCCGCCTCTCCTGGTGGGAGAGGACGGTAGGGGGGTGGAGGGGGGGGGGGGGGACATTTCAGGAGAAAGACAGACATGTATTTGTGTGTGTTAATGCGTGTATGTGCCTGTGATGCCCATCGCAACTGCCACCTTAAATACAGTAGGCTTTTGGCTTGATGTATGCATGTGCACTTGTGCATGTCTGTAATGTAATGTAAAGAATAGGTAAAATGAATTAGACGCTCTGCATGATATTTCTTTGATCATCCTTCACATTTTTCACTCGTTCCCTTCATTCATGTGTTGATCCGAACATTTCCATTTTCTCTATTATATAAACTTTTCTTTGTTGTACACAATGTATCTACACGGGGACAGCTAAAAATGTGTGTCATATGCATGCAAGGTAAGTATTTTAGTATTTTAATATTTTAATAGGTAGGTACATTTGCAACCCTGTATTGTATAATGACAATAAAGCTGCACTTTGAGCCTTGATTTAGCTCATTGTGTGCACGCCTATCTACGGTCCGTATTACCTGTACATACATAAGCATGGCACCCGTTCCGCTTGCTTTACCGAAGACGCGGCGCTCCACTTTTCTACTGACACCGCAAAATGTCCCTAAAAGGATCATTCCGGCTTGTTGAGCGTTATTTTCATAGCTCTGTCCATCATTTCTATCGGTTATGACGACATCGCACACACATCTGGGAACGCAATCCCTACAGCAACAAGTCTGACGGGTCCGGAAGCACAAGCAACAAGTCAGACGATCAGGCAGGTTAGTTATGACTCAACCTGTCTGTTGTAAACATCCGATTTTACCTTGCTATCACTGTGGTTTTGATAATCTGACTGAACTTGCAGGTTTGTGTCCAATAGTTTGTGTTTCTTGACCTGTCAAGACTCATTTCTTCACTTGTAATAAGACAGATTATTCCTTGTTGATGTTGTTTTCAGTTAGCGAGACGCTTTGACAAACATGTTACGTCTGTTCGTCATGCACGCTTTTAAAAGTGCTATCTCAACTACTTAGTTATCCGTTTTTATTTGTCTCCTGGCCTGTGCACGTCTTTCTAAATGGATCGCCTCCGAAGCTGCTGCGTAAACAGTGCGCTCCATGCTGTGAAATGTACTTGCGGAGATGGAATATTAGCCATGCTCTCTCCTGTCCGCTTGTCTTGACACTGGAAGCTACAGCACAGACAACAAAAAAAGCCACATGTGGTGAGGCGGGCCTGCAGGCGTCGGAAGGAAGGAAGGAAGGAAGGAAGGAAGGAAGGAAGCATGGAACAGATGGATGGAAAGACAGACAGGATGGATCTACTGAGACCCAGAGGTATCAAGGCCCTGCGGTGTTGTTGGCATTGCAGTTATGCTGATTGATGCGTGGCTGTTTGCAAGCGCCTTCACTGTCAACACAAAAAGCACAAGAAAGAAAAGGACAACAATGAGAGCGAATGAGGAAGCCGATACAGAGTCAGTATTCACAATGATGCAAAGCCACAACAGATGCTGCTGAAAGAGAGCCAGACAGAAGACATCTGAAAAAAAAAGATTTACAGATACACAAGATGTACAAAAAGAAGTGATCATAGAGGCCAAGTCGGACAACCATGCACTAAGTTGCACATCAGCTGAGTGATACTGCTAGACTAGATATAAGGCTTTCTTTGCTTCTGTCATGGTCATGTATGTACAGATTGCTGGTTTAGTTCTTTTGAAACATGAATTCACCGCCGAGCCTCCATTCTAAAGTGGCATAAGGAAACTGTGCAACGATTTCCTTATTTGTTTCATGTTGTCACTACTTTAACCCTAAACAAGCGCGAAGGGCTTCCATCCAGGAGCCTCAGGTTCGACTACGCTCTTGATTACGAGCTAATAAACACCTTAAGGGCGCAAAGGGTGAGTCTTGAAACAATCGAGGCTTGCGAAGTGGTTGCCTGACGGATTTTAGAATGCATTTTGCTGTTGGAGCCTTAATTAAAGTCGCAAGAGACTTCTTTTGCCGGGTAGACGTTCCACAGTTATTTCGGTTCTTCTACCGTACGCTACTGTTTTTAGCCTATGTAAAAGCCATGGAGGCATAAAGGGAACGGCAAAAGCTCCATCCTCTTTCTGTTTTGATTGCAGTGGTTGACACACTTCCTTTGCAAGCCTTAATTTTACCGGGTGGTCGTACCCCCATGGCAGACAGCCCTGCGCAGTGAAAGCGAGGCTTATAGGGAACCAATCTAAACGCTAAAAATGGTGTCATTATTCTATAGCCAATACATTTACTTCATAATGATAAGTTAAAGGACAAAAACGGTAAATGGACTTTACTCCTTTGGGAACCTTAGCGGTTCCCAAACCGCTTTACAGATCAGGTCTCATTCACCCATTCACACACCGATGGTGACCGGGGCTGCCATGCAAGGTGCTGGTCGCAATCAGGAGCAACTTCAGTGTCTTGCTCAAGGACACTTCTTCACGTGAATGGGAAGGTGGGTAGGGATCGAACCTCCATCCCACTCAACTCCGCGCTACCATTTCCAGTTCCTCACAGTGAATCCACTGATACATTTTCACATGTTTTTTGCCATTTAACAATGTCAGAGAGCAAATTCTGCTGCCGGTATTATAATATCTGGCAGTGCAGAAGCACGGACTGAGAAGATGTTGAGTTGGGAGTCTCGTTTAATTCCTACTTGTGTCCTCTCCACTGGTCTGCCTGTCCTTATATTCATGTTGTCTGTGAATATAAATAAAAAATTGTGCTGACATTGACTTTCACTCTTAAGTTTCCTTGAAGGTCGTTGGTCTAGTGAGGTTTTGTTCAGTTTTAGTTCAATGAACTCAAGGATGTCATGTTTACAGACGTTTGTGTTTTAAGAACATACGAAGAACATATAAAATGTAAGATACATATACTTATTTTAGCTTAAAGTTTGATCAGGAACAGGTGATTTCTGTTGAGCCCGCTGAATTACCAGGAAGAAAATGTGCGTTTCCACTGGTTGTTCACCTTACCTGAATTGAACCTTACCTGAGCAGAAGTTGGGCAAAAGACAAGACTGTTCAGTTTTAGAGTAACTTAGATTTAGGAAAATCTCTGATATACAGTGGAGCAGTGGAACATTAAACCTTCCCTTGAAATGATGGTGTTATCCCTGGTCAACAAAGTATCTATCCAGGTGGCATACTGGAAGCTTATGTGTGTGTACCTTTCTCTCAGGGGGATCCAGGGGTCTCCAGTTGTTGGCTCTGAGCTGGTGAAGCTCATCAAACTTGAGGCTTATGTTCTCTATTGACAGCTGAAGCATATCCCAAAATCCAGCCAGGTCGGAGGCCACAGGACGAGGGTGGGCGTTGGGGTTCTATGACAAGTAGAAAAGGAGGAGAAGGAATAGTGGAAATATGGTTTTGTTTAAGATTAACAGTCTCTTGGCACTCTGGAAAGCAATCTGTGTTAAATGTTATTGTCGCAAACCAAAGTTTGCCCTGATGGTGGCGCTATGGCGGATCCATCCTCTGGGGACCATGAATATCCGTACCAAATTTCATTTCCACCCAGCGGTTGTTGAGATATTACACGCTGGGTCAAGCTACTGTCTGACTGACATTGCTGCCGCTAGCTATGACTAAAAATATTCAGTGTTTCATAATCTAGAGGCAAAAAACTGAACGCCAGAAACAGAAGTGCGTAACAGGCCATTGAGAAATCAAAGAAGATACAAGCGGGAAGTTACAAACAACAGGAAGTCACAACAACAACAACAAAGAATGGGTAAAGGACATAGAAAGTAACGAAAGAATATGTTTGCAAATCAAATCTGAGTTTCTTCAAGAGTCTATTACGCAGAAGATAAAAGGTGCAACATTACTGACTGTTGTTTTAAGTGTGAGGGGGGGCATTTCAGACTCACCAGATTCTCCTCACACAGCTCCCTGAACTGTTGAAACTTCTGGGACATCAGAAGCTGAGCACTTCCCACAGCACTCCTCATCTTCCCGAGGACTACGAGACACAGAGTTTTAGGAAGAGACTGACCAACAGCACATTCTTCAGAAAATGTACAACGTACTGTTCTAAACACATCTTATTTTCCTGCTTGCCAAGGACTCAATAACTCATGACAACACCATTGCTAGGCAACTGACAAATGTGGAGTAGACTTTAAATCCTGTCCCATAAAACACCCCTGCTCTTGAAGATGAATTAGCCTGCATAGCCAGACCTATCTCCGCACTTCGGAGAAATTTTCGGGATTGTGTCTTCAGCTTTTGGACCCGGCACAGCGCTGTGAAACTTTCAACTATTTCACCAAGTTAGTAGGAATAAGTCAACATCTACAGACTACATGTACGGGATAAACTTACAACCGCCAGCTGGTACCGGCAAAATAAATGCCGGCAGGGTGATCAAGACCCCGGGGTGGAAGCCCTGTTTGATACAAAGTAAGGGATTCTGGACCAGGAGTCTGACTAGGTGAGACTATGTGGGTGGTCTTTGCAGTACTGGGTGCCACAGCCTGGTCATACACAATCCTTACGACCGCATCATTTCATTTAAGAACAAACTTTTTCCTCTGTAATATCTATCTAAAAAGTTCTTAATTATGCACTTTGCTTAAAGCTCTATATCAGAGTTTCATCAGATCAGGACCCCACAAGATGTCAAAAGATGGTAGCCAGGTAGCCATTTCTTCATATTCAGGGGTCACAAGCAAAAAAAGGTTGGAAACCAGTGCTCTATGTGATTACTTTTTCATAGTAAAGTGACTCCATCAGGATGTTATGGAGCACTTTAAGTCAAGACACAAGGCATTCTAATAGGACTAATAATTTCAGATTTTAAGGGCAAATAAAAATGATGCCTTCCCTAAATAGTGACATACATACTTGACATGATGAAAACACACACACAAAGACATACTATCTTCCGGCAGGTCATTCTGCCGCTGGTCAAGCTCCATCTGTTGACACCAGCCGTCCATGCGGTCGGTCTCGGCCTGCAGCAGCTTCAGAAACCAACGTCCATCTCTCTGACACACTGACCGCTGCACCACCTGCCGGTCAGACATTCCAACTTTCACAACATGTGGAGACAAACCTGCAGAGGCAATCTGCATATTCACTGTAATATTTTAAGGAGACCTCACAAACTCTGACACAGTCCCTTCAAATTCTGAATTTTCTCGCTGAACCAGAGCAGTAAAACAGTCATTAAAGTGAAGTATGTACTGTAATAAAAACCAGAACTCTCAATATTTTATTCTTGAAATGATATTTTATGATTTTTTATTTATCTTCCAGAAATGTTTAATCTACAAGTTAATGTAATAATGATATAAGACGTATATGACCTTTATGATTTTTCCACATTATTGGCTCTGTGACATATTTTACAAGAGATCATGTTTTTCTACTGTTCCAGGACTCGATTGGTTCCCATTCATTTCTGTATGGTAGGAAAACCAATTAGCTGACTCATGACGCTTGCTTGTGTATTGTTGGCATGGCAATGCCGTTTAAGTGCAGAATGAAATGTAAAATATCTGCAGCACTGCACTGCATTACCTCATTTACAAAAATGTTACTGACATAAATCTGTGCGATGTTTACTGATAGATTTAACAACTTCAGTTCTGTTAAAGGTACCCTGTTGAGACCACCAGTAGCGCTATGGAGTAATGTTTTTTTATGAATGGGGCCCGTTTTGTTTTTATCTTGCCAAAAAATGCCGATGGGTGAGCACGCCGGCATCGCGATACACATCCCTGCCGCCAGTGTTATGCTACTTCATTGATTGACAGTTGGAGGCAGCCATGTCACAAGAAACATGGCAACATGCCAGGAGAGGCGGGGAAGAAGACGGCCAGCTGGCACACCTGAATGTAAACGATGCAGGTTTCAAAATATTGCTGTTATGTTTATTTGAGGAAGAAAGTGCATTCAATGTGTTTGCTAGGCATCAAGGATACACAGTGGGCCTCATGCAAAAACCACTTGTACTATGTGATGCACAAGTGGTCCAGACCTTCTCATTAGTCATGTATATAGACTGTATATAAAGATGAACGACATGACGACTCCCTGAAAATTAAGCCAAAACACCTCGATCCACCGAGACTGATAAGTTTGGTTTTAATTGGTTATTTGATGCTATAAAAAGGGGCGGGTGTATGGGCGGGACCTCGAACCTACGGCTATAAGACTGTTTAACTGTACATAAATCTGCACAATTTGTACATACTATATATTTCCCCCATACTTTTTATATCTGTATTTATTATTTGTATATTGTTTTTTTTGTTTTTTTTAAATACTTCTAATTCTTATTGACACAGTGCTTGTCTGATGTGTGTTTCTGCACCTTTCTGTCTTTGCTGCTGTGACTTGTAAATTTCCCCGCTGTGGGATTAATAAAGTCTAAGTCTAGTCTAGTTATGTTTACGCTCTGCAGACTTAAAGCTATACAGCAATTTATATAGCAATTTGTGGGCGTCGATTAAGGTAATGGTCAAAGCTCAACAACACTGTACCTGCTCGTGAACAGGTGGCATTCATCATCTTGAAACAAGCAATGCACAACAAGTTTGTGCATTCAGCAGATTTGTTGATTGTCCTTTGATCTGATTATTAACACTTGTACGGGCAAAGTAGAAAGCAAGGGGTTAAGGATATGAATATACACATTTTCTTGCAAACGGCCCCTTCCGTTTCCATTCGTTTTTTTCCCCTGGAACAGTAGAGGAAGTACATTTCAATTTCAAATAAGTGATGTAAAGGGTATATGGTTTTGCATTTGTAACATCAAACCACTGGTCTAATCTAACGCTTTCCCATTCTAAATCGCACCTCCATATCATTTTGGAACAAAACCTAAGCATTTCAATTCATCTTGTCATGGTAGCCCGTGATTTAGTGATTACATGTGGTTGCCTCAGTGTCTACCATACTAGGCAAAAAACGACATCTTTATAAATGTAAAAGGGATGTAATGAAACTCATTATTTATATCAGTAATATTTGAATTTCTGTGTATTTTACAATAATTAGTATAAACACCACACAGATGAATACCCACTCGTGGTGCTGAGCACTGAACCAATATGTCTTTTGCAACATTTTCATAGACGGTTTTTGTTAACGCTGTGGCTGTGAGATCGAAACGAGCGCTGGAATATTTTAGATTTTGTGAAAACAAGCCACAGTTTAATAGAAATAACATCCCTGAAATACTGAACAATTTGGACCACCCAGGGCAGCTGCTCCCTCTGCTAAAAAGTGCTATTAAAAACAGGGTCAACTGCTTCCTAACAAGCCAGTGCAAATGCAAACAGAAGCCCACACAAGCTCTTTGAAACTGTTTAATCACTGTTGGAGAGCTGAGATAAGACACTCCAATCTGACAGTGAGACAAGTAAGGACTGTTTTCATTATCCATGAATCCATCTTTTATCTTTTGGATTATTAGATCAATCATTTAGAGAATATATTGCACAAACAAAGTGAGCATCGGAGGTTAGCGTAGCCTGGACTGGCATCTTAAACACGGAGCAAACCCCCGTTGTTAATTTGATTCTCTTTTGTGATTTTGTTTTGATCAATTGACATACGATCGGGGATCAGATAAACATTGCGTATGCGTCTTGGAGAGACGATGCACTGACAGGTTTTCAACATCTGTCTAGAATGCGTCTCAAACCTCTTTGGTTTGAACAAACAGGTTTCAATCCCTCTTGACTGCCTCTTGGATGCAAGTGATGCAAGTGCAAACAATTCAAACTATAATTATTAAAATGTGCGTCACCTTATATCAACATGTAATTGTGAGTAATTATCAAATAAGTAGAGAAAATGGTCAGGTCATTGTTTTTTCATCACTTTTAAAGCTGCACTGTACCGAACAAGAATGTAATGAAAGTAAACTACATTGGCATATCATCATCACCTGATAAGGTAAACTAAGAGGTTAACAAATTGCTGCTTTTTTGTAAACATTCAGCAGATCAACATTCATTTGGTGTCATGTGTCAGCACACATGATGAATTTAAGCCCAATATTCACCCTCCTTTTAGCTCTGGTTTGGTCTCCACCAGCTCTTGAGAAATACATCTGACTCTTTAGCTGCTACATGTTCACCACCTAGTCTCTGACGTAATCAGACTGCTGTTTGGTGCTGCAGCTAGTGTGGTTTATCGGAGCTTTTCCACTACAAAACTGCTGCTGCTGGAACCCGGTTGATTGAGTTGAAAGAGGCTAAAAAGCTCCATAGCGATGAGGGGAATTGCAGATAACTCTCTCTTAATCACTACAAGCAACCCCTTTCACATCACACATAGTTCCATTTGAAATATAAAATTAGTCATTTGTGCAGCTTATGAAAGCATGGAAAAGTAGTATATGACTGGAATTAATTACTGAATGAGAACAGCCTTTGTGGTTGTCTGTTCATATTGTCTGGTTCTTATAATATCACTGTATAAGCTCCCACATACCTCCAGAATAGTAGAGCTGTTGAAGTTGACATCAAGTGGGTCATCTGTTACACTGTCTATCCAGGGGTCTGGAGGGGGAAGGATGGACGGGTCAAAGCCCACGTCCTCATAGTCATCAGAGGCACAGGCGTGGTAGTGGTTCCCTGAGCCCTGGATGCTGACGGTGGAGGTGGCGGCATCGCGGGAGTATTGTCGAGAGATGGCACCAGATGACAGGACTTCCATGTCAGTGTCTGGGGAGTCCAGAGGGGTGTCCAGCAGGTCTGGCAAGTCCAGATCTGCCTGGATGAATAATTAATAAATCTCAATACTGACTGAATGAAGAAATGGATGTTTGAGTGGCGCAGATCTGTTAAGTCTATGTCTGACCATTAGAGGTCCACTTGCTTCCCAATTATATTCGGTCTAATTGTCTTGGCTAAAACTCCATCGTACTGCCGTGTGTCTCAGTTTTTGTTTCTGTGTCAATGTGTTTAATACTGACTATACGCTATACTTTTATACTACTTAGCAGACTATACGCTCTGAAGGGATGTATCGTCACAACCTTAATGTACCTCAGGGCTTTGTTCAAGGAACTAATTTTCACCGTAATGCTGATGATACTCTGCTGTATGTGCCTGTACAAGCAGATGATCACACCGATATTATAAAATTAGAAGCTTGCTAGGCTGCTGTGACAAACCGAATGTCATGTGATGTCCTACTTCCAAATTCAGAAAACAACTGAGATGCTGGTCATTGGCCCCGCTTGGCTTTGGCATCAATTAGACCAGTGACTCTTGACAACTGCGTGATCACTCAAAGTTGTACATCCAAGAATCTTGGTGTTACTTTTGACCCTGCCCTCTCCTTTGATCTGCATGTTAGATAAATGACCAGGAATGTTTTATGCCACCAAGTGAACATTGCTAAAAGTAAATTTTCTCTCTCTGTCTCTGTCCACAGCTGATATATAGAGACCCTGATCCACGCTTTCGGGTCATCCAGACTAGATTACTCTAATGTCCTGTTTTATAGTGCTGTTAGTGTTGATGGTTTGAGGAGACTCCATTTTGGATAGGGTCTACTATCTCCAGGTCTATTTCTGACTGGGTCTGACTGTTCTTGGGTCCCTTTTGGATCAGGTGTCATTTTTTTGAAAATGTATTAGTGCGCATCATGCTACTGGTTCTGGATTTCATAATACAAATAGTGACAATCAATGACGGGATACATGTGCCAATTTCATTCCTATTCAAGTAAATGCAGTAATTCATGAGGAAATAGCAAAAATGTTCTAAAATGTCCCACCTCACAATGTTAATAAATCCTTAAAAAGACAAATCTTGGATCTGGACCCACAACAAAAATTTGGGCCAAGGAACAGGGGGTTCATTTTTGATGTGGATCCAGATTCACAATTAGAGCATGGTCTAATTTCCACTGCATTTCATTGAAAATCTGTTTTGAGATATTTTGTTAATTAATTAATAAGACAGTAGACAGTGTAAAAACATACGTGCCTTGGAGGAGGTAATGATTTGAGTAACAATAACAAACCAGTGGTAGCGGAAGCTTACCTGTACAGCTGCTGTCACACTGTTGGAGCGCTGGAAACGACGATACCTGACCACAAGAGGTAGACAAACTGTAAATACTAAACACCGAGATTTTTCCATCTCTGCTCCCTGAGCAGAAGTTCAGAGCATCAAGAGCAAATGGCCGTCTTGAAGTCTGTGTGGTCCTGGAAAGTATATCGCCTAGGGACTCCTTGTTCTGTTGGCAGGGACTTCAATGCTCATGTGGGCCACGTTGAAGAAAGCTAGAGGGGAATGGCCTGCACGATTTGAACCAGAGTGGTGCTTTTTTATTGGACTAGTCCTGGATTGGCCAAAACAAATACCATGTTGGAGCACAGGGTGATTTATACATGCACTTGGTACCAGAACACCTTGGGGCCAAAGAGGTTGGGGGCATGGAATCAAACCCTCAATTATGAATTTTGAGGGTAGAACTGATGCAGAACCCGGGAGGCCGTCAAGCTTTAGAAGGAGACCTTTTGGGCTTGGCCAGCCCAGGGGTCTCCTGAAGCAGCGGACAGGTACCAGGAGTCCAGAAGGGTTGCAGCTTTGGTAGTCAACAAAGCAAAAACATGGGTGTTGGAGGACATCGAGGCCATGGAGAAGTATTTACGGCTGGCCTAAAGGAAGGCAAACTGTCAGAGGACTCAGGAAGGGGAAGCAGGGCATGGCTCAGGTTGTGATCAACAAAGGAGGAGAACTACACCCCCTATTGTCACACGGTTGAAAGAGCAATTTGAGAAACTCCTGGCGTTGTAGGTTGGACCTACTGCAGGGCTGCTGGTGATCCGCTTTAAAACTGGTTTTAAAGGAATGTAATTTGGAAAATCAGTTTAGTGCATCAACACGACAGACTATGGATACTATTTCATCAACTTTATTATCTTTTATGACTTGTTTTAATTTCATTCTTTAACGTAATTGTAGAGAAGCTTGAACAGACAGGGGTCTGAAGAAAACTGCATTTAGTGTATAAGAGAAGGGAAACTGGTCCTCAGCCACAGTTATTAGAGTTTATAGCAGAGGATAACCTTGGCAGATGAGCATGTGGGTGTTTGTTTGTGACCAGAGAGAGAAATAATTACACAACAGCCGGAAATGACTCAGCTAGACTTCCAAATCTGCTCAAATCAAAGTCTGAAGGAAAATACACCACATGTAACATGACGTCAATGACTGAGTATACCACCTAATCAGATCACTGGACTAAAAAGTGTGACTAATTCTTACTGAAAAACTTAATGTAAGCCAGTGATCTTGTGATGTGTAAAATTCAGCAGTACATGTAAGAACATATGCATGTACCTTGGCTACAACAATTTTGTACATCGTTTTTCTTTTCTCCAGTCCCTACTCCGAGTAACAGGTAATCTTATGTTATCACCAATGGAAACAGTGGACAAAACTGCAAACAAAAACAACAACAAACATACAAGATAAAAATAGCTGATATTTCAGGTTTTAGAGGTTAGAGCTGGGGTTCACTGGAGTCCTGCTATATCCACTGATATCGCCTCCGCAATGCTGAACACATGCGTTGTATATGATCAGGCCTTTCATTTACTTTGTGACACATTGCGGACAGTGAGCTGCACACACAGATTTATAGAGCTGGAGTTACATCCTGGTAACTTACGGCCGCCATGTAATCTCTGTGATATAGATATATGTTACTGAAAAGGAGAAGAATACTGAGAGGCTTCTTTTAACTTCCTTAATGTTGTCTTCACTCTCAACAAACTCCACCAGCATCGTAAACATGTTGGGCGGGAAAACACAAGCAGCCCATCACAGTTCTTGTAGTCCCTGCGTGGTATCTCCGTCGATGTCGTAACCCTGACATGCAGTTACATTGCATGCAGGCACACGTCAGCTACAGTGCAATTAGGCCTTGGAGCCTATGGACGTCGAACTCAGACTGAGGTCGGGTGAAGAGCCAGCAGGACAGTTAACGTTACATTGAAGGCTTGATTACGTCCAGATTACTCCCAGGCTTAAATAAATGTGTCCAAGATGTGCGTTGATATTTCAGAATTGATTTACGACTTCCCTATCGTATCATGTAACACTGTCAAACGGTACTGATAACGAGGAAGTGGCTGAATGCTAACATTAGCTGTTGTCAACCGGTAGCCAATGGGTTATCAAATATGTTGTTTTACCTTGAAAGGTGGCCCAATGTCCCTCCGGATTTTCACTATGGCCGCCACGTGAATACGGTCTAATGGCTGATATGGGAGTGTCGTCAGCTGACTGAGCTCACCTTGGGCCCTTAGGCTATAAAAGCCATGGCTGATCTCCATGCAAGTTTGATTAGTATTAACCTTAATTTTAATAAACGACCTTTGTTTTAAGTAAATTTCTTGTGTGCACTCCCTCCTTGTCACATTTCTTGAGCCAGTTTGTGACACACCCGACTGTTAGTTATGAGACGGTCTATATTCATATATAAATGTGTTTTCCTTGCTTGCTGTTTTCCTTGCCTTTGAAACCAAAAGTCCAGCCTTGTTCATTTGCACTGTAGATGTTAGATGGTCAAGCACAAACTGCGTAAAAGGTCAAACAAAAGAAAAAAGCAAAGAGTAAAGAAAAATGTGGGCCTCACCCTCTGTCATCCTCCACTTGCACCCCTACAGAGGTGAACTTGGACGGGTCCTCTGGATCCAGAACCTCCTCTGGCCCATCCACCTACAGGAGACAGACAGGATAAATCCCAAATAATCATGACTAATAATAAAATGAAAGCGTGGTATTTCATACATTTTCTTGTGTGAAGGGGCTTCGAGAGCACCAATTACAATTAAATAATCAAATGGCTTTCATCATAAGAAGGGCAGCACTGATTCATTTATGTGAACACCGGGTCTTACCGTGGACTCAAAGCTTTGTCAAAGTATTCCTGATTTGGAGAGGTAATAGTGACTTGTGGGTAGAACTGGATATGCAGAAACACAGGTATTCAGGCTTTACATAATGTGTAAGTAACTGGCCTCCTCCTCGCTGTCTCCACCTCCACTGCTGTCTCATATATTACCTGGATGCCTATGGAGAGACATTTGCCCTTCCTGAGTGCTTCTTTCCTGTAGTCATCCCGGTGGTCTTCGACAACTGGCCCCCTGCTCAGGACCGAGGGGGTGGGGATGCCGACCGTCATGGTGCTGTTGCTGACATGCTGACTGGCTGGTCCATGGACCTACATGGGAATAATGAGAACAGACATTAAATACTTGCTTTTGGGAAAAATGTTTTGGGTTGCTGTTACACAGGATGTAAAATGTCTATGAACAATTCACTTCACAATTTAAAAACAATGCAAAAGCACCGACCTGTGCATTAGCCGCTTCTATGGCAGCTGTCAAGGCCTTCATGCTGTCAATGCTTTCTGTTGAGTTACTGAGCCCTGATTGGATGGTCATGTCACCTCTGGGTCCCTCCTCTTCCATGTATGCGTCCTGGTTGGTTTTGGAAAACACGGGAAATTGCTTTCAAGATGAAATAGTTAATATGACCATTAATATCTCATAGTAGCATTCATGAAATGTTCATTTCAGGTGAAAACAAAGGGAAACCCTGCAGCCCCATGACTGATGCGGGCGCCCCCTTGCACAGCAGGACCTGATAATATTGTTGTTGTGTTGAGATGCATCATAGTCGGGGTACGAAACACATTAAGAAGCAGAGGGAACTGCAACAATAGCAAAGGCTCATTTTGTGTGTAAATGTAATTCATGTATTCATTTATTCATCCATTTATTTGTGTGTTGGCCGAGACCTCTTGTGTTTGTCTTTGCTAGCATCTGCTTGGCTGTCATCCTCATTACGTTTGCCACCCCAGCTATGACAGCAATGTTTGTGGCCACTGTGTGAATCAAGTAAATAAAAACACACGAGACCTGAAGGGCTTTAAAGTTGTACATGAACAGAGACAGTAAAAAAAATAAAATAAATGTCTCCAGTAAATTTAAGAGCTGACGATAAATCAAACTTTCTCGAGTTAGTAAATTACGCGTACAGTCACTAACAATGGATCCCGCTTTATGGTGTTCATTACAATGGAAGTTATTCTCCTGTTTCCAGAGAAGATCCAGTAAATCTAGTCCAGTAGTTCCCAACCTGGGGGTCCCGACCCCCCAAAGCTCTATGGGGGGTCGTGAAGCCCTCTTGATTTTAAGGGTGCAAGAACATAACATACATGCATTTAATTAATTTCTGTGAAGACGACTAAATTTAAGGGTTATCTTAGACGTTTATGTCTTTACTTATTTATCCTAAAGCAAGGCTGCTTGGACTAATAAAATGAATGTATGATAGTGAAATTTAAAGAAAATCATAACACAGACATAGAATTGTGTTCCTAAAAATGATGAGGAAAAATCATCTGATACATTGCAATATCCAAGGGTAACAGTTGTTTCAGAATTGTATACAAATTGCTGGTTTTACATTCACTATTTAGGTTCATTGTACAGTTCTACTGTTCTGTGCTGTTATTGTTTTTTTTATGCAATGAATATAATGACATATACATAAAGATATTTCAAAGGAAGTAGGCTACATTTTCCCCTTTTTTGTAGCTGTATGTGGGTGGGGGTCGTCAGTGTATGTACAATGGTAAAACAGGGGTCCCTTAAGAAAAAGGTTGGGAACCACTGATCTAGACCAAAAGCATCTGTGAAAGTTTCTCGAGGGTGTATTTTGCACAGCATGTTCAGACGAGGCAAGTGTGGGATTCTGGGCTAAAGACTTCACTCGACCACCTGAATGCAAATACCTGGTGAGCATGACTTGATCTCGGGATATATTAGGAAGTCTTTCCCGAATATATAATTTAGAAAGTCAGTAGATGCACGAGTTAATTTGACAACTGGGGAGCTGCAAAGGCGCTGGATCCTCAAAAGCCGGCAAAAGAAGGCTGCCTTTCTCTGCTGCGTTGGGAGGAGCTGTTTTGAAGCCCTGTTGTCCTGTTATAACACATTCTGTCCTGACATTTCAGGACTAGGAGGCAGCAGACTCGTACAACAGTGCGACGATATATGCACTGAATATCTGCGGGGAATGGGGCTCAAAACATTTCCAGGTTGAATTTAAAAGGCCGTGTTACAGTAGTAACACAAGTAGAGAAGAGTCATAAAGTCCATCGAAGGTTAGCCAACATTAGCCTCCATAAGCTGCTGGTCACACCAGAAGTGAGGCTCTTGCAGCAAAACCTGTGAGTGTTTCAAACTGAGTGAGTTTTACTGCTTATGAATTCAACTGTACATTTGTAAGAGAGACAGTGTTGTTCGTTTAGAGAGCTTGTTTGGTTTTAACCTCGTCACGGTCCTTGCTATGACTGACGTTCTCAGGACGCGACTTGTTTTGTTGTACTAACAGAACCTTGTGTTTTGTAGTGTTGCCTTGGAAAAGGACTCAAGTATTCTCAAGCATCTTGAAGCAGGTGTCTGTACCCCCGGAGTTGAGGCGGAGTGTTCTTCTTTCCTGTCCAAACTCTCCACCTTTCAAAGTGTGCGCTTCCGCGTGTGCTATTTCTGCATAAGCCCTCGGGGTAGTTTCACTCTTACCCATAATGTGCAATATCTCACAGACGTAACTACATGAGGGGCGGATGAAGACAACAGACTGAGCCTTCGTGCATTACCTGTGCGGACTCTGTGCTGCTCTGGGCTGTGATGGAGATGTAGGGCTTGGAGGCTGTGGAGCAGGTGGAGGTTCGGGGTGGCACTGGTGGAGGGGTTTTCTTATAGGTGGTGATGCAAGATGAAACTACAAAGAATGAGAGAGACAGGGGGGAAATAAGATATGTCAAAATGATTTACTGTATTGGTTGAACTTGCAGGCACTGCATCCAGCTGTTCAACAAACAGCTCCAGATGTTAACTACTCCAACCACAAGATCTTGTTGTCTAACTCTACAGGTGTTACTACACAAGAGTGTTAAGATGCAAGTAATGTAAAGTGCATATAAACTGCAATGACATTAAGTTAGTTGGACCCTTGAAACTCATTCGGTATTGGTATTGTAAACACAGTAGTTCTTCATTTCAGTTGGGACATTCATCAAGTTTGAACCTTTTTATATGGACTTTTTAGTTTTGTGGTGTGGCTCTGCGCATGTGATGCTCTGGAACTAATCTGATCAGTTTAACACGGACTGTCCCCGAACTCATAACCCCCCCCTGCCAGAGGCCCTGTTTACACCTGGCATTAACATGCATCCTGGGTGATCCAATCACAAGTGGACAGTGCACCAAAGATGCATTGAGATCCGATCGCTCAGACCACATTCGGAGGTGGTCTTGGCCGCATATGGCCACATTCTTTTAGCAACAGCGTACGCGAATGCCTTCTGCGTGAGCAGAGGCGCACACTCATCCGTGCGAGGTAGGCTACTAGGTACAGGAAGTGCATTGCTGCCTCCGCCAGTTGAAAACAACAATGCATTTGGTCTTTGCAAACGGAAACAATCGGGAGAGGGCGGGGAGGTGAGATCTGATCACAAGTGGTCACTCGAGACACATGTGGAGATGCGTGTTGATTCCAGGTGTGCACAGACGTACTCGGAGCTGATTCAGCATTCATGTGCAACTAAACGCTGGCGCAGGAGGAGCCTGGGGGGGAGTTACATATTTGAAAGCATGCAGCAGAGTAGCAGCTGAGATGCAGGGCTCACACCGATGCAACACACACAGCACAATAACACAACTTCACAATTTGAAACGTTTCAGCTTTCATTATTAGCACCTTCAGTGGGAGACTCATTCCTCCCAAATGCATAACAGAGCGCCACAGGAAATCATTCCTGCCTGTGGCCATCAAACTGAGTAGAATGCTGTATACTGTATAGCAGTCATTCCCAACCTGGGGGTCCATAGCTCCATGGGGTTTCGCGAAGCCCTCTTGATTTTAAGGGTGTAGACTCTGCTTGGACTATTAAAACGCATGTATGATAGTGTGATTAAAAGAAAATCATAATACCGACATAGAATTGCGTTTCCAAAAACATAAGGAAAAATCTCCACAGGAAATAGTCTATTCAGAATTTTATGCACATTGCTAGTTTTACACACTTTAAACATTAACTTCCTGCAGGAATTAAGTTCACTAGTTAAGTTAATTGTACAGTGAATTATTCGGTGTATTCTGAATATAATGAAATATACATGACGATATTACAAAAGTAGGCTACCTTTTCGTCAGTGTATACACAATAGTGAAATAGGGGTCCCTTAAGAAAAAGGTTGGGAACCACTGCTGTATAGTATATGGCATGGGATACCGCAACAGCTACATGAGTCAAATGTAATACCAGAGAAGTGTTGCAGATATTCTACAAACAGTATTTTGGAGACCTGGTCCTTACCAGAAAAATTGTTCAAACACTTGACACAACCAATGTTTACGTTTTCCTTGCAAGTGTGGTCATGTGAATAAAGATTTGTCAGACGCAAAGGTAGGTGTAGTGCGATGTTGTTCTACTGCCACAGAATCTCTTGGGTGGATGGTTCGGCCTGCAAAGTGCCACGCTTTGAGACAGCAGTTCACATCCCATTTCATTCCAACGATAAGCATTGGTTTCTTTTAACCATCACCAAGCTCTTTTCCCTCCTTCTCGCTTGCTCTCTGCTTGGCTGCCACTCTTCCTACTTTACGTTAACGTGACCCAAACAGTAAATACGAAATGGACAGCTAATGCTAAAAGACACCATAACCTTCCCTAAAAACCAGTGAAGTCACGTGCTATGAATGGGACTTCTACCTGCTGGGATAATCTGGGTGCTAAACGTAAGGATGAATGCAAGACTGTATTCCCACAGAGGGCAAAATGTATGGATTCCGCTCAGCCAACTTCGACTGTGGACATCAGGCAGAAAGCCAAAGACAGGCATGAACACAAGACCACAGTCATCCCCGACGTGACAATTGGAAAACTGATTTGACCTTAATCAAATAAATCTCTATGAGACAGAAGTGCGACATACATGAGAGTATTATGAAGAGTTCCCGCCAACAGAAAAAAGGCACAAAAAAAAGCTCTGGAAAAAGCTAGTAAGTGGACCTTGAGTTGAGAGTTTTTGTTGTGAAATATTTACAAACATTTGAAAAACAGGCTACAACCACTATACGACTCAGTTGGCTGGCTCGAAGATCTTTCAGACAAACTTGACCGATCTGAGTTTACCCATTTGCTGCCTGCTCAACTGTAACTTTGATGTCAAATCAGTATTTTTATTCTATATTTGAATATGGAGAAGCAGAAGCGAGGGAAAATCCTTAAATAACACAAAGGAGAGTACTGTGTCACTCGGGTCCACATTTTGAATTTGACAGCTGTTTCCAGAGTAAAAGTTACAACAATATATATGGAATAAAAACACAAAACCATTTGATCATATTCTCATATTAATTCTCTCGTTTCATCATACTCATATTAAGCTCTACTCTTTCCCTTCTCTCATTCTCTGCCCTCTTCTTTCTTCCTCTTAAAGAATTTGCTGATGAACAGGACACCCTTGTGTCCCACTTTATCGAAATCAAATTTAGACGCGGAGTTGGCAGAGGAAAATAAACAGGCTTAGAATTCAATTCGTTTTAATTGATTTTTCAATTTCCAATGTCGCAGTGGAGGAGATTAGAGAGGAGGGGAAAGTTAAATTTGTGATAATTACCCTCACTCAATGGGACTGTAATCCATTTTGTAGTGTGGATGAGTGAAAGCCTCGTTGGATTACCATTGCTTTGAAACTGGAGTCTGTCCTCTGCAGGCCCACTGGCGGAGCTGTCACTAAGCATGCACACCACCTACAGCACTAACCATGTCTTTCGTATGCCATGCTGCAGAACACAGCAATTAAATGTCATCCATATCGGCATTGTTGTTGACAATCGGTAGCCATGCTTCTTAGTTAGCCAGTAACTCCAAAACATCCAAAAATAGACATTGAATAACTGTGTTTATTCAAGCTTGTGTGTTCATAAATAACATGCAGCCTGAGGGGGGGAATAAACCAGATGTTAGCTGTGCAGCCAGCTTCTGATAAATCGAAATATCAACAGCGAGTACAGCCACATGTAGCAAAAAATACACTGCCTCTAAATATCAACCCTGTGACGGCCCACCAGTCTGGCTTTCTGTGCCTGGCTGCACCTGAAAGGCGGGAGTAGCCAAAGGCACAAAATGGCTGCTCTCCCAGGCTGTGCTCCCTTGCTGGGCAGCCTCAACATATGCTCATGGCCTCCACACCTCTTTATTTCAGCGCTTAGCACACCTACCGAGCACATCTTTCATTTTTGTCAGTAAGCCAGACAGGCATCTAGTTTCTAGCTGCGTTAGCAGAATTGAGCTAACGTAGCAAAACACTGTCTTGAGTGGATAAGTCAGCTAATCCATCCAGACTCCCGGGGCTGATCTGGATGGTAAATTGGCTCGCTTGACGTTTGCAATTCACTTTATCAGCTAATGATACGAAGCAACCAATGCCAGTTCCATGCAGCGTAGCTAAGTTACAGCTAGCTGGCTGACCTTAGTTTGCTCGCCAACAATATGGCAAGCAAAATTCTACCTGAGTGTATTTGTTAATTGGCTAGCTTGCCAAATTACTCCACCAGCTAACGTGATCCATGATACTAAATGATGCATTATGACAAACAGCGTTGATTTTAACCAACAATAAATGATGTAACGGTACAAAGCAAACGTGAATTAATGTTACAGGGTTGTTTTTTGAGGGATGATTTTTGTCATTTTATTTGGCTGATTGAGAGCCATTGGGAACACAGTGTGTAACTGTAACTGGGGGGGGGGGGGGGGGGGGGTGTCTAAGGTCACCCTACAGACACAGTGCGGAGCTCTGGCATCCAAAAGGAGCTGTGGGGAGACCCCCAGTCTTTTCTCGCTGAGCTGTGGCAGAATAACACTTCCTGGTATTCACATACAGTTTGTTTGCTGGGACAAAACACCGACAATAAACCCACGACAACCAGGACAAAGATCCTCACTTGGCTTGTCTAACTCTAAATTGCTGAAGCCTCATTTAAGCTTCAGCTGAACTTCAGAATGCATTTTCATACAGAACAAGGACTGATTTTGTCCTCCATCTCTTATATTGGAGTCAAACACAACTAGGGAGACAAAGTGTGACCCACAGCTCTCTCAGTGCAGATATGGCATGTGGGAATTATATTAAAAGAGTACTCCACTGATTTAAATTGATCATTTTTTTTAGATTTTACATGCTGCTGTATTCATTCGGTGTGGAACAGGGTGGAACAATCTGAGCCTAACCTTTGACATACAATCAAGCAGCCAAGCAGTTTCTCAACACATCGCATGTCAGTCAAAGGAGCTGACTCCCAAGAGCAAGAGGGATAAGATTCCTCTTTCAAAGGAGGCCCCAGTGAACCTTTAGCATTGCGCTGATGCATCAAAAACCAAGTGATGAGCTGCCCTGACCCTGTCCAAAAGCAACCTGAATATTCTGCTGAAACACTTGAATTATCCAGCTCTATCAGGGGACGAGCCGAGGCAGAGGAGAGACCGGTTCACCACTGTTGGAAGACTGATTTAACAGAGACAGGGAGGTGGAGGAGGAGGAAGGCTTTTAAGTTTACAGGGTAAAAACCTCCCTCTATGAGGATTATCCTCATATTCTATGTTTAGCCCTTAGGCACCTTTACAGCCAACACTCAAACTTTGTTTCTAAGTATTACAGAGACAGAAGTAGAGGTAGCAGCTGTGATTCGTCTGTAACAACAGAGAAAGGTTTCCAGTGACCATGTCTCCAAGGAATTGCATTATATACAGCTAATTTTCAACAGCAAACACATTTTGAAGGAAACATAATGCAGACTGGATTATGTTTTCTATCAACATAACGACACAATGTTGTTAATCAACGTATCTGTCATGTCACAAAGACGTTGATACTGAACATAGTATTTCATTCGTTTCCTGCCAAAACATCTGATCTTGCAACAATTATAAATACAGAGCGTGAAGTACAGTATTTTTATATATATTTTTTATTTTAAACCATTTCTTAATTTAATTTGCAGAACAATTACTGTATTGCGATATACACCATTGCCGTGACAGAAAATTTTGGCCATTTCGCCCAGCCCTCGTCAACGATGGTGGAGTAATTTGGCAAGCTAGCCAACTCACAGATCCTCTCAAGTGGACTCTTGCTAGCCATATTGTTAGCGAGCAAGCTAAGGTTAGTCGCCTAGCTGTAACTTAGCTACGTTGCATGGATCTGGGGTTGGTTGTGGTTGCTGCGTATCGTTGGCTGATTAAGTGATTTGCAAACAGTAAGCTAGCCAATTTACCAGCCAGATTAGCCCCGGGAGTCTGGATGAACTAGCCAACATTATCCACTCAAGACAGCGTTTTGCTTCATTAGCTAGCAAGTAATTCATCCACGTTAGCAAGCACGCTATGTGGACTTCATGTTGGGCTCTGTGCTTTGGTGGGTGCCGGTAGTTTGCTGATGTTAGCAGACTCCATTTTCAAGCTAACATTAGCACTGCAGTCAGTGTTCTTGCACACTGTTTGCGCTGTAGGGGAGCTAACCATGGAGCTGAAGAGAGGCTAAGCACTCGGGCGTGCGCATAACTTCACATTGAAAATCCTTTCTATAGACATCAGACTACACGCTATTATAGACATCCAAGAAAGTCAGGGAGGGTCTCATTTTTTAAGTGACGTTAAACTCTGTTCACACATATGGCAATAAAAAGTGATTAATACGCATAAATTGTTGAATATTGTTACATATAGAACCTTGAAGCCTTCAGCAGTGAAAACTTTTGCCTGACTCCCACACAAGGGGAGGTAAACTTTGTGACTTAACATATATGACAAGCATAACCTTTATGGGAATCTAATTAAATTATGCAAAACTCTTTTCTTTGCCTAACTTTCCCAACATGGGGCATGACTTTGTAGAGTCTGTAACAGCTACACGCCCTGGCTTCTCCACTGCTCAGATACATTTATCTCCAAATTGGCCAAGTGCCATCAGCTCAACTGGCCTGCATGACCGCCAGCATCAATGTCAGGTCAATGTCAGCTGCTCTGCCACCTCCATCTGTGGGTAAGTAGCCATCACTAGCCAGCGGTACAATTTAATGCACACTATTAACGGTTCAATTTGAAATGAATGCAGCTGTGCATGGCTCATGGCAGTAACACTGCAAGGGTTTGGGTCTCTATTCCCTGTAGCTGAGTGGATGTGAAGCAAGGAGAAAAAAAAAAAAGCTTTTCAAAAAACCTGAATGAGCTTTGTCAACGATTCAGCAATATCCTGAGTTTCAAACGTATTTATGCCAACATGCCAAGCACTACCTTACTGTCATTGCCTCCACCAGAGCAGCTGGTGTTAAAGAGTAATGAAACTGAAATGCAGACCTCCCCCGCCTCCTACACACATCTGAAAATCAATCAAAGTGGGCTGGAGGCATGCGTGGGTGTCAAGGGCCATGGCTCTGTGCAAGGCTAGCTCAGGTTTAGTCAGACTCACAAAACTGGGCAGTGCCATCTTTGCAGCTAATTTGGCTAATTTTACAAGCCAGAAGAGCCCCAAAAAGACAGCATTCACAGTTGTTAACTGTAGAGCAAAATATCCACGTGGGTGACGATAACTGCTCATGGACTAAATGTGAAGGACGGAAGGAAGATGTTTGATGACGGTATGGGTAACTTCTTCAAAGAAACATTATGAACGAGAAATAGAAATTAGCAACGGAGCAAGCAGCTTACATCCTCCAACAAAATCACACGGGAGAAAGTCATTTATGGACACGTACAGTAAAGACATATATAATTAGGAAGGAGACAGAGCTGGACATTTGGGAAGAAGTAATCATCACACGTCGTCCCATATGGATATGCTAGTAGGGCCCCACTAAACGCATTTATTTCAGTGAGCCAATGCAGCGTGTTCAGGTGACGTAGTAATAGCGACAAAGTCCATATAAGGAGGTGGCTAGGGTGGATGTATGGGTCACTGGACCTTCACCCCTGGTTTGTGTTCCTGTGAAAACCATTTTTGAGGTTTTTCAACTTTGTCACCTACCACATATATTTGACACAATTCTATAACAAACAAATTGAAGGGATCCATATAAAAAAATGTCAAAATGTTTAACTTTTGGGTTTATGTTTGAAAATGAATAGACCCTTTTGGTGATGACATCATGAATATGTCACGGCGTTAGCTGGAGGCAAACACGAATCACCTCAGAGTGGTGGGCTACGTAACCGCCCGAAAGCATCATCTTGCTGTGTTGTTGGAAGCCAGAATTGACAGAGTTATGGCTCCAAATTTAAATTTTATCACATACGAGCGGCCACTGCCAGTCAACAAAATCAAAAGACAACTATGGTTAAACGCGATAAGATGAAAGGATTGGATCAAAAATGCTCGTGTTTGTAGCTCATATCACGTAAGGTTAAATAAAGTGTTGTCTGTTGCAGGTATGGGTAACATTATGACTCTCAAGGGACTCTCAGGCATTTGGACCATAATCTTTTGCAGAAGGACCCTGTGTTAAAATCTAATTCTAATACCAAGGTACTTGAGTTGATATTAAGCTCACATACAGTGGTGCATATTCTTCAATAAATCAACACAGGGGAATTATTACTGCTCATTTGTTTGCCCTGGGACGTGTTGGGGCAGAGGGGCCCTATGTTAAAATCCAATTCTAATACCAATAGTACTTGAGTTGATATTAAGCTCACATACAGTGGTGCATATTCTTCAATAAATCAACATAGGGGGATTATTACTGCTCATTTTTTTGCCCTGGGACGCGTCGGTGGGTTAATCCGGCCCTGCCCACCACAGTAAAGAAACACTGAAATATACACTTGGTTGCCTGTTTGGCTAGGTATACCGAGCTAAATCTAACGTATTTAGTCATCTCTCATTGATATAAATGAGGTGGCCAAAATGAGCCAACACCTGTCTAAAACAGTTTCAACAAAAACTGAACATCAGGACCTCATGAAGGGAGGAAGTGCGCTGCATTGGTTTTTACTGGGTGTATTGAGTGTGCGCACATATTAAACTATACAATACATACATACAGCGACCTTTTTGCCTTTCTCTGACAGAGCACAACGGTGGGAGACCACATGCAACAAAGGTACGACATCAAAGCATTCCGAAAAGGCTTTTTACAGCATGTTACATGAAGGCTAATCTCTTTTCTGTATGTGAATATGGAGCGAGTGACATGGCAGTGGCAGCCGGATGGAGAACACAGAGAGGACTGGTGGGGAAGTTGGATCCGTGAGGGGGCACGACGAGAGGAGGCGATTAACTGGGCTTACACGTCTCTTCAGCCTCCTGCGCTTCTTAACTCAGACCGACCTCATTCAAGTTGCACTTTGCTATTGAAACCTCCGACTCCTGCCCATCTCACTCACTCTTAGTCACGTTGGCATTCATTATTCTGTCTCGGTGGTGGATCCTCATTTTTGTGTCCCAGTGTGTGTTTTCATGCCGTATTAATAACCTCTGTCTGTCTTTCGTCTCTCTGAGGCTGATCTTTACTCGTTCTCCCTCATTAACCGCAGGCGTCATTACGCTTCGGCTATTACACTGCTCTCTCTCCTGTCAAGGACGTCGGCTGAGAACTGCAGCAGGAAACCTTTCTTTAACATGCATGATGAGACAAGCTCCACCGATCCAGCTCTAATGGACTGCTCTGTCAACACCCAAGTCAAATCATCCAATTTAAATCCCAATTTGCTTCAATTTTGGCCTTGTGTGGGACGTAATCTTTCAACTAGATATATTCTGAGGACTCAATTTCACCAAATCTTTCTCCAGCCAACTAATTTAATCTTTTTGAAGATTTATTGCCCTCAGTTTCTATTTGTTTGTCTAATATGTTTGCCTTGTATTATAGGGCTTACATTTTTTACTGTGAATTTAATATGAACATGCATAAGATATAACGTGTTGATTTTGTTTTCTTTGGACTGCGCCATGCAAACTCCCTTTGAGAACACACACAAGAAAATAAAACATTAGACTCCAAACTTGTTGTAAGGTATAACCAAACGGCATGAGTGTCACTGACCAGCAGTCAACAGGAATGTTTTCTACACAGCAGATCGATGACGTTCATGCACAGTGTTGCGGTTTTGTGGCAGGCTAAATGCCGCTTGGTCAATGACATTTCCTCTCACTAGCAACCACAAACAAGATGAAACATCTACACAGGTGGGCACGCGGGATCTTCTGTCATCTGATCAAGTTGTCTTTTCCGGGCAGACGGCATTGTTTTCCTCTTGTGTTTACTTGCCTTGTGGGTAGGAACTCGTGCTTGATCAAATACAGCGAAAATATCAATCGAATGCGTCAATATCAAATCAAAATGCCAAATGAAGCTGCTTAAGTCCTGTGGTGATAATTCAGTCGGCCAGCAGGCCTGAGCGGATGACTCAGTGGACATTGGACCAACGTTTATCAGCACAATCTCCAGTCACGTAGAAATGGAGCTGATCATCTACTGTGCTGTGAAGACAGAAGAAGAATGTGTGAGCGTGCATGAGTGAATAATATATACATACGCGCGCACAAGCGGGCGTGCGTGTGTGTGTGTGTCCATGTATGCTCTTGCTTAACTGTATAAAAATCCCCAGAGGAGCTGCAAATGTAGGCCATCTCCAGCTGAGCACTGTGAAATGAAGACAATCCTAATGCCAAACAGCCCGACACTACAGTAAGCCCCCTTTGGCGTCCACTCTGCCATGTTCTCATCTAAATACCATGCATGAAGACAGCCTTTTTTTTTTCTTTACTGGCTTTTTACAAGATTATTATACTCTGTGAGATTTCTGGTTCATTGTTACAGGGCCCAGCAGATTGTAGAGAGCAGTTATGCACGTTACTGCAACCCGAAGCATTTCAATTTTTTTTTCATTTTTAATTCTTTCTCCCGTTGTGTGCGCAACTGCATGACGCCGTGTTGGACTGTGAGCCTCTGAGCGCACGGCAATGCTTACTGTGTGGCTGAGTTAGCCACTGAACTAACCCATACAAAGACCATGTATAAATCAGTATGATTACACTGTCATGTCGTGGGATGACACAACTTGTGTTATTTAATGAGGTGGGCACAAAGCTGTGCAGTGTTTCCCCATTTCCACTGTTAAAATGTGTACATCGTCATCCGCCCATTTAGAATAGCTGTCAGACTCAAGCGAGCAAAATAGAATAAAGACTTTTTTTTTTTAACCCCAAAAGAGTTCCCTCCCGTAAACAGAGTTATCCCCTCGTGTAATCTACAGTAAAAAAAAAAAACTGCTGTCCAGATTAAAAAGAAGAACAAAATGAGGTTTCAACTGATCCCTGATAAACCAGTGGTCTACATTGTTTCGATAGGAGAAAGGTTCTGGTCTTACACATTTGCTTCCATACACAGACATGTTTCCTATGGAATTATTGTTTGCTGTTAAAGGCCACGTTTTTTTTTTTCTACTGCTCATTTGAGATGATGTAAACTGTGACTGTTTTCCTGCATACAGGCCAGCACATCACCGCAGTTACCTGCAACAAGGGATGTTGCCTGCCAGAGCAGCCCACCACCACCATGAGGACTGCAGAGGAAGCCTCATCAGAAGTACATGTTGCGACCTGTTTGTCTCATGCGCTTGGGTTTCATTAAAAAAGCTGTCCAGGGTATTGTGTTCTGTAAAAGACTTTGATGTCTGCACATCCGCTGTTCCCTATGCAGCTCCTATATGCCAATGAATAGACCGTCAAAGACACCTCGTCTGGAGGGGGAGGATCCATTTGAGGGCAGCTGAGGATGTTACCTGTGACCCCGCAGACTCTGTCACAACTTTGACGACAGAACAGTTCCTCAAATATCCCTACAAGGATGTGTATGTGTGTGTGTAGGTCCCAGTTTATTAGCTGAAATGAACCTTTCCTGTAATGTTATTCCAGGTTCGGTGGCGGTCCTCGTCTCTAGAAAAGTCTTCAGTGTTATGGAGAAGTGGAATCCTATGCTAGGTGCAATTATTGAAGGTACTGTCATCCCATTCAGGTTAGAAATGCCCCCCCCCACCACCACCACAATGTAACAGAGCTACCACACCCCTCCACCGTAGGCCCAACATTCCTGTACTGCTGGTGTACATCACACACAGCGCTCACCCACCAGATTGGGGTTTTGCACCAATCTAGTGTGTAGACACGCATTTATGATTATTATGCCAACATATATCCATTACATAACTTTCTAGATGCTCTTGGGAAATATCTGGGACAGCCACAGCCACACAACACTGCACCACCCGGCAATTCTGCAACTGAGGAAGGGAGCCAAAGTACAGACCCTTCATCTTGTGCTACTCCATCACAGCCAGCAGAAACAGATTTATTATTGTTGCAAATCACAGCTGCATACATGTCGGGATTATTTACCAATGCTGTGTTATATTTCGGAGCAACGTACACAATGGTTACATAACTATGTGCATGCATCGTCTGGTACACAAATTACACCACCAGCCCCATGTTCACCCACTACACCCCTGCATCATGTACAGCTCGAGCACAGCCTGCAACAAGTGAGGCCACTAAGGCCGTTTCCCAAACGCCTACATACCCGTATATATAAACTGGGGACGTATGTGACCGACAGTCACCTCCATGGAAATCATCTTACAGCAGATTCAAGTGTAAAACTCACTCATTAACATAGTCTGGCTCATGGCCCAGGACTATAGTCCTGTCCCCATGTGGCCCCCTTTGCATGAAGTTTGGACACACCTGTGTTTACAAGGAATAAAGACACATGCATACATTCAGACTTGAACATCCATTTCTGCCTCGTAGCGCCCTACCTGTGCTGCTCTGGATGGTCCTGACGGTGGTGGCCGATGTGCGTGGCGGGGAGGACGGCAACAGGAGCAGGGGCCTCCCTCCCTCTCCTTCCTCCTCGCCGGCACAGCCCTGGTCGATCGCCCTCACGTAGCTGTGGCTTCGCATTCGGAAGCATCCCGGCATGGGCAGGGTGTCCATGGTGTCCATGCTGTCCATGGCAGCCTCCATGGCCTGGGCCTGCATCTCGCTGTAGACCTGCTCGCACACCTGCTCGATCTGCCCGTTCACCTCCACCTCACTCAGCTGGAGGAGGAGCAGGCAGAGTTAGAACAGAGAGAGAAAGGGGAAGAGGGGACAATGACGAGGGTGGGCCTTGGAGAAACTTCCAGACTATTATCAGTCAAAACACATCACATATTTAAAAAAAAAGAGGCACACTATTGTACGTCAAAGTTTAAGCTGCACCAAAAAGACATTAATGAGGGCTTGCTTGCTGGCAACTGCATGATTCCTCGGTGGGCATGTATACTGGCACTTTGCTCTTGGTCTGCAAAAACCCCCTTTTGACCATTTGACCATTTTCAGGCACCACTTTGTATGCAGTGTTTGATTGAGGTGGATTTTTGAACGTTTCAGTGAGGTTTGCTTGAGGGCTTGATGCTGTCACGAAAGTGAAGTCAAAATGTCTTGATCGCCCCCCCACTCCACCCGGTGGCTGGCTGCATAGTATAGGTCATAAGCCCCGCCCCCTCCATGTTAGCAGATGGGACATGGGCCAGACTAAAAAAAGTACACATCAAATACATTTTTCCCAAATATGGTTTCTGTCATTTTAGGTAGTTCTTATCATGCTGATGTTTGTTCACATGTTCATTTTTCTGATAATTTTGGTTTGAATTAGTTATTTGATGCTATAAATAAACCACTGTGCAGACTTTGGCTCCAAATTACATCACCAGTGCAAGATGGCAGCGGCCATATACGGGAGAGTTTGGCTTTGGGAGGAAGTGGGAGACGCGTCGTCCATCTTTATATACTGTCTGTGGTCTGGGCTGGGTCTGCCATGTGGGGAAAAGTTTGGTGTCAAAGGGGCAGAGCTACAAGCCACCGTCAAAGGGGTGGAGCTACGACAGCCAGCACAGTGGGTAAGGCTTGCTGCTGTTGCAATGGATCAGGGCTGGGGCTGTTACAGGGGTCTGTGTCCACCATTGTGGGTAGAACTGCAGCCTTTGTCACCACATGGTGCTAATGGGCAGGGAGTCTGCCCACCACAGGAGGGTGGAGCTGGGAACCGGCTTCTCATTCACGTCTACGTGGGGGGGACGCATTCGCCTCTGTTCCCAAGTTGACCTGCCTTCGCGAGGCTCTCAAGTGTTCAGCCAGTTTGAGAGAGGGGGGAGGATTGACCTCTCAATCAGGAAATATTGTGTGTTTATATCCACGTTTTAAAAACCATTAATAAAAGCTAATTATTACATTTAAACTCTGCAGTTTTTCCTCTTCCTCTACGTATTTGAAAAGCCTCAATGTATTTCTTTGACGTCCAGCAAACATGATATATCACGATATAGCAAATGAAACAGTGCATCAGTGTAGACATTCCTCCAGGTCACACTCGTGTGGATGACATTATTGGTGAGACTCCTCTTCCTCGGCCACATAAAGAAATGCGTTTGGATGGTTTGTGCGTTTGTCTTTGAGATAGGAGGTTGTCTGAACAGGTTTCAGCGCAAAAAGGAGCACTACCATTGCACTGTGCCACCTAATCAGCATAAACACGGCCTCATCGCCCCCCCCCTCCCCCCCTCCTCCCACATGTTTCCAACATGCTTGTTTGGTGTCAGGAAGCGACCATTAAGAACAGGTGCAGATGCAAACAAAGCTTGGCTCGGCGCTGGCAGGAAAATAGGAGCCCTTATTGTTCTATAGCCACCATCCAGCCAGGATTTTTAAGTCAAGACAATGTTTCTACTACAAGGTCTTTCAACTATGGTGTCAATGTCCCATTTTTTGGGGGATTCTATTTGTCATTTTTATGCCCCCGTTCTTTCTCTTTTCCAATCACTGAGCTTAATTTTCACACTGACTCAAACTGAAAACAAATTGTAATTGAATGGATCTCAACTTGCAAGACAAAGGTATAAGTAGTTTAACAGGGTTTTTATGGTTAGATCCATGCAGAGGAGGATATTAGAACAGTTAATAGAGGCAATTCAGTATGGTAATGGTAATTAGGAACAGGTTCAGGATGGGTAATACAAGTGGAGGTTCAAGGTGAGGTTAAGGTGGGACAAATGAAGGCTTATTGGGCACAGCTTTATTTCATGTGCTGTAGCTTTGAAGAAAAGCTTTAAACAGCGGCCTGCCAGGAGGACGTGCATAGCAAAGTTCATTATTAGGTACAGTAGAACGGAGCCATTCACAGCTGCTGCGGTGGGGTTATTTAGTCAAGAAAAAATCATTCCAAAGTTACCGCAAATGAGCTCAGCGAATTTCTAAAACTGCTGGACACTACAGCTTTAAACAAACGTTACCACAACAGGAGGAAACTGTTCATTTGTTGGGGACTATTCTCAGCGGCGGATGAATCCACGTCCGGTCGTTTACGATAGGCATAACCATAGGTGTAGTGGTGTCCGCTAGAGTTTTGAATGCCGTATACTTCCTCCATTGGAACGACAGTAAGGGAGGGGGGGGCACAGTGCAAACTATCCCATTCTGTCATGGAAAGTTTGAACATCTACAGACCCTTGGCAACTGATGACAATCGTTTGATATGGTCAAAAGCTCAGAAAGTGGACCTTGAGTTGCGATTGTTTTCTGGGTTGGAAAACAGTGAACCCGCCCTTTAAAAGACACTGAAGAGGAAGAAATACAACTGGTCACCCATTATATAATGCGCCATTAGGTCTTCAATCTGGTATAGACCCCTCCCCGCATATTCCATTCCACAGCAGAGTGCATGAAAATGAGTTCAAACACCATCACACCCATCCAAGCCAGTCTGAATTCATGGTGAAATGATTGGGTGGGGCATACTGTAAAGATAAAGGCAGCAGTGTTGGCAACCAACCTGACTGATGGTGCTCATGGCCCTCATGTAGCTTTCATTGCGTGAGCGGTATTGGGGTGAGGACAGCAGCGATTTGGGGTCGAGGAGGGTTTTGGGGTCCAGGGTATCGAGGCTTCTATTGATTGAAACCTCACTCACCGCACGTAGGTAACTGTGGCTCCTGATCTGCAGTTTGGGGGAGTGCTCCGTGGAAATCCTGACGACAGAGGGACGACAGGGAGGTAGAGTTATACACAAGGTTTATTTCTTTATTTCTTAGTCAACATTGGGACGCTCTATTTCAGCCACCATCCAACGTGGAAAACCTCACTATTGTTCAGCCACACACACACGGACTGCTGCACATAATGCTTTGTCCGCCACAGCAGCTCTATGAGACTATATTATTTAAAGACCTAGCACCCTAAAGATTTCTGAAATAATGTTTTTTGTTTTTTTGTCTACCGACTATGTAGACGTCCGTAACAGTGCACTGAGTTAGTAAAGTTAGCACTAATGCTAACAATGCTAGCCACTCTGATCAGAGCAGAACTGAGTTGTTCCAAGTGACCATTGAGTGCGTGCACTATGATCTCACAGCCCCCTGTGGCTGGTGGAGCCACACTTAGTAACCCTGATACATCTCAATACATAGGGAAGTTCCACAACTACACACACAGGTTGCGCTGTACTGGAACAATAGCTTGGCATAATGTTCTTCTAGAACAGTGGTTCCCAACCTTTTTCTTAAGGGAAACCTATTTTGCCAGGGTATATCCACTGACAACCCCCACCCACATACAATTACAAAAAAAAAAAGGGGGGGGGTAGTCTATTTGTTTTGTAATATCTATATATATTTCATTATATTCACTGCATAAAAAACAGTAACAGCACAGAACAATTAAATTAATACCAGCAGGAAGCAATTTGTTTAAAATTCTGTGGATATTGCAATGTAGGGAAGGATTTTTCCATACATTTTTAGGAACACAATTCTACATCCTTATATGACTTGTAATTTTACTATCATACATACATTTTTATAGTCCAAGCAACCTGGCTTTACAATGAATAATTAAAGGTGTAAACCCTTAAATGTAGTTGTCTTCTTAGTTCAATGCATGTATATTACAGTATGTATAAAAGTTCTCACACCCTTAAAATCAAGAGGGCTTCACGAACCCCCATGGAGCTTTGGCGACCCCTGATGTTCTGGAACACCTTGAGCCCACGAGGTTCTTTTAAAAGGAACCTATTTAAGACTTGTGATTTTGTACATGACCATGCGAAAAAGACAAGTGAAATACATGTAGAATGTGTAGGATTTAGTCATCGGTTGTATGCGAAGGCAACTTACGATAAATACCAATCATCTTCTGCGCAGGTTTTAGAACTTTCTCCCACACACACACACACACACCTTCTGTTATGAGGACAAGCTGTTCAGTCACGTTATGGTCATTTTTTTTGACCATGACATTGTGCATATAGCTTCTCTCACCACAGCCTCATGAATCATTTCAAATTCAACGGTCGCGAACACAGCAGAGCACGTGTAAAACATGTTGCAATGTACCAGAATACCAGGATATAAACCAGCTGAGTTTAGCGTCATAGATATGGTTCTTTTGGATTTGAAACCAGAGCAGACGACGAAGATGACGTCAGGCAGTCGAATCCTAACAGATGGAAAAGGGAAAGAGATGTGTGAATATGTATGCGTAGTCATAGTACATACTCTGCACGCCACAACTCCCATTCAAGTCTGTAGTGCTGTTGTCGAGATTTGGGAGCGGTAGTAAATATATAACAGAATATGCTATATTAACTTTCAGGGATTCAGCCGAACCATTACATGATTGGAACTACAGTCTACTACACTTTCTAGCTATTAATGAGGGATGAATGACAGAAGTTTTTGTAATACCTTAGCCATGAATAATCCCATTTTCTCAACCAATATATCAAGACAATACAACTCTAAATATCAGTGGCCAAAGAGCTGTGGGCGGCAGTAGATCATTTCTTACATTACAATTTCACTTTCAATGGGTAGTCGATGGTTTTTAATACCAAACTAATACTAAAATAGTACTTTAGCCAATATCCCACAAATGCAATATTGATTCATGAATCAATCAGATCTTCTCTAACTTCTTCTCGACTGACCCTTTCAGCCCTTCCAGTCAGATCTGAATTAGCAGTTGCCAATATACCCTTTTCACTAGCCCTAGGCCATGGGTCACTAACAGGCAGACAGACCGAGTCCAGAGAGAGGCGAGAGAGGTGAGAGGCGAGTGACGGATGATAAGACGAGTGAACAATACAGGGAGAGAGACTGTTAAGTCAAGATGTGAAACAGTTAACAAGGAAAAAGGGAAACTCAAGCTGCTGATACACTTTATTTTGTTTTTCTTAAATTAAGCACTTTATCTTAAGATACACAATTTTTTATTTATTTTCTCTATTTTATTTTTAAATGCAGCCCTTCTTTTACTTAATGAGAGAAGAACATTATACACATCTACAGTATTATATATCTGTATAGTTCAATGTTATATTAAATATTGTCAGAATGTTTTTGAATTGTACTTTCTTTATTTGATTTGACAGTCAGTTGTTGAATACATGCAGACGTTGATACAACTACTAGGCCACTTCAATATATAATCACACTAAATCACAACGCAAGTTAGACATTAAGATGTTCCCGACCTTTGCTTGAGGAAATTTTCTCTAACTGGACCTCTTCGAATTTTAGTTGAATACCCCTGCCCTAGGCCATTGCACTTTGGACTTCTGCCTCGCTTGGCCTGCGGCCACCACGACCCGACAGTCGTAACGGCAGTCACGGATCCCAAATAAAGAAACAGTTTGGCATTCATTGACTCCAAGGTGCTAACCAATCTGTGCTTGAGTTGGGATCAGTCAACCGAAACAGTTTGAGGTGTAAGAAAAACTGGACTGGGACCAACAAATCTGACACAAATGACAATATTTACAGCAAAAAGTAGACCGGCTTCAAGCAAGTCTCCATCTTTAGTTGTGTGTGTGTGTGTGTGTGTGTGTGTATGCTAATTTTAAGACAATGGATGCCAGTGCATGCATGAACAGACAGAGAGAGAGAGTGTGTGTGTGTGTGTGAGGAGGCAACAGAAAAAAGCAGAGCGGCAGAGTCCCTCGACAACTCACTGTAATTACTCTCACTATTTACAGAGCTGTGAAAGCTTAATTAGACGAAGGTGATATTTCTGGCTTCCTGCTGTAGATCAGACCGAAGATTACACCTCTCTCAGGGGCGGATGAACCGAGCCTCCCTTTTAGCGGCCGGATCAGGGCTACGTTGCTTCACAGAATTTTACTGAGAGGGAGATATTGATTCAAGACTAGGATTTGGGTTTGGCCCTTTCGGACCCTGCATCCACTGCAATGGATTCGTTTTCAGCCGGTGACAGTACACTCGCCTAATAGCAAAGTAGGTTTTAACTAACCATTTAAGGTCAATTTCAAAGTATAAGTTACCAACATACTGAAGTCATCCGATTAAAAGTCAATTTGACAAATTCGTCAATGCGGAGGACACAGGATGTGTTTTTTTTTGTCCATCCCATAGGAAATCAGGTCTACAGTGACAATGGGGGGGGGGGGGGGGGGGTTGTCTTTAAAACAAACAGCCTTTTTGAATTATATCACTCTAATATTTCATTCATCATTTATTGGTCCTGTAAAATTTAGGAAATGTTTACAAAAAATACTGTAAGAACTCTAAGTTCATTGCATTTTTTTGTCTGCTAATAGAACAAACTGTAACACAGTATGTTCAAAGTGAAATGCAGGTATATATATAGAAGGATGTATCAGCATGATTCAGCTGTCACTGGATGCCCCCCCCCCCCCCCCCCCTGCCCCCCAACAGTACACTGAAATAAAAGAAAATACAAACTGAATCAGAGGCATTGTGGGCAGCTACTGTCGTGTCCACCTCTGGTTCTAACTGGTTTGAGTTCAGGGTCATCCCGCGCAGCGAGCGCCATCTGTTTCTTCCTTCATTAGCTAATCAGAGTAACGTTGGGGGAAACACCCCCGTCCTGCTGCAGGCTGCACACCATTCTGACGTGGCTTCAGTGACAAAGACGGCAGATGTGCCGCTCATCATAACAACGCTTGCATAAAGACTGCTGTGTGAAACTCAAGCGATTGTTTTTAATTCACGAAATCCAGTTGTTAGGGTCGTGCTTTTAAAACGCAGATGTCCGCACGTCCCAGTGATTTACAGGTTGACTTAAAGTTTAAAGTTTTAATGACGATAGCTAAAGATAGACCCGATAAATGAACACACACTCATCAGAATATTAGCGTTCACCTTACCCCGTTCTTCCCGAGCAGTACAATAAGAATGCATCGGAACAAACTCTAGTGATCAGTGTCACGCTAAATGTAATATTCACCAATGTAAGAGAACACTTAAATCATTATTAAACACAAACCTTAACACTAGCATTAGTTAGGGATTACAAGCTAGCAAAATAGCCAGCTGCCTTGTCTTGTTAATGTAAAACACTAGCAGCAAAAAAATCCTTAAAAGTCAGTTTTGTCCCGTTTTCGTCTGCTTTTGAGAAGAGCTAGCTAATGCATGCATTACATGTTGTATACATAACGTGTACAGGCTTATGAAATCGATTTAGCAACTCCATCATATATCAATTTGTTCATTGAAATGTGAAGAACAACAAAGGAATTAGCTAGCTAACGTTACCTTAGCTGTCCGTCACTCTTTGTTTAGTCGGTTATCCAGCTTGAGCTAACGTTAGCCAGCAGCGCTACTTGGTTATCTAGCTTCGTTTCGGCTTTTTTTTTTCCCGCGCAGCAGGCGTCTTTATGGAAGTGGCTTTGAGTAGGCAAGCTCTCAACCCCACACCCCATTCTCTTTCTGGATATTTCTCTCTATTTTTTTTTTTTTTTAATTCAAACCTTCTAGCATGTTTTTCTTTGACTTTCAAGTATGGCGGCTGTTAGGGGGCTGTGACGTCAACTGTAGGACCTCAATATCCTCGGTGCCTTCGGAAGAAAGTCTGTTTGTACTACATCAGGACCGAAATTCAGGACATGGGTACTCGAATTGACTACAAAATGAAATACACATTTAAAAAAAAAAAAAAAAATGCTATTTTTGTCTGTTTAAAATGTACTCAAATTGAAATTTTAAAACAAATTGGAGTAAAACAAGAAATAAGAAAGTAAAAACACTAGTAGAAAAATCCACCATACCATTTTCATGAAATTTTACATAGTTTCAATCATGACGTTTGAGTCTTAGTTAAACATGGGAGAAGGGTAAGCATGAACAGAAGATTACAGTACAGCGACAATGAAATCTTACTGTAGAGTGGTCATCTCAGTCAGTGATGGCTGTGTGGCTTTCAGGTAGCTGGCCCTGCGTGCCTGGATTTTGGGGGAGGGTTTGGGACTCCCGTCGGAGTCTCCGCTGTCGTCCTCGGCCATGGCTTTGACATAGCTGCCGCTCCTCATCCTCCGACAGGGGATGTCGTCCTCCTTCCCCAGAGGAGAGAAGCCGCTCCACTCATCCTGAGGTACCTGATGACCGGGCGGAGGGGACAGAGAAACACCGTCAGGGGGATCCACTCCACCGCTGTCCGAGTCCAAGCCACCAAACTGGCTAACTAACCTGTCCTGGTGGTACATGGAACCTATAACAGCAGAGCTAACGTGCAGCACAACAACGGTCCCCATGCAGAGCTAGATCTGGCATCCAAAAACACAGACTGGACTACTAAACTGATGGCTGGCATTTTCCTTAGTCCATCACTCTTTTACACACATGGCATGCACACACAGCACTCACACTTGCCGGGGTACAGTCTGTTGGCTAATTAGCATGGAACAGTATGTGTTCATGGGTCTGCCTTGGGTCGGCCTGAAGTTCCTCTCTGGCTAATTCGTACATCTGTTTTTCCGAGAGTCAGCTCAGTCCACCTATATATAAAGTGTGTCATACATGAGCACAGGAGAGTGTGTAACGTGTGTGTTTATGTGTGTCTGCACTGCATCTGACCCCGGGGGGAGGGGGGTTCTGCTTGTTAATTGAGAAAGACTTGTTATATGGGTTAAGATATGTTTTACTGACAGTATCTGCACAAAGATAAATAAGTGAACTGAACAAAATGACGATACAGCGAGTACAAGGAATGAATAAAGAGAAAGTGCAGAGGCCTGTAGTCTGAGGGCGGCTAATTGGTGCAATTGGCTAATAACTGCCTTCTTATAATAACTGTTTTCTGAGTTTGACATGGACACTAACAAAATGTCTCACAAATACAACGAACGTGAGAGAGGTAAGATATTTCCCAAGAGAGACAGTCCCTGCAATAATTCATATATTATATAATATTATCATATTGGGTGATCTGGACTTATTATATCTTTATATATATATTTCATTATATTCATTGCACAAAAAAACAATAACAGCACAGAACAATTAACTGTACAATGAACCTAAATAGTGAACTTAGTAACTGCAGGGAGTTGCGTATAACAATTTGTTTAAAAGTCTGAACAGACTATTTCCTGTGGATATTGCACAATTCTATGTCTGTATTATCACATTAATACATACGCTTGAATAGTCCATGCAGCCTGGCTTTCTAATAAATAAAGAAATAAAGACATACACTTCTACAATAACCCTTACAATTGTGTTGTCCTCTTCACAGAAATTCATTGAATGCATGTATATTATATTTTATATATATAAATATATAAAAAATATATATAAAAAAAAAAAAGCCTGCACACGGGCTTCCGTCTTTTGTCTTTTTGAGATGATAATAATAGTATGTTAAGATGTGATGGAGCTCCATGATGCCTGTGTATGTTGCTTAAAACTAAGGCCGGTATGTATACAATCCACCGCGGCTCATTATTTTGAATTAGCCGCATCCTTTTGGTGCGTCGGTGCCAGCTGGAGCGATTCCAGCGCCGTGTGTCAACCTGGTTAGCGTTTACCACCTTCAGACGAGAGGCCGGCGAGTGTGAGAATTTGACAGACAATAACAGAGACAGACAGCAGGAGAGTTGCACCGCCACTCTGACTAATTATATATGAATCACAGAGGGAAAAGAGGCAGAACAGATCTTCTGGGCTCGGTGTCTCGCTCTACTCTTTGAATGTGTGTGTGTGTGTGACGTCAAAGGGACACAAATGAGCAGTTTGGCTATAAAAAGAGAATGCGGGAGAGGACCAGCTGCAGTAGCATCAGCAGCGCCTCTCACCCACGCACAGGCCTCACTTCCACTGCCGCTCGACACTCATTCACTGTACGCTGTAATGGCTGGGGAACAGCGGAGCGCTGCTGCCTGTGCTTTAAACCGTCATTAGCGCAGATGCATTTTGAGGACGAACAATCCAACCCGGCACTCTCGCCTGTCTGCGCGTTAAAAAAAATAAGTCACTTCGCGTGTGACGGTCACGTTGGGTGTACAGCATGTCCAGAGCATTTACTGTGCGTTTAACATTACAGCCTGTGGATTGTTTCCTTGGCAACACTTTGGCTGTTTTGATGGCTTAAGGCAGCAGCGTTTGAAATAACAGGTGCTGTAAGATTGCAGCCAGCCGCTTGCTGTGGAGATGCTGGAGATGATAATTTGACAACTGAACATATATATATATATAACTGAATACATATATATATATATATATAGCCAAGGGGAATGGATTCTCTTGATCCAGCAGCTCTGATGTGCTGCTTGTAGCTGATGTTTGCCACAATCAAAAAACAGACCACGTTGTTTGAAAGGGAAATGTACGTCGCTTACCCTTGACCTTTTCATGCTTAGCTTTTGAATTAGCATTCTTTTTAAGTGTGTGTTTTAGACTTCTTCTCCGTGCTGCAGGTTTACAGAAAAACGATCCTGACACTCTCTCTCTGAAAGCACTTTCGGTGCTGTTTACTAATCTAATCTGCAGCTCCAGCAACAATCCCTACAAAATCATGATCTGTGTTGCATTTGAACTAAATTATCAATGGGGTTTATCGCACTTCCTTGCCCAACAGCAAATGACTGCACAGCTGCGGTCACTGTGGCAACAAATAAAAAGCATGAGATAATAAGTCAGCAAGCTGCCTCAGTAATAGTAATAAGTTCCAGACCAAGTAAGACCGAAGCAACTAAACCCTTGAGTGCGTTGAAATGAGCACCAATCTGTTTTATAACTCATGAATTCAACAAAAAAAATTGTTATTTAATATTTAAGAGTTATAGTCTGGCTTTAACAATAGAGGTGACGAGAGGTCTAAGTGCTATTTGTTCAAGTACCGGAGCGCAATTATGATGCATGCGCATGTGGTTAAGTTGGTGCTCATTTTCAAAGGTTATGTAACCGCTGCTCCCACTGCAGCACGTTTACATACATTAGTCAACTATAATGTTGAGAATGTTACGCGGCATTAAGCAATATAGACCCCTTTTCTGTGAGAAAATATTATGACAGGGTTTTTTTGTGGGCGGAGCTTAGGTGGAGGCAGAATAATTCCCTGAACACGTTAGCTAAACGCTAGCTAGCAAGTTTTGTTAGCTTGTTGTTTTAACAATGGCTGAAGAAAATACGAGTTTCTCTGAATATGCACGGTCACTCACTCTGTTAAAGTCAACATGAACCAACGGCGCCAGATTGGCCAACACCGTACACGCTCACTCAGTGGATGGACGATCTGACAGGACTACCTCCGGTGGAATGGGCTGACATTTAGCGCTACACCTACCTGACAGAGAAACCAAGTGTGTATAGTAAAAGAAACTGAGGGCGTATAAATCTTTCCTGAATGGTCATGTAGGCCTACAAGACTTGAAATTCAAAGATTTAAACAGATGAGTTTTGTCTCTGGCCGTACAACTGGCTAACAAAGTAAGCTGATGCGTTACAAGAGTTAACGTAATGAGAGAACTCACCTATTCCTCAGAGTTCCTAAAATTCACGGTATCCATACCTACAACAGACAATATTTTAACACACGAGCATTTTTGACGATCGCCTCAGTCCAATCCTTTCGTCTTATCGCATTTAACCGTAGTTGTCTTTGACTTTGTTTGACTGGCAGTGGCAGCTCGTATGTGATAAAACCTTAATTTGGAGCCATTACTCCTTCAATTCTGGCAGCCAACAACACAGCGAGGATGTTTTCAGAAGGTTATGTAGCCCACTGATTCGTGTTTGCGTCCAGCTAACACTGTGACGTAATTATGACGTCTGCACTAAAAGGGTGTATAAGCCAATGAACACAAGTAGTTTGTGCTTTGAATGATTTAATTTACTTTCTTTGTGCCGAACAAATGAAGCCACATTGGAAACATCCACTCTGAGGAAAGGTTGCAGTGCATTCAGAGGTTGATTTGGTGCCTTTTCATCTCTACTAGTTAACGTTAGCTAGCTCTGGACAGGAGAGAAACTAATTTAATTCACTGTGCGCTCAAAGGCTACCTGCAACTTTTAAGGTGGAATGTTTTCTTGCATGTAACTCCATGCATGAGTTACACAAATCGATCAACACACCTTAAGGACACCGATGATTAAGCTACGTTCATCTGTGAAACCTTTTAACAATAAAAGCAGCCTCTTTTGTCCAAAAAAACACCGGCCACCGCAAAAAGGTGGAATATGCTACTACATATTGAGTCGTTTATAAAATTCCAGAGGACATTCAAAACAGTGTTTTGAATGAATTACTTAATAAATGCAGACACTGCTGCTTGTTGAGACTGATAGAAAGCAGAGCCACCAAATGATTTCTTGTTGCCTGCCCACTCAGGTCTCCTGCATCCTGACACACACGGCACCTGTGATGATCCGTCCCATCAGCTGGGGTCTGAATAGCCCCCGTTTATGCCTCTTGTGTATTAGGCGGCATTCAGACCAAATCCGGCGCTTTGCGCGAAAACGCCAGTCCTCCCATTCGTTTTGAATGAGGGTAGTGCGGTTAGGCTGCGGTGGTAGCAACCGCGGGGATTCCGAAAAAACGCGGCGAAAACACAACCCAACGTCAGGCTGCGGTTGGCCAATTCAGACCGGAAGACGCCCACGAGAAGAACCTTGTTTACCTTTTACCGAAAGACAGACGATCACTCGTACAAGCCAGCATACTAACCGGGGTCAGGGGTTAAAGTTCTTCCTCTTCTTCTCTTTTGTTGTTCAGAGGCAGTTTGCTTTTAAGTGCATTACTGCCACCTTCTGGATTGGGGGTTAAAGTTCACAACATGACCCTGTGTTAACCGCCGCAATTGCCGGATATGGTCCGGATGCAGCCTTAGCCTCGCACAGCACACTTTCTCCGAAGTGTGGAGATAGGTCTGGCTCAACCCATCATCATTCTGGAATGGGGGGGCGTTCTGGCTTGTTTGTATGTCTTTAAACCAATCACAATCGTCTTGGGCGGCGCTAAAGCCCAGGATGCAGCAATGGTAAACTGCAGATAGCGGAAGGGGAGGAGAATCAGCCATTGGCAGACTTCCCAACAGCCTACATCCTGTAGGTGAGAATACTCGTGTATTAGCATGCAGTCGGGTCACAGAGGTAACCATCAGTTCCTCTGGACGATAAATAACCAGGGATGTTTTAAAAACCTAAAAAGTGTTCCATGAAGAGACAACCAAATACCCTCATGGAGGTGAGGGTCTTTTCAGTTAGTGTCGCAAATTCCCAAATAAAACACAAATGTTGAAACAGCGTCTCGGTGAGAGTACCAGCTCAGACAAAGACCCTGTCCCTAATAAAGGCCATGCAATCAACATTGAGAGGAGTAGAATTACCTGTGCTCTCGCATGGTGAAGTCATGTCATACTCACCAGTCTATTGCTCTATTTTCTTTCTATTTAAAACAAATTTTGCTGGGGTTTTTTTTTTTGGATGCCCTTTGAGTCCTTGGAAGGCTTTTAACGCGTAACACCTGAGCAGAACGTGTTGACGTTTACTGACAGGAACTTAACGCTGATAAAAAAAAAATTTTTTAAAAAGCGGCAAAGTAGACGGGAACGAAGTGTTGTCCTGGTCGTTCGTTGTGCTGAATTTATCGAGACAACGGGTAAACGCGGAGGAAAGTGTTTGGAGCGTGCTTTGATAGCGATCGCCCAGCCAGTATATGAGGAGTCTGTGACATAATTGTTTACTCTTGTGTTGGTAATTCCGATGCATGTCGTCCATGTGTACTGCACAGTGCAACTACGCACACACATTCCCAACCATAGACACACACATGAACACAAGGTCATCACCACACAGCACAGTACAGGTAACAAACACAACACCAGCAGGTGCTGGGGAGGCCACTTAGTTACTAAGCACTGGAGCACATTGAATTACATGCGTCATTTGACTTCTCAGTATTTCCCAGATATAGAATCTACATCTAAGTGCAATCCTGTAGATTTGAGATCTTTTTTTATTTTTTTCCCCTTCTTTCCTTCACTCCAATGGATTGGGGTTCAATAGCATTTTTATTAGATCTGAATCTGAAGCACTGAATCAAAATCCAAACATTTGTAATCAGTAAGTTTATTCAGTTGACACGTGCAACAGCGTTATGTCCGCTGAGAAGGCGGAAACATTTCGGGTTGTGAGCAGCAGCCTGATTACTGCGCTCACCTGGCAAAGAGATGAGACACATAAGTTAAGTGTGGATTGGAATATTGAAATAACAGCTGTAGCCTACATACTTAACAATTACTTGTCACCGCACCGTATTGCTGAAAGTTTAACTGGGAGGTTCAGATTACTAAAATAGACGTGACGAGATCAGTCAAGCGTTCACGCCAAAGAGGACTCAGCGCTCCGTGTGTCTTGTTGCGCTACAAATTAGCTTTCGGCTGTCATTTCAGTTTGACAGTTAGTTGTGTCGGATGCTCTTCGTGAGCTTTGCTGACTTCAGACGGCATGACAGCCCATGAATGCGCCATTCCTCTACGTGCGTTATCATTTGGGTGATCCACATGCTAGCTAATGAGCCAAATGTTCGAAAAGCAAAAAACATTCAGAGAGAAGTAACTCTGCAAAGAAAGCAAAGGATGACAAGGAGCTCCGACGAGAAGATTTTGAAACTACCAAAGAATTTGGCAAAAATGTTCCAAAAGCCCCGTCCCTTGTCTTTGTTGGCGCATTGCTGTCGTATATATATTGGCGCGTTACCGCTACCTGTTGATCAGGGATGTGGTTCTTCATAATTTGGTTGGAAGTCATGTGGCCACTCTTGCGAGTTCACTCCAATTAAACAACACAATTTGGGCTCCTCTAATAGAGGGAAGGCTAATAAGCTTAGCAAAAATGGGTAAAACTCACACCCTATTAAATTAAACTCCTCTACTTCCTGTATGTAGTTAAACACCTCCCCAACACTTAGCTCGACACAGCACAGCACGGCACAGCACGGCACAATAACGAGCCATCAAGACAAAAACAGTGAGGAAAGGCAAGATAACTGGCAGAGAGGCAAGAAGGGAAGCACTACTAAATTAAAAATGAGGTCTACAAACAGGAAAGGATGTCGTTCTTCATGAGTTCATGTCATCACCTAGCATTCAGAGAGTAAGGCTGCTACTGGCTCTGCACTTACTTCTCTCGTCAACTCAAAAGGAGGAAAGAGGAGGAAGAGGAGAAGGAAGAGGGAGGCTCCCCCAAACCAAGAGGAAGCAAAGGAGGTGGAGGTGGGTTGGTGAGTGGAGGAAAAGGCAGGAGGGGAGGAGTGGTGGAGAAGAGGGGGGAGGTGGCGGTGGGGGGTTCTTGGGAAATCAGAGTAATAGACTGGTGGTCGAGAGCAATGTTCCCTCTAAGGCTGTGGACGCACTACAACATGTTTATATGACACTGGGCACAAACTGAACCAGGGGTGTGAATTAGCCCAAGTTAGGAGGGCAATTCTGGGATGCCTGGAGGTTTTTGCTTAACACCACTGCTGATCGTTGTCAGTCCGGTTATTATGTGCAAAGGTAACCAAATCTGTGTGCCGGTGAAGCCAAACGCTAAATCTGCCCTTTATCTGATCTGGTCTTTTGAGCCAGGTGTGGGTGGATTTTGGTATACTGTTTCTATCAGGGTCTCTATCCCTTCGATATACCCGACTGTATTCGACCATTTGCAGGCAATGTTCCAAATCACTGTGCATGACTGCTTTATGACTACATGGAATTAGAATAGGATTTACCAAAATGTCCACATGGTTACTCTGTTTTTAAGCAGTTTCTCTCATTAACTTGATGATGCATTTTATCCGTAGCGCTCGCTCCTAGCTCCAAGACCAGCCAATAGCATTTGGAGCATACCGTCACTTTAGTACCAGCAGACGTTGGTGAAGACTTTGGTCTGGTGTTTTGTTCAGTTTCTATTCAGGAGATCTTTGCTACACAGATCTTTCGAAGTAAAGTTTGCTTTCTAAAAAATGTGACGGCAATCTGAAAGAGAAAACGACTTTGTCTTCTGCCAGAATCGCCACAAATCTGCAGGTCCAACTCCATAGTGGAGGTCCTGTGAAATATTAGAGCTAATGCCTAAAATGCTGCTGCTGTGTGTGAAGCCTAACGTTCCAATTTTCATTTCCACGTTTCCCTTTCTTTTTCCATGCACTTTGGCTGTTAATGAAATGGCGCAGACTCTGCCAGGTCATGTCACCATCTGTGATTTTGTCTTTTTCAACTTCCTGTCTACACCAGAAGCGGGAACGTGTTGCATTGTGGTCACCGCTCGACTACATGTGATCAAATATCTGCAGACTTTCTTTCACAGCAGTCTGACAAACGTCGACCGCCACCTACACAGTTAATCATGCTTCTCGTCTCATCTGGTTAGTTGCACTATTACTATACGCACTCTAGTTTTCCACAACATGGGGTTATTGTTGTTTTAACAAGCTAATCATTACAAATTATAGTATGGATAAAATATATATGATATACATAGTGTGCATTTTAATTCATATAGCTAAATCAGACTGACCAACCAGAGCAGCAGAGTAAAAAACATCTGGTTTAGTGATTGTATGTCAGGAATGCAAATAATGTTAATAACTTAATGACCGGCATTAGCATTAGAGCTCTTGAAGATCTTCACCATAGAAACAATAAGCAAGTCGAACTAGTAGTAATTATTGACTTTAGCCAGCAATAGCAACCAGTTAGTTAAAAGGCAATGGAAGAAAAAAATGGGAGGGTCACAAGAGTTCAGAGAACGCAGACTGTATATGAAGCTGGGCAGCATGACAGCTCCCCAAAAGTGAAGCCAAAACGTCTCGATCGCCCCCTGGTGGCTGGCTGCAGTATACTAAACAAAAAAAAATCAAAATACACGTCAAATAAATGTTTCCCAAAGATGGCTTCTGTCATTTCAGGGAGTTCTTATCATGCTGATAAGTGTTCATTCCTCTTATACGTTTGCTTTTAATTAGTTATTTGATGCTATAAAAAGGGGGTGCAACGTCACCAGCATGCAAGATGGCAGCGGCCGCATCCGGGGGAGAGTTTGCCTTCATTTTTGTGCAGCGGGAGGAAGTGGAGACGCGTCAGCCATCTTTTATATACAGTCTATGTCAGAGAAAAACAGCAACCAAACTCCAGTCGACAGAGGAGGAGCTTCTCAACAGTACACCTGAGGAGCCACACCGTTTTGGGTCTGGTTACTCTTGTAATTAGCTAGCCATCCATTGTAGCTGCCAAATAGCTTTTGCTGAAATGCTTAATTGATTCATTGATTAGTCGATCAGCAAAAGAGATCCTTGGCAACTATTTTGATAGTTCATTAAAGTTATTATTTTTAACATTCTCTGTTTCCAGCTTCTGATGAGTGAGTATTTGTTGCTTTCCTTGCATCATGTGATTGTAAACTGAATATCTTTGGTTTTAGACTATTGGTCGAACAATAGGCGATATTTGATGCCATCACCTTGGGCTTCAGGAAATTGTGAAGGGCAATTTTTCAATGTGTACTGACATTTTATAAACCAAAAGATCAACCAGTAATGAAAATAATTGTTAATTGCATCCTTAATGGATATAACATAATATCTGCAATTTTAATTTTAAATGAAATGCAATGATTTAACCCTTAAAAACATTTAATGGAACATTTCCAACATCCAAAGATCCACTGATGGTCTGTGATCCCGAGCACAGACACAGCAGGGATTGATAGTAAAAAAAAAAATCTAACTTTATCTTTATACCATCTGCAGGGTCCTATGATCAGAATGGCTCAAAGCAGTCTGATGTGTGAAGATTGAATCATGCCCTACGCCTTCATATTACCAGCTCTAGTGTGTCCCCAGCCTTAGCCAGTGATATCCAGTCATGGTTTCTAGCCATGTAAAGCTGCAGTTGTCATTCCAACCAAACACTAAGCAATACAGGGACTAAAGATCCTGAGCTGTTGAACCCAGTGCAGCCCACCAAACGGGGATGCAGATCCACGAGGGTTCCCTGGCTGGGTTGTCTTGTAAAGCTGCAAATTGCTGATGGAGAGAAGCGTGAAATGCATACCCTGAGCCACCTTCACGGCTATCATGCAGAAGACAATGCTGTTAAGTTTTGGCGAACATGGAGCCACGTGGTTGTGTGCTCCGATATAAGTTCAAATCTCGCACACTCAGTCGCCAAGGATCCACACTGAAGACTTATCCCCTTCCCAGGAACGTAGGTCCCCAACTGTGTCACATCATCCATCTCACAGAAATACATATACATTACATAAGATACTTCACTACTAAACTATTGTTTTCTGCTTTTCTCTTTCAGCTCAATATAAGCTAACTGTGCCAACTTTTAAACAATAGAATAATATACATTTGACCAATTGTTAGGTTAGCGGCCATTGCTTTTAGCTCTTGACTTAACTTAATGGTCACTCATTGATTAGGAGGTATTGATTTTGTGTTGCTTTTATTTGTTGAACTTGCATGTTTGCACACTGCCGAAGAAGAGTTGCTAAACAATTTTTTCTTTGTTCCGCAATGACAATAAAGGTCTGTTCTATTCCGTTAACTCTATTGAGTTCTCCAAGAGTGTCCCAGTGCCAAAATTGTTAAAGTGCTCTGGATGTTCAGCTGCCAAGAAAGGTCCCAGAATACCTTGTTAGAAGTATCATACCTGCCAGGTTTGGTATTTAAATGATCTCTGATGTATATTACAGTTTGATGTCATTTAATAGCATAAATAACGATGTTTTGGTAAAAGTGCTCTCAAATTTATATCAATATGCATGATATGTGCAAATTTGAATATTCATTCAGTGGGCAGATCAACCGTGTTATTAGTAACACTAAACAAGTTGTTCAAGTTGTAACCATGGGAACCTTTCTGAATGATTGTCACGACAATGACAATAGAGGGCAATGACTCTCACTGTATATTACAGATCATTCCGGGAACTTTCAAAGGAGTTAACGTCCAGCGCCCTGAAATGATTTGGCATTGGAATATCCTAAAGGTTTGATAGGTCATTCCTGCTAGACTAGTACACATTAGTACACCTATGTGATCCAAAAATAATAACTGAATTTGCCAGGACGGCGGCTGCGCACATCCTGGAACTCGTGGCTGAACTCTCCAAAACTTGCCACCTGTCCACTCCAGTAAAGGATTCCTCTGATTGGTTTGCCCTTCTCTAACTGAAGCTGTTCTTCAGCGAAGTCAGAGGGTGTTTGGTAGGACTGAAAACCTGAAGTCTAACAAGACTGGACACCACTGACTTTGTGGAAACATTGGTGAGGAAAGTAAGTCGTGGAGAAAAGGGAGGCAACAGAGGGTAGAAGGGTGAATCGACTGGTTTTGGATGGGAGTGGGGGAGGAATTAATTACCTGTAAGAAATGGCAAGAGCGCTCCTGCTGCTGACTGCCCTTAGATTTGACTAGAGCTCTATCTAGGTTTAGGTTACCGGATCCTGCGCTGGCTCGTAGCTGGCTGTGGCTGCTGTTGTTGGTGTAGACCTCTCGGGCCCTGCTCACCGTTAGGCTCGACGACCATGCCCCTTTCTTCACAAGGGGCCCGTCCACAAGGCCCAGTGGCAGCAAGGGGCCACTTCCTCCACCGATACCGCCACCGCTGTTATTGCTGCTACCACTAACTGGCACACATGCCGACGACACTGCATACTTCACATCGTTGTTGCTCCGGGAGACTTTGAGTGCAGAATGGTGGTGTGTGTGGCCATGGTGTGCGTGGGTGTGTGTGTGCTCGTTGAGTGTGCCGTAAGGGTCCATCATGAAGTACTGCTGGGACTGCGAGGAGGATAGACTGGGGAGGGGAGTCTGGGGGAACTTGTCGGGGTTGTTGCCAGGGTACCGGCCCATTGTCATGGCGATGGGCGAGGGGGAAATGGAGGGTGAGGGTGAGGGTGGAGGTTGGTGGTGGTGAGGGTGGTAGAGACACAGCTCCCGTTCCAGATTGTCATCTGAGCTCCAATATCCGGAGCCCGGAGCAGATGCTGAGCCGTGAAGCTGGTGGTGGTGGTGGTGGTGGCTTCGATGCTTGGGCTCCGCTGATCGACAGCGCTCACGACTCTTGCTGCGCTTCCGGTGGCGCACTCCCACTGGTGGAGTTTCACCTTCTGGGCTGGCCCTTGAACCACCACCACCACCTCCTCCACCACCACCACCACTACCATTAACGCTCCCATTATTGGCCCCCTTGGAGGACTGTGTGTGATGTGGCCCCTCCAATGAATGTGACTTGGTGAAGAGTTTCTGGACTGAGTGGACAAGGTGGCGAATTCTCCCTGGGCTGTCATTGTTGTTGTTGTTGGCCCCCATCCCCCCACTGTGGGCCAGTACTCCTCGTTTGTACTGCAGTGTATGATAGCCTTCTCTGGAAAATGACAGCTGACGCTCAAACGGGTCCGCAAAGTTTGCTGGTACCCGGGTGGGCGTTTTACCTCCATAGCCTCCTCCTCCTCCACCTCCTCCTCCCCCTCCTCCTCCTACATATGGTACCATGGCCATACACTCATCCTTTACCTCAGGATGGTGAGATGAGGAGGTGGAGTGGCACCTCCTTGGGAAGGTTCCGTATGGGACGATGCTGTTGCTGTCAGAGGGGTATGAGGTACGCTGAGCATTGTAGTAGGGCAGCTCAGCTGGATGCGGCATTGGAATGGGCACAGGCATGTCATTCTGACTGATCAAATATGGCTTGCGGTCAACATGGTGACCCAGTGGATCATATGATGGTTCATAGGAGACCACGTGATGGTGACTCCGACTACTGGACAGGCCTTTCATGACAGGGGGAAGGATGGGTGGATGGAAAGAGGAATGATATGGATGAGAGATGCCAGGCAGGCCCCTGACCAGAGAAGGGCTGCAGAATACTGTCCCTGAGAGGAGAGCTGCAGACTCTGGAAGACAAGGAAGAGAGAGGAGCAAGAAGACAAACAGTTAATGCAAGTCCAACAAAAAACAAGTTGTACCATGGGAATAATATAGGACCAAATTAAATGTATTAAAACCCAACCCCCTGGGTTTTTATTAAATTATATTAATGTCGTAGATGTTAACATCATCATCCCCATGTGCCCCACAGTCCTGTTTTAATGGGAGAGTTTGTTGATCCACTTTGTTCCCACAGTGAAAAGCATCCCAGTCTATTCAGAGATAGATTGGGTGTGAGGCATGTACACCCTAAACAGAGTCTCCAGAGTCCCGACACACGGACAAGACGCAAACTCCGGGCAGAAAGGCTTGGAGATTCAAATCCAGAATTTGCTTGCTATGCGGCTGCAGTGCTAAGCCCTGAGCCACCCTATTTTAATTGTTGTGCTACATGATGTTAATCCATCAAAATGATTTAGCTTATGACCCATACTCAGCTCGAACAATTATCGTGAAGTCATGATTCTGGCGTCTGTAATAAATACATATTCAGCAGAGCGACCGTGGACTTTAAACTGTCTATAAGAGCGAAGATACAGAATGTGGTCGAGGGGGATGACACACCCCAGACTCAATTTTTCAAACACACTGTTGGGCGTCGGTGTTTCCATTGGCCAATCGTGCATGTCCACATGGTCAAAGTTGCAAAAAAAAAGGTGAACTCTAGGTAACCAAGAACAAGCGGTTGCTTGGGGCAACACCAAACCTCCAAATCGCTGGACCAAACCGAAAAAGCGGATTGGTTGATTCGGGCCACTGGAACCTGCCAATGGAGCAGTTCCATCCAAACAGATTCGGTGTTGGCCCAGTGAATCCGAACATAAACACAGGCAGCAGAGGGATGATAAAGATTAAAAATTGATGTCTTTTTCCAGTTGGAGGCCTGTCTTTTTCACTTCTACTCAGTGCACTAGGCAAACACATCCATTCAGCCTGCGCTTATTGGAGCAGGTAACAGTGCTGTAAGAAGTCCCCTCTCTCTGACCTTATATAACAGTGAGTTCACATCTCAGGCGACTGTGGGAAAAGGCTCCAGGGATCTGACTGATCGCAAGGCAGTTTTATTAGCGTTGGTGTGCACGCTGCATGCATGGCTGTGTGTGTACTCGCACTCTTGCATTCGTGGTGGAGTTGCAGGATAGGTACGTGTGAGTGAGTTTCCTCTGTCCTACTTGGCCCGTGACACAACTGCTCAACACAACTTGACAGCTCCACTGGTAGAAGGGCTGCTAACAAGCTACAGTAACTGCCAGTGAGCTGGGATAAGCCACACACTCACACACACACACACACACACACACACACACACACTGAGATCAGTAGAACCCCCCCCCCACACACACACACACACTCTCCATCTGGAGCGCTTACAGATATCACATACAAACTGTGGCTTTTGGTTCCTTGTCTGAAAAGATGTCTTTCAAAATGAAATCATCACTATTACTGAAGATCAACAACTGATATAATTTGTCAAATTTCAGTATAATGTAATTAGTTTGAAATATGTCAAATCAATTAGACAACTGGTATACGTTAAACATAATGTTTAAGTGAATTAATAGCACAGAAAAATAACAGGGAATAATTCACAAAAGGTTTTGAACTTTTAGCCATAATAGTGGCATGGTATTTCTTGGCGGGGAAATTCCACTTCCTGAAATCTCTGCTGGTTGCCGGGCAACCTCACGGTGACAACACATAGTCCCGTATATAAAATCCTGTAAAAGACAGGAAGGTCAATGCAATTCTGACTTACTGTTTTCTATTTCCAACATTAATTTCCACCCAGGCCATTAACAATATTTATCATTAAATACATATCATTGTTGAACCATGATTTCTCCCTATCTTCAAGCATGCTATAGTTGCATAGGAATGTCATTGAACATAATGTGGGCTAATGTCCGAAATCAACATTCTTGTGTGGCAACAAGGTCAGTTACTGTGGTAAATATTACATCACCCAGCGAATTTGCCATGCCACTGCAAATCTCTGACCCGTTTAGGTCTGTTAAAACAAACTCTGGCGCGTTCTCCCAGCTTAGTGCGGTTGGCTTGGGCTGGTATGAAAGCTGTCCATCGAACCCTGGTGCGGACCAGCAAAAACCGAACTGAGACCGCCTGAAAAGGTTGTTTTCGGCCCGCTTCCAAGGCGATACTGGTGCGATCCATCTGATGTGAAAGCCAGTGGGCCGGCCACTGGGTTTTTTTTTGAAGGTGGGTCTCAAAAGCTAAGCTAGTATCAAATCCGTCCGTTAGTCGTGAGGTGTTCAGGAAGCGATCTTAAAAATATTCATATAAGTCACAACCATGGTAATGGTCAAAAGCAATTAAAAGTGCCTCTGGTCTGCTGTGCTTGTGTCAGTTCATTATGTCCATTGAAAAGGATGTGTAGAGCTACAATGTGAAATGCAAAGCACGACTGTGTTGCTTTTTCCTTATTTTTGCTTTGCAATTCATAGCTTTTTCTTTGCGCATCTCAGTTTTTCTGAGCTCCGTCTTTGCGGTAATCGCACGAATGCTCTAGCAAATCGGAGTGCAGCGGACATCGTTACATATTTGCCAGAATGTTGGGTCAGCGGTTTCACAAACAAGCGAAAGAGGAAATCATTTTAATTATGCCTCGGGTGCTGGCAGGAGAGTTTATCGGACCAATAGAATCCCGCACAGAATCCCCGTCCCTGAAACATTTGTCTATTCACAATAAAAAGACCAGAAAAATGTCTTTGCATTTCACACTGTAGCTCTTCATCATATGCTGGGACCTTCGTTGGGACGGTTTGCGATCCCACATCTCTTTGCGTTTTTTGAACTCCATGAGAAAGCTCAAATGGAGCAGATAAGTCGGTGGACACCTGGGATCAGGAGGTGAACCGCATCTAAAGACACGTTCCCCACACTTGGCGCAAGAAAGGTTTGTCCGAGTTCACTGCTACGTGCTTTTCAGAGACATCAAAAAAAGAGGCCACATGAGAGGAAAGTCAGTGAGATTTGTAATTCTACTCCAACAAATACACTCCTACTTGGCACAACCCTGATTTCCAACTTCACAGTACTCCTCTTCACTATTACACAAGGGCGCCATCGTTTTTTTTCCCACATTTATCAGTTCCTAGACTTCAAAGACCTTATGAAGAAGTACGGAGTTCGGAGACAGCAGTTTCTGGAGTACCCACAACTTAAATCCACAATCAAAACAAAACTTATTACACGCTAATCTCAAAACTTCACAAACTCAAGATGATTCTGAAGCAGGTCCAGCAACTAGCTGGAACACTGATCTAACCATCTCTCCCGCCACCGACTTCTTGGTAGGAATAAGTAAAGACATCTGGGGCGGCATGGTGGCGTAGTGGTTAGCACTGTTGCACGGGAGGTAAAGCTGGTTAGAGACCCTGAGAATCCCTCCATGCCCACAGCTCCCGGTCTTCAAGAATCAATTTACCAAACAAGTACAAGAACAGCTTGCTCATTTTCTCCAATGGTCGCTAAGAAAATGTAAACTTTAAATGTAAATTGTATGCAAATGCAAATAAGTGTATATGTAAATTGTAAATCTGTAAATTATAATGTTTTTTTTAGTTTTAGTAGCTAGTAGTAACGGTCTTTATTGTTTTTATTTATTACATCTTGACTTTCTACTCTATTGCACTGTCCTGTCTGCTGCTGTAACAATGCAAATTTCCCCGCTGAGGGATTAATAAAGGATTATCTTAACTTAAAAACAATTCTTCCAATCAAGACACTCAAAAAAAAAACATGGCAGTCTTCGAGGAAACATTCTCATTTCTGACCTTCTCGGTATCTTTATTCTGGCTTCTCAACCTACTACAACCTGAAAATGATTGTTATTATTATTATTATTATTAGTGCTGATGGTGATAGTGATAATGGTAATAATAATGATTCTAATAATATTCTAATGCGAACCCCCCCCACTGATTTGTTTTAATTAGCTTATTTATTTTGTATTGTCTCGTTTTAGTTTTTTTTCTTTTGTTGTTTGCCAGCATTATTATGATTAATAACCTTAGTAATGCTAGTAGTGATTGTGGTGATAGTAATATCAATAAGAATAATAAGTAGGTTATTATTGTTATTGTCATTTTAGTTGTTGCTGTTGTTGGTGGTATTAATGATAATGATAATATTGGTGATATTTTTACTTTTACTGTCATTATTGGTAATGATGATATTATTATAATAATGTAACGCTTTTTCTAAAAAAGAAACGACACAAAAGCATAGTATTAATTATTAGTATTAACGCCACTAAAACAAAACGTATGTCACCTATTCTCGTTCCTACATTTTCCTCATTTATTATATATAGACAAATATATGATGGTGATTATTACTATTATTAATTACTATTATTCATCTCATTTTCCATTAATAATGAATAGTTATAATAATTAATTCTTTATTTGTTTCACATTCTTTTTGTTTTGTTCTGTTTTAAACCTGACCTTGCTCTCTTCCCCTCACCCACTACGCATCAAGTCCACTGCCTATGGGGCACGAGGCAGCCCCCTACACGGGCCAGCACCCTCCGGAAAAGGGACTGGGCGTGGCCTACGACAGGGACACCCTAAACACCTAAATCCCCCTGCAAAGAGCAATCAATAGACCCCCCTGATCCAGCCTCCGCTCCCCTTACCTTGTACATCGTCCTCTCTGTAGCTGCAGAGGTAGACTGGGGCCTGGGCAGCCATCTCTGTCAATTATAACGAGAACTCTCCCTCCACCCACCCTCAAAAATCTCTCTGTCATACAGCTTTTCTGTTTCTTCTACCCCCCCCCCCTTCTTCCTTCTCTCCACAGTTCCCACACATGCACACACACTTATTTCAGTAACAAATGTGCCCATTGTATCTGACACCTCTGTCGCATTGTCGTCAGTCTTCGCTCTGCGTCGTCTTTTTTTTGTGATGCGATGCAATGTGTCTCAGTGACAGACGTGTTGTGTCAGCGTGTATGTGTTCCCACGTGTCACCGTTCAGCCGCTATATTGCCTATCGGCAATAAAAAATATATAATTAGTTGGGTTTTTTTAAATGTATAAAATAGAGGCCACCGACTTTCTGCGTCTCACTGGAAAGACGTACTCACAACACTGTGTCTAAAAATAAAGCTTGACTGAATGGAGGGAGGAAGTGATTCACTTCGAATGGTGGGCTTAAATAAGCAGCGTTTTTTCTTTTCTACCAGCAGCAATCTACATCTGATTCCACTGAATGTGACTGTACAATAACCTGAGCAAATACTTTTGTGACTGTGACTAGCGGGAGGAGAGTCATTCTGAATATATATAGGGAATATGCCCACTACTTAAGACGGAAGGAAAGGTGACGTTCGGGTGGATGGTTCCCCCTTACTTTGATGGCACCGGCCACTACTGAGCACATTGCACACATTAGAGTACACACAATGGCGAGAGTTACAGCTTTCCTCAAGGCAGTGAAGACCTTTAAAATAAAAATGTCATTTACCATCCACAAATGGGCTGCAACTACGGATTATTTCAATTAATCTGCCCATTCTGTTTTCTATGAATCCTTTGGTCTGAAAAAATTGCCCGTCAGTTTCCCAACGCCGAAGGCGGCATTTTCAAATTTCTTGTTTTTTCTCTGACCAAACCAAAGCAAATGACATTAATCGAAACAGGGCGATGCAAAGATGTCCCAAAAACCAACATGACAGATGACGAAAGTAATTTGATTCTGCAACTAACATGTTGTCTGTCAACAGAGAATCTAAAGGACTAGTAGGGCTCCTTTTTTCTCAAGCTGGCAGCAGACCTGTTACCTGCTAGATACATCACGCATAAATTATTAAAAACCTCTTAAGCTTGTGTTAACCACAGACCTTATTTCAGGCATCTAACCAAAAACCCACTGACTTCCAGACGAGGGAACCGGAAGTGTAAAAATGTTAACTTATCTCCAAGTTTTTGGACTCATTCCTGCAGCGCTCTATCATGACTGATTAAATACAGGGGCGGCAAGAAGATTAGACTCCCCTGCATCTGACAAGAACATGGATTCTTGTGACGGAAGATCAAAGTACAAATGCCATCCATCAGAAAAGTTGCTCATTTATGTTGCAGTGTGCATGTAAATGAAAGCACAGAGCTGGCGTCGGGGCGTGGTTAGCTTAGCTTAGCTTAGCATAAAGATTCGAGGCACGGGGAAACGGCTAGCCTGGCTCTGCCCACACGAAATAATACACGTGCCAACGAATACTAACACACTGTATCTTGTTTGTTTAATCTGTATAAACAGAAATGTAAAAATCATGTGGTTTTACATGTATGGGCAGTTGCGTCCTGGAACTATTTCTTGGCAAACAACCAGAAGGGCGCAGTGACTGTGTGCAACCTAGTAAGATCTTGTTTTGATAGTGAGGTTGCCATTTTTGAAAACCTGTGCTCACCGTCTGTATCTACCTACCCAATAGCCTGAGACTCTGCACAAAGGTACTGGGCGGTTGAATCAACTAGAAATAGTTCAGGACGCAACTGCACATACATGTAAAACCACCATGATTTATACCATTTCCTGTTTCTCCGGATTAAACAAAACAAGATCAACCAGTTGTTTAGTACTTAGGCTTGGTAGGGGTATTACTGAGCTGTGGACCAGACCCAGCACAGCTCTTTCGCCCTGTGCCAGTCTATATGCTATGCTAAGGCTAACCATGCCCTGACTCCAGCTCTGCAGTCAGTTAACACATAGACATGAGATTTATTTAAATCCTTTCATCTCACTCCCAGAAAGATTTATTTGGCTTCATCTACCGATTGTCAACACCAAACAAACTGGCCCAGACTGGAGCCGACGTGGTCCAATCAGTCACGATGCCCAAATCAGAACCGCAACTAATCCAACAATCCCAACTTTCTGCCCCTTCAGTCCTGAACAGAACCACTGTAGTTCATGTGGAGTGGCTTCTGTCATTTGATGAAAAAAAAAAAAAAACATAGATGTCAGTCACAAAGCACTGATCCCGCTGTTACCCATAGAAACCCATGTTCAATTCTCAGCACAATTGGCAGCGTTGGTGGGTGGGAAGCTGGTGAGGGATTATGAGGAAACATCACAGAGAGAAAACAACAGGACCGGAGTGTCAACTGGTGTCATCAAAACCTGATTGTTATTGTGATGGTTTTGTTTCTTTTCTTTTTTTTTGTTCCCCTGACTGACTGAGCTGAATGTAGGCTACAATTGACTTATCAGTATCTCAATATCCCAATATTGCAATTAATAGCTTTCCTATGATCAAAAGACACCAGGAACAGCAAGACAACATCATTCTCTGCACTGGAAATGAGCTATTTATACAACTGACATACTTGAATGTACATTTCTTGGAGGCGAGGCGAGAAAAGATAAGTTATGTGAGGAGGAGAGGAACGGAGGTAGAGGAGCGGACGGAAACAAACTCTACAAGATTATATAGAAGGGACAAAAAACAGATGAGAGATTGACAGTTGAACCCCCACCCCCCATCCCCCACCCCCTCCGTCTTTTACCAGCACCTCCTGCTGCATTTTTCAAAGAGCCATATGTGCCAGGCAGGCTGTGTGTGTAGGCGGAAGGAGAAATGAAAATAGGGCTGAGATCAAGTTATTTTGGGCTAAATGGAAGCTGCCGAACAAAAAGCCTTTGAGTCACCCTCTGAGGGTGGATACCAGCGCCGGAAGCAGACACGATACTCATTTAATGTGGCCTGATGGGCATTTTCTTCCATACAGGGCACACACACACACACACACACACACACACAAAGGATATACCTCAATATCAACTTCAGTAAAGTACTCATTTTGTGTCTTTTACAAGAATGTGCTTATTCTGAATGTGTTCAGCAGTTGTACTGAGAGGGCTGTGACCTTTCCTTACAGCTCCACTAACCAGCTCAGCACTTTCTATTATCAACAATGAATCAAATGACAACAGGGACCATCTGCAGGGCTGTAGATATATAAGTTTGCAAAGTACCAGCAACTTTGCCACTGCAAATTTAGCCCCCCCCCCGATCACCACTGCGCAGACTCTGGCTTCATTTTTGTACAGTGGTGAGGAAGTTGAGGCGCGTCGGCCATCTTTATATAAAGTCTGTGGTTCAGGGTTATGGTTCATCAGTCAATCAATGGAATACCTCGATTTCTCTGGCATTTCCTGTCTGGATTTGGTCATTTTACATACGCAGTTTCTCAGCTGATTTGCAACAAAACTGACCTTCTCACAATATAAAATGACACATGCAGCAACAGAGGATCTTATCCATATCACCCACTCCTTGTTACTCATAGTGACAACCACTGCCAGTGTGGTAATTGTGTGGTCATGCATTTGCAAGTAAATTACCACTCGTTTGAAAGTCCTCGACTGATGGCGTGTTAATGTGCTGCTGAGAAGCTGTGGAATCGTGGGTTGGCTGCTGAGCGGCGTCGGGCACTGCCGCGAGAAAATGAAGCCCACAAGACAAGAGGAAAGTTGGCTGCAAATTGAATTCAGCATCTGAATTCGCCAGCAGCCGCAGTTGTAGCTCAACATGTCAATATATAACATATATCATGGCAGACTCTTCAGTGTCCACAACAAGAGTTTCAATGAGCTAAAAAAGCAACTCGACTTTTATGCAAATTAATAGAAAAAGTTTCTGATACACACACACACACAGATTAGAACACATCTCAGTGTGATTCAGATTATAATTGAGCAGGATGGAGCTTAATGGCAGGTATAACGGTCTGTAGTCATGGACTACACAGAGAGGTCTACTATTGTCGACCAGTCACTGCTCTGACATCACTGAGCAAAATTCAATACAAAATTGGACCCCTGGCAAAGCCATTGAAAAGAGCGGGGGGGGAGGGGCTGATACCATATATTGATTTTCTCTCTCTCTCTCTTTCCTTGGTGCTCGTCGTTATCCAGCCAATGGCGTGTTACGTCATCGGCGGAGACAGCACGGCAAATGCAAACAGAGCGTAATGAGACCCGAGGGCTCTAGTTTCGCTACAGCCAACCAGCAGAACGGGCCCGCGTGTCTTCGCCGGTCCACACCGGGCCTGCCTGCTGTAACGCTCCTGATGTGGGTTTGTTATGACGAACCTCTTCCCTCTTCTTACTCGTAAACGAAACACATCATGAAGTCACTGCTGAGTAACTAAAGACATGGGGGGGGGGCTACGATTAATTTGGATAAAGCCATAAGGTAAGAGTACAATACTGAGACTTCTCTGGAGGACTACTTCAAAATACCAGTGGTATAGTTAGAAATGACATGCAAGAATGCAAACTGTTAGACTCGCTCTAAAGTCACTGAACCTACCAGATATGTCCTGAGTCGCTGCAGGGACGTTAGAGGACTACTGGAAGTGCTCGCAATGATAAAGTCCATTAGTGCTTTTGTCCTTCCTTACTCTCCATCCGTCAACCCCACAGAGGAAATCTCGAAATAATAATACAAAAGAAATTCAACATTAAAAGGTTAATTGTTATTTCGTACGCAACTGAATGGTAAATGGACTTCTCTCCATTGGGAGCAACTTGGGTTTCGGGTTGGTTCAGTCGGTGGGAGCCGGAATCGGACCCCCCCTCCTCAAACCCACTCTACCCTGCTCTACCCTCCCGCGTGACAGTGCTGAGCATGCACCCATAAATGGAGTTGGTTGAGCCACCTACCAAAGAAAACGCCGACGTTATGAGGACTGAACGAGAGTTTCTCCTCGGGTGACCTCCGATGTGATTTTGTTGGTGTGGAGGCTGATGGATCTCAGAGGTGAACTGAAATTTTTACAACCCTTTGCAGCATACTGCTGCTGCTGCTCTTTGTGCCAGCACACACTGCCGTACAGCACCACTTTCATGCTGGAGGCCTGGAAGTCTATCACCCTGCTAGTGTTGCACAGAGACACTTTCATATTGTGGGCTGTTGGGAGTATCAAGCAATATACTGATAGCTTTGCCGTTTCCATAGCCTTACCAGTAGTGGGGCTAAACTAAGTTTTTAGGGTGGAGCTGGGGGAAAAGGTTCACCCTAAGTAACTGTAATGACCAGCGCTGTAGATGTTGATATTCCTTGTCTAATAAAGGGTATTTTGTACGGATGGCAGCAACCGCAGGGTATAGCGGGTTGGGGGTTCGATCCCCGGCTTCCCCCCAACGTCCACGTCTTGCAGTGTCCTCGAGCAAGACACTGAACCCTAAGTTGCTCCCTGATGGTGGCCAGCACCTTGCGTGGCAGCCATCGGTGTGTGAATGTGTGTGTGAATGGGTGAATGAGACCTGATCTATAAAGCGCTTCGAACACACATCGAACTTCATGGAAATCCTTTCGTGTCCCGCATAACGTGTCTTTGGCCAAGTGTTGGTCATGGACAGATTCTTGCACCCTTTTTACAGCTCTGCTGGTTGTATAGTTGAAAACTACAGTAAAATATATAAATGAAATTCCCAGTCCAAGAACTATTTTATAGTGATTGTAAAATCACTCAAATATTTTAAATATTTTGTTTCATCACACTGTCTGAGTTTGAATCGACTGCGTCATCTTCAGGGTTTCCCACTTGCATAACATAAATCAAACATGGCCGCCATGTGACCATCCGCTGGGAAGCAAAAACATGTCACATATTGCAACAAACGTATGTGTGTGTGTGTGTGTGTGTGTGTGTGTGTTGTGTGCTGTCTTTCTCTCTCTCCCTGCCTTACACATTACCAGAAAAGAGAAAGGATGTGTCACCATGGTAACCACAGCAGTATGTGAAACAGACATGAGTGAACAGAAATTGAAAATGGAAAACACTCATTATGCTCCTGCATTCCACATCATTTAGCTCTGTCCTTCCAGTTAGAGCCACATGGAAACACACACACACACACACACACACACACACACTGAATGTATTGCCATTTGGATGCTAAAAGTATACATTCAGTCAGTAACATAGAAACCACTGAATGTGAACAGCTGAGGCTCGAGGCTTTTCCTAACGCACACTGGATGTGTTTGGATGTGAGCCACAATACCGGTGCAGATGCTTGGCGTCTTATGTCGTCCAGCTGTCAGATACCGTCAGAGGTTACTTTCCTCACTCCTACCACATCTATGCCTCACCACCACAAGCAATTTATTTTACATTTTTGCAGGTGGGAGTACCTCTCCAACTTCCTTTGCATTGCAGAACAACAGCGTGCCTATATGTATTCAGTCATTCAACCTTTATTACGAGTGTTGGTCCGCTGAAAGCAGTCCACTCTCTTTTGCGTGGGCCGCCCTGCGTGCACAGGACAATCAAATCAGACAGTCACACAGACATAAAACTTGTCCGACATGGGGTTTGCAGCGCACCATCAAATCTAAAGTTTGGAAGACGTTTGTATTTCATAAGTGAGGAAAACTGGACAAAGGTCTGGCCATCTGTAAGGTCTGTAGAACAGCGATTTAGTACAGCAGTAGGAGGACATATCTCAACACTCACCTGGTGAAACCCATGCGGGTGTTCCGGTCTAACGAGCGACCCTGTCTGTGGTCGTCGCTGTTTCGACAGCTGCTGAAAACAGCGAGATAATAACGTAGGTATCCTCGTAGCTCTCCTTCAAAGACTTTGGAGTCTTGTTCGAGGAAACGCGTTGCGTAGGCCACTGGTGCTCATTGTGAACGTTGCTTGTTGTTACATAATTTGTTGTCGGTCTGTTTGAGCAAACAGAAACACTTGGGATTCCCTGGTCTTTTATGAAATATACAGTATCTATTTGAAGGTAAGCGATGCTACTTTTTTAGAACTGGCTTATTTTAATTTCAAATGGAAAATGAACGTTAAACAAATGTTAAGAGCTGTGTCAGATCGCATCGTATCACACTGAATCGTTCTGTATTAAAATGAATCCTCCCTGAAACCTATCGTAGCCCGCGTGTCTAGACATGTATCGGGTCGTCTTATAAGGGGGAGATGCTCACCCCTAACAAATATTAAAAACACCAGTATAAACTGGCTGGATATTGACGAGGCTTGCGACTTCACAGTTCAGTGTCTGATCGGATTGAGCCCTACGAAGAACGAAGACACCCGTACTTATTGAAATGACCGGGGAAGGACTTTTGGTGCGACTGCACCTTCAGTTTGAGCACTTCACTGGATTAATCACTGCAGCTACTGTACGCCCCCTCCCGCAGGATTCCTGGTTGACTCAGCCTGCCTAAGACTTCTCTGTTTTGTTTGTTTTTTTACTGAGATTCTTGCTTCCACAAACTCCGTTCACTGCATGTACAACTCCCCAGACAACCTTGGGACATAACAAACCCACCTGACCTTCAACTGAGATAGACCTGGTGTGACTGACAGCTGCTTCGCCGGATCTAAGTAAGCCTTTGTGCTTTCCCCTTTTGACTGTAAATTCCCTTTAAACATGCTTGTGATCAACTGGAACTTGATTACGATTGTTTGAAGAATAAATACATTCATGATTTTTGTTCGTGGCTTGTGTCAGACTGAATGGAGGACAGGATATGTGCCTGTAAAGTCGCTGTAACCTGCTGTAGTTGAGGACTGTTGGTGCTGAGTGAGTCCTCTTCATCTGCTCTAGGATATTTATATCACTGCGTCTCTCACAAGGTCTAAACATGGAGTGCGCACAACATTATGAATGCTGGTGTTTTACATGGAGAAGGCAGGCCATGCACTGGTTGCTTAGTGCTTTCACTTGTTAGATCCAGCACACATGAAGGAGAGGAGACGGGTTACGGCTGCATTATGCAACGTTTCTATTAAAAGTGGCTCCCAGTCCCAGTGCCGTACTGGTCAATCTAGTTGTCTACTCAGGAACTGGGTTCTCTTAGCTGCAGTTAATTAAGCTGCAGGAATATAAAACCAGGACCAGGACAAAAACACCCCTAATGTGGATTCCATTGTCAGTTGGTGAGTATGAAATCTTCATGGAAGAACTGACAAGTTGAAAATTAAGCACCCAGCACTCCAAAAAAATTTGGAGTGCTCTTTTCTTGCCCTGTGTCAAAAAGACACGAGGCTTGAAGCTTTTTATTTAAGAGTCTACATCCACACTAGTGGCTAAGTCAAACTGCATACTGATTTCTAGCAGGTCTTACGTAGTGTGTTCACACGAGACAAGTGACAAAATAAAGAGCACTCAAATCAGACGGTGTGTGTGTGCGTGTGTTTATGCACACTATTCTTCCACGATACAATACACAAAGGAAAATCTAGGAGCTAGTCACAGCTGGGAAACAGAAAAGACGAATTGTGGTTGGTGGTGTCATTTCAGTGGCATTTCAAAATTGCAGTTTGATTAACAGCCAACATCACACATATTGTATTATTTCCTTTTAGCGTAAAGTATGTTGATATTTTTCTTTAATAACTGCCAAAACACTATAGAATTAGTATGAATTAGTATGAATTTGGGATACTGCCAAAGTACAGCTGGGGCAAATAGTAGTGTCATTAGTTTTGCAGGTATTTGGTCGTAAAGTATTGACATTCTGGCCTGATGATGGCACTAGAAGAAAAGTAAAAGGATCACGAAACGTAGGGAGAGAAAGATTAATGTCTGAGCCACCTTTCATGGAAATCCATCCTATCAAAGGCATAGCCCTTCCCCCAAACTATTCAGTTGGAGTAAAAAGTACAATAGTTCTCCCTGAAATGTAGAGTAGAGTTATATCAATGATAAAATGGAAATACCCGAGAAAAGTACAAGTACTTAAACTGTAAAAGAAAATGGGGGAAATAAACTGCTCGGACCCAATATTGTCCACTATCATGCTGATGATACTGTCTTATACACCATTCGACCCACCACTATTATTCAGGTTTGTCCAGGTTACAGTCTGCCTTGATGATCTCCAGACATATTTCATTCATTTACAGATTATACTGACAGTTTCATTGAGTACAAATTGACCTTACCATACCTACCCATGCCTTAAGTGAGGCGCCAACTGGTACTTAGGAATATTGTTACATCTCCTACAAAACTCCAGGACTTAGAGTAAAGCTTGTTTATGCACTAGCCTACCTACAGTTGAATACAGAGATATCTTGTATGTTCATGCTGCTGCCATTACCCTTAAAAGGTCCGGTGACATGGTGTTATTACTTCTTTAATGTAATGTAATTTCTGTTGAAAAAAAGCCAGTGAGGGCTCAACCCTAAGCTAAAAATTGTGTTGTTATGTATAATTGAAGCCGCCTTAATCTAACAAGTTTTCAGAAACCTAGGAGATCTATTGGATCTGTTACATGTATTCCAACAGCCATCCATCACTGCAGATCTGTAAGTAATCAACCTTATTATGGGGTCCCACGACAAGCAGGTCCAACGACTCTAAGAATGAGAGCAGGAAGAATTTAAAAAAGGTCCAAACACCTACAGCTAAGGAAAGAGTAAAAGTAGAGGAGAGTAGAATTTTTACACTTATATTTGTGAAAAAGAAAAGAGAGAAAAAAATGTATACTTTTGTTTCTAAAAGACAGCCCAATTGAGTTAAATTGCCATACAAGACAGGATGTATCATATGATACAGAAATTGATATATGCAAATATATTAACAATTAAAGTTGCACACTCTTTTAAAATGCTGTCAAAAAAAGAATCTTTATTTCTTGTGTCTTTACAGGGTTAAAGACAGTTTCTAAATCTCCGTCAGTGTTACAACTATGTGTAGCTGGGGTTCAAATGAAACATGGACTTTTGTATGAATGACCAGTAAGTGATTACTGTAGAGCAACTTACTGTCTCATTAAGTAGTATTATCTGGCTGAAATATATAGCACACACACGCCCACGCACACACACACACTCTTATCAGCAACAGGACACACACACACACAGCCTCCTCTAGGTCGGTTGACATTCCTTGTCTGAGACTGGAGAATGGATGTTGATTCTGTCGGACTGTTGAGACCCATTTCAGACTTCCCTTGAACTACAAACACCATTATGGGCCGTGTTTCCATTGAATTGTCAAGCGAATTTGAAGAGAACTTTTGAAAGGTCGCAAAAAAGAAATGTGAATTAGGTGCGTTTCCATCAACTGGTTTGGAACGAATAAACTAGGCTGGATGCAAAGCGCAGTTTCGTCAGAAGTTGGCGGTATAGGCTACACGCATTGCCGTAAGCCGCCAGTCAAGAGAAGAAGAAGTAGAAACAACAAAAGTCGCCTTGGCCATCTAACCCATCTACAGGGGAAAATGGAAGGAATTTGTTGGGAATTTGTTTCAATTGGGTTTTAATTGTTCTTTCATGTCGCTAGTATTGGCCATGTTTCACGCTGTCAATGCCACTCAAAACGAGTGCGGATCGCAGATCTATGAAGCAACTATTCTTTCCAATATTTATGTTTATAGTGCTTATAGAGTCTGTAAAACATGACCGTCTAAGGGCCTCCAAGTCAGATATATAAATATCTCCTGGTTGTTGTAGATACGTGTTCAAAGTAGGTTGAGGCTTTCCCTACAGGAAGAAGACAAAGTGGCAAAATGGCGGATGAACGAAAATTCCCAGAGTCAGTGTTCCACAGGGAATTAATAGCGACAAAGGGAAACCTTTTATTTCTAAAGTCACCCAACAGCTGAGCAGAGTGTTAGGGATGGATTGAAAGTAGCATGTTCCTTATCGACCTAAGAGCTCAGGGCAGATAGAGAGAATGAATGGCACAGCTAAGGAAAAGCTAACCAAGCCTATACAAACAACTGGTTTGAGATGGCCAGAGGCTTTACCTATACTAAGCTTTACCCTTGGTACTATATGCCATCAGAAGTACACCTAACAGAATTCCACGGCTAAGTCCACATGAAGTGTTAATGGGGAGACCTATTTGGGGAGACCAGGTGCAAGCCCGCCAATGACATCTCAGGGAGCTACCCTCCTTTGGTCAGAGGAATGATTGACTACGTGCTAGCTCTGACTACCCTTCTGAGAGAGTGTCATCTACAGGCGGCTGCCAGCCTGCCAGAGCCTGGATAAGAGGCGACAGGAAATTTTGTGTTTGTGAAATCACTAGATGAAGCTTTCTGTCTCTGCTAGGAGGATATAACTACCAAGTGCTGTTTACTGTAAGAACCGCTTAACCGGATCTATGCCACAACGTGCAGGAGAGACCCAAACAAGGGAAGCGAGGGCATGGGCGGTGCCATTCCGGAGGAATGTCTCCATGTAGCGCAGGTCAAGTGACCTTTGTCCTCCCGCATAACAACAAGAGACTGTCATCAGAGCGCACGGCTGGCTTACTGCCAACACCGACAACTATCCTACTTTTATGTACCAGAGTGCTCGGACAGAAGCACCACCGTGGGATCAAACTGTTACAGCTGATACAGCTAATCTAGCTATGCAAAGGATAGTAGATTATGCCAGTGCCAAAAATGTGTCAACAAATGCCATCCTCATATGACTCACCAATGTTAACTCCAGTTCCATTCACCAAAGCAAAATGGGAAGGATCTGACCGGTGTTGTTTTAGCGACCAATTTACTGAATCTGCTGAAGGTTGATATAATAAGGTGACTTAATTGTGGCCTTGGGGATCCTCTTCTGGGCGTTTTGTTTTTGTGATGGAGATAACAGTAGTACTGATGTAGACCAGAAGCTATTGACAAAGCAGATGACCGTCTGCTTGAGGTTTCTGCCGCTTAAAGGGAAGTTTTTCCTTGCCACTGTCGCCAAAGTGCTTGCTTATGGTGGAAACTGCTGGGCCTCTGAAATAATATTGTAAAGAGTCGGTCCAGACCTGCTCTAAAGTGTCATGAGATTACCTTTGTTGTGATTTGGCGCTATACAAATAAAATTGAATTGAAAATTGAATTGAATTGAGACCTAAAACTTTTCAGATGTCCCCTGATCAAAATCTACTAGTCAACCTACCCTTCCTCTTGCAATATACAATTATTCAGATGATGATTCAGATTCTGCTGGTGAAGGTTATTGCCTAGTTAAGCTGCTCACGGTAGAGAGTGTTCAATCTCTAGAAAATCCTTGGTTTGATTCCTTTTTCTAATGATTTTCATCGGTATGGAGATTCCTATAATCTATTGCGTGTATAATGGCTCCAGTATTGCCCTTGATAGTAATGAATGTGCCGTTAGGTCGGTTCATTTTCAAATAATAAATATGATGTGATCAAGAATGCCTAGAGGTAGAAGAACCAAGGACTATTAGGGATACTAGAATGATGTTTTATGGTTTTAAAGTGTTATGAGTTATTGTATTCTGCTGTAAAAGTTGTAATGGTTGTAAACTTTATTTTCATTCACACTTGAATTTGAGTCAACTATCGACTAAGAGAGTGTCTGCTAATGAAAAAGGTCTTGCTATAATCATCAATATTCTTTTTTTTTTTTTTTGGTCTTTTACCTACTCTGCCAAGCATGTGAGGAGGTTTAAAGATTACAAGACCGTGGGGTGTTTCAATTCCTTGATATGCTGGATGAAGTACTATGTTGCTTAGACCAAACAAGAAGAGCCATGCACATCCACCATGCCCAGTTATACAGCTTTTTTTTTAATTCACCAAAATAGAGACTGAGCCGAAAGTACAATTTAATCTGCACCACGGCGTAACATTAGCCAACTAACTGTTCTTGTCGCATGTAGAGAGATTATCAGACAAAGCAGTAGTAGGAAAGATAAGGAGTGACATGTAGAAAGGTGTCATGAGTGTTCCACAAATGCCAAACCAGTTAAGTTTTCTAAGGAAGTGCAGTTGTTGCTGGGCGTTTTGCAGAATGCCACGGTGTTATCATTAAATGTCAACTGACTTGCTTTGACTCAGTGTACTATATGTTTTCAGCTATCTCTGAATTCTGTAAGAACCCAGTGTTGATGCCGGGGGGATTAGTTTGTCCCTCTTGCTGCTTTGGATTCTTTGAGAGCTCCCTCCCCGAGAAGAGCCTTCACTGCCAAATCTAACGCGAGAGCAATTAGCCACAAACAGTTAATTCCTTGACGCAAGCGTTTCTGACTGAACTCTACTTCTGTACTGAAGGAAGTCGTGAGGATTTTATCCAGCTGGATAGATTTTATGAAGATACAAATCAGCCATTAAAATACCATGGAGAGAGGGAGAGGGAGAGACTAAGCACTGCTGGAGGCTATCAAAAGCTCCCTCTCCATCCCTCCCTCTCTTCCCTTTTCTCCCATCATTCCATCCATACGACCCCCAATCGACTAGAGATGTACGTCAGAATCTGCGTGGAGAGGAATTTTTTTTTTTTTCCTCTTTCTTTTCGCCCACTGACTGTTATGATTCAACTCAGCCTTTAGAGCAGGGTTGAGAAGAGAAGAGAAGAGCGTGGGCTTAACCTGCTTCTCCCTGTCTCTCTCTCTGTCTCTCTCTCTCTCTCTCTCTCTCTATCTCAGTACCTGCTTCCCTGCTGCACAGAGCTGCAGAGCTGCTCTCTTTAACTCAGAAATTAAATCCTAGGTTCGTGCATGCCTGTGGAGCCTACAATATACAGACAGATCGAAAGGAACAGCTCAGTGGTGGGATGTGTGAAGGAGGTGGGGACCGAAACGACCAGCTGACTGTGAAAGAAGCGTGAATCATATCTTTAACACCTATCTTCCCCTGTCATATTCCTCATAAACCACAGTAGACTCATGCCTTCGGCTTGTTTCTACAGCATTTCTGCATCCATAGATAATTCACACCAAAACTAGTTATGTGTCTCAGATGAATTAAGGGTTTAACCGTGACTTGGCCAACCAAGGTAGACAAGGCAGGTTGGGCTGATTGCAGCTTGGGGTTGGTGCACATGTCATGTACGGCCTGGTGACCAATTAAAAGACATACCTGAATGGCTGAGTGTAGAAACATAATTGACAAGGGGGCACTGAAGCTGTTCTTCAAAAACCTTACTAACAGGTCAAGGCTGGCCTAGCAGACACCCGACAGTCTGACACTCACAGTGCCCTCGCAGCTAGCTAACCAAAATGGCAGCTACGACAACATAGTGTGTGGTTGCATTCTAGCTACCTGATCTACTCTCGAGGATGTCCAGCCATACTCCGAGATATTACTATCACAGAGAACTGATGTAAGAAGTGGCCATTTTGTTCCTCTCGATCGCTGACTGATTAGCTATTAAACCTGAAAGCTCATTTTGGTAGCAGGTAGCTATTACCCTATAGGCCCTGATTTCAAACACCAACCCAAATAATCCCATTAAAGCAGAATGTAAATCCCACATTTGTGTAGTTTGTCTATCAGTCCCAGACTTCGAGCACTCTCCTGTCAGGTTTTTGGAAGCTGTCAAATTTCTTTTTTCAGATGGTGACTTTGTCTTTCCGAGCTTCTCGTCACCTGTGACAGCGGTAGCTCTTGGCTGTTTGACAGATGATTTAGTCCACAGTCCATTTCTGCACTGAAGTTAACTTTTCGGATTAATTTCCTCCGTGGCAGCACAAACCACGCTACAAGGAGCCTTTCAGAAACTCCTGTAGGTTGAACTGTGCAAACAAAACCCTTTTAGGGCCGACTAACTCTAAAGGACTCACTATAGAGACCTTGAAGACGCTTGCTTGCCAAGCAACAAGAACAACACATAAAGCAACACTCTCTGGGTGTTGCACTGGTACTCTCTCCATTCAAAAAAAGAATATTTGTTCTTGTGGACATGACATTGTAAAGTGTCCGGTCAGTCCAGTCAATATTCAGTCAATATTCAGGCCAAAAACTATCCTCTGACACTCAGTGAGTGATGTGTTTTATAGGTATTTCTGATTTGTGTGGACCTAACAGAGGATAGGTACTGTAGCATCAAAAGCAATTATTATTATTATTAGTTCGTGGCTGAACTAATAAGAGTCATCGACACAAGATTTCAGACTTCAATATTAAAAAAACATACCAGGAAAAAGAAACACTTGGATATTCAAGTGATCTCTGTGTTTGCCTGCCAAACAGGGACAATTGAGAGCGCTACTGCACTCAGGCGTGAACACTCGGAGAGTGTTTTGGGGTGTTTCACAACTCCAGCGCTGGTGTAGGTTACTGCGAAAAAAGCATAGCCAGCAGATGGTACTGGCGTGAGCTAACCTTTGAGTGTTCTGGGTTACGTTTTTGCCTGTTAAATTCATGGAACCCGTTTTCAGGCTGATGGCAGCAAATTAAGAGTAATGCTAGTCCAAGCTGCTGAATACTATACTCCAGCAGGCAGAGTGCCACTACAGAGGTGATAGTACTCTATAAACAGAGTAGGCAGGGTAGTGAGGTATAACTGAGTGAGCTCCATAGCTTCACTGGTGAGATTCCAATCACCTGATCAACACTTTCTCTGCTACGGGCTGCTGGAGAGCTCCAGGGAATGTATTGCTCACTGGGAAACACTCGGTGCTTTGCTTAGAATTGGTAAATTCCCATATAAATCTGGCATCTGTGGAGCCGAAAGACTTGGGACGAGAATCTTTTTGCCTTAGATTATTATACACCACGTTCTGCCGAGTCAGACTGAGGAAATGACACCAGAGAAGCCAAAGTACTGTTTAACATGTACGACGCTCTCCCTCCCAGTGAAACATGATGGAGGCGGGGATGATGGTTTCTAGACAGAGAGTCCAATGTGTCTAGTTTTGGAGAGTATTTTGTATGGATTAAGTCCGAACCTCATGAAGGTAGAATATGATGATTCAGATAGTGAGGTTAGTCCATGCTCACTCACCTCCTTTATTTCCCCATCATTGTTGAGTTGTCGCTAGCTGGAAGTGATTGACATCTCTGTATAACTGGTTCCTCATTAACTCCAGTTGTCTAGGGAAAGACACAACGTGCACACAAACAACAAAAACACAGACAGACACACAGTTACTAAAAAAGTCACACGTGTGAAAATATTGGCTCTCAGTAGACCCCGTGGGGCGGCATCCGGTCCCCTCAGTCTCGCACAACCAGACTTCTGTCTGGTCAAGCTCGGACAAGAGTAAAGGAAACATCGGGATACAGGAAGAAATATCCTCCAGAGGTCCTCTAGCAGCCATTTGAGTGGTTATGAAAGTACCTCCATCTATACATCTATACATATAAACTCTGTGGTGCCTTTTCAACACATCCTGATAATAGACAAAACCAGTTGTCTAACAACATGTATTACTTTTGATTTCACGCCCACTAACCCATTTGACTGAGGTGTGGTTAAGTTAATACAACTAAGACTACTGGGTTAGGGTTGGGAACAATTATGGTCATGGTTGAGGCTCCTTTTAGTAACAACAAAACAACATTGACTTTTGGTAAGAGATGTCATTAAAAAACAAAATAGTGCCATTGTGGATTTTTTCAATACTTAAATACTGTGACCTGCGTTTGTTGTTGCAATACTTTTGCATCCACTACTGGTAGTAACAGTAGCTCCTGAATGTGTGCGCGATACTCGAGACATTGATTCTAAAGAACATGTGATGCTCACCTTACAATATTAGAAATGTGATGTTGTGCAACGTGGTGCATGAAGTCCAACCCTCTATGGTCCGACCATAGTAAACGTATTTGAGCCTGTTTCTGTTTAATCCTGGGCTAATAGAGTTGTTGAAGGGATGGCGTTTTTTTGTAGGCCAACCCGGAAGTTAGTGCCGTCCTGGTTCCCGCGACAAAAAGCAGATGGAATGGAATTTCGGAAGTAAAAAGCTAGCGTTAGGCTATAAACAAACTACACCACGGTGGCATGACTTCAACGTCACCACCCCTAAGCTTCACTTTTAAGAGAATATAGATAGATATAGATATATAGACGGATAGATATAGAGTATGAACACAACGAGGCTGTAAAGGTGGACTAGGGAGTGACAACCACTGTAGTCTCATTTAGCCGCTCGTAAAAGGTACGTACATGCATTGTCAGCATGACTGGATTGCATCATATTTAAATGTTACTAGCTGAAAGAGAGATGATAACATGCTAAAGTTTGTGTGGATGTTAAACATGTGAACGTGATGTTTTTTACAGCGGTTGGCTGTTATGCGGATCAGACATTACAGCATCAGGTTTTTGCAATGTAAGGAATGAAAGCGCTACTGTAAGTATGTGACGGAGTGAAATGACTATTCCCAAGCATTTCAGTCATATTCCAAAAAGTGTTTCTCACCTTGGCAATGCATGATGGTATTAAACCACATTGGCAAGCAGTTTGTTTTCCTTGTCTGTTCAAAATAAGCTCTTTTGCAAAAGTGAAAACAGAATGCCTTTCTAAACTTTATTTCCATTTGGAGTGTGTGTACCTCTTAGTGTTGCTGTGCAGGGCTGATGTCAGTCCAACAGGCCTACGATGCTTCACTACTATGCTGACATCAGCACTGCTGACGCTGACAACATCAGTGTCGGTAAGATGTCAAGTCACAGCAGAGCGCTGAAACAGAGCCGAAAATCTCAGGTAACACGTGCATTGGGATCACCTAACTCTGCAGGATTCATCCTCTGGGCACCCTGAATGTCTGGACCGAAGTGGTGGACCGAGTGATCCGCAGACAGACAGACATTGCCATCCCTCCAGCTGCTAGCATAGCTCCAAACAAACATTTTTCTAAAAGGTCTGGTTGTTAATGGACATGGTGTGATGTACTGGCCTGCACTCTGTTAGACAAATAGCTACAGAGGTTTTCAGTAGAAGCCAATGGGCCAATCACTGTGAAAAAAACAGTACTGTACATGGTAAAAAATACCATGTGCATTCAAATGCAATGATATGGATGTGCCCTGGCCCGGAAAACTATATATAATAAAGGAAAATAAATAGATAAATAATTTAAAATAATACATCACTGCTAATTATTTGGACCGCCAAGGGGTAAAAACTGTCTTGTACAAGTTTTCAAGGGTTCCTCTCTGGTCATTTTACAAGGTTGAAGAGCAAATTTCTGCGTTTGTTGTCCCTATATGCTACACATATACAAACAGCACAGAGCAGATGATCAAACAGATCATGTTGCAGGTGGCTGATGTCCTCCGTGAGACTTTCTACAGCGAGTAGTCTAAATGTCCTGAATTTTCGTTTTTTTCCTACTGTCCTTCTCAGGCGTTTGTGGTCTGGGTCAGTCGGGTTGCCAAACAGCAATAGTAGGCCTCCTGTAAGGATGCGCTCGACGGTGGCCTGCTAGAAACCGACAAGGGTTTTTGTGGACGTTCCATATTTCTTTGGAGACATCTCAAAAGGTTTAGTCTCTGTTGTGCCTTGTTAATGAAAAGGAATGTGTCAGAGTTTGACCCTCAGTTCCCCTCAGCACCCTGTCTCTAGTCCCTGCTCAATTCTCCCGGGCCATGTGCTTTCCCTCTACTCTCTAGATCTGCCATCCTCGAGCCGTCCACCAGATGCCCTCAGACTTTACTTTACGTCCTCATTCGCCCGCACTCCAGTTCCCACTTCCCTCTTCAGCCCTGCAGTCACCTGCTCACCTGCACCTCATTCCCTAATCACCCATCACTTCTTATACCCGTTCACTTCCTTTTGTTCTTGGCCAGTCCATGTATGTTTCTTGTCTTGGCTCCTTGCTTCTCCCCGCATTCCCAGTGTTTTGGATCTTAACGTTTTGGACAGTTTATTGGACTCTTATCGGTTTTGTTTGCCTGTTTGGACTGTTTTCTCGGTATTGACCCTTGCCTTCTTCACTATCCTGTAAGTCTTTGTCTCCCCACCCCCGGTTTCGCTATTTGTGAAATCATCACTGTGTCAAGCTCTGCCTCAGTGGTCTGCATTTGGGTCCAATCCCCTGTGTTCTTTGCTACCCTGCCATCACAGCCGTGACAAAATGGTGTTTTGGGACCAGGAGAGGGGAGTCCAAGATCTGAATCCCAAAGAATTTCACCGTTGATGTAAAGTGGTCTCTGAACCATTTTGGACTACCTAAAGTAAACAATTATCTCTGTTTTCTCAACATTCAGAGAGAGGTTAATGTCTGGGTACCATATGGATAAGTCCCTCAAAAGTTTGTGTCCAAGGGGGGAGGGGTCGGCCACAATCTTACCTGCTTGCCTCAGGGTCCTGGAGGCGTGCAGTCGCAGTGATACCCAGAATACTCTCCTCTCTGGTCGGGCATTTAATAAACTGTCTATATTCGGGGAGTTTGTGGGTGAGATTGCCTTTGTGTAACTGTGTAAACATCGACCAGTATGAGCGACGCAAACTCACGAGGAAGAGAGTCATTCCACTGTTAGTATAAAAACAGATACCGCCACCTTTCCGTTTTGTCTAAGAGTTCGGTACCGTCTCCGTGATGCACAAAATGGAAGATGAAGGGAAGTCTCTGTTTTTCCCAACCAGTAGCTGAAGTTCATCCAGTTTATTGGACAGAGATCGAATATTGGAGACATATATTTCGGCACGTTTCCCTCTTCATTGGGTAGGAAATGAATCCGCAGAAGTTGTATCTCTTAAGCCCATGAGCTCCCCTCTTGTAAAATAGCTCAGGGTACTGTAGCAGAACACTGACTTAACAACAAAGCAAAACAATGCACCACCAACACACGAGGCAGCCATCCGCGGCGCCATCTTAGAAGCTACACAAAGAAGAAAAAGTCATATAACTACACATGAAATTGTGAAGACCAAGGTCCCTAAGCTGTAACACCAATTTAGATGGCCCAATGGTATTAAATGCAGAGCTGTAGTCAATAAATAACAATTTGACATGGATGTTTTTTTTTGCAGAGCCAACCATGCACTCAACGCTGAAGCCTTTTTAAATTCATCTTCTCAAAGTCAAAACAACAGTCTTTCCATTTGGATTCACTCCATGCCATGAGTCATGTGAAAGATGTTTTCTAGTCTCTATTTTTTTTTTCCATTTTCCGTATCGTTTACCTTGACTTCAACTCAGGTCAACACAAAGCACCGCAAGCAGAATGTTCAGTGCGGAGTTTCAATGTAGTGGCAAACCATGCATGTGAATTTCTCAGAGAGAGCAGTCAGGACTTTTTGAATGCGCACATTTTGTATAATCAGAATGCTGTGGCCATCAGCCAACGGTGTTAGCTGCTGGTGGAGACACACACACACACACACCGACAGCAAGTGCTTAATTGTCTACAAATGAGCAATTTCTAGCCCCTCTGTTTCACGGATTAATTTGCCATTAATTTAACCATCACAGATTTCTTCCCACAGCTGATGAAGGGAAATGACCCTATTAAGATGTTGTTGGGTGTTGTTTTTATTTCCTCTGGCGGATACCTGATGAAGTCGTTGCCCGAAACAAGCTCATTTAAACCGTGCAGCCTTTGCAGACCCAGAATTTGTATGACAGGCGTGTGTTTTGAGCCTATCTGGGGCTAAGGATCAGAGAGCCGCTGCACTTCAAACAGCTGACTGTAAGGGCGCGCGCCACCATACACTGCTTATTTACATTTTATCGCCATGTTTTGCTTCAACTTTTACTTGCTGCAATGTGGTGTTATGAATATAACCCACAGTCTGACGATTACAACCTGAAACATGAGACCCTTTCTCAATAAAAGTAAAAGTTTTGAACTGCAGTCCGGTACCACCCACTTCATGAGATGATTATGGGCTCCATGTCCAGCCACTGTGCCGTGCACATTGACCCCCGTATATGGAAATAATATACTAAATCTGACTCGCCTTATTTTTCACACGATACTTCCAAATACTGAAGGTCCTGGTTCAACATATTAAGATGATTAGCATAAATCATTGACATGATATGAAAGAGGGAGAGTGTGACTTCTGAAAGTGACGTGAGGCTTCGTAAGAGAGAAGACGGCGGAGTACAGAGCGCGCTTAAGCCAGACAACTTTAATTTTGGCCTGACACTGAGTGAGCGACTGAATTGACATGATTAAGCCACAGCCGACGTGACCTGTCAGCACTGCTACCTGAATGTTTCATACACTGCTCTACACGGCTAGTAAGAAAGAGAGAGGAGAAGGAAACCGATTTGTTAGCGTCGGAGCTCATGGCAAATCCATGTATTTAGTCAATCACCCGTGTGCTCAAATCATTTCTCACATTCACACACTCTAATTTTCAATCAGATATGCAGCGAATTAGAGCCCGGCTGTCGCCAGGAGAGCAGCACTGCAACACTAGCAGGGTGAGGTGGTAAAGAGATACTGCCGAGAACAGTAAAGAAACACAGTAGAACACAGTGAAGAAACACAGTAGAACACTGTAAAGAAACAGAAGATAACAGTAAAGAGACACAGTAGAACATAGTAGAGAACAGTAAAGAAACAGAATAGAGCAGTAAAGAAACACAGTAGAACAGAGTAAATACACACATTGAAACACAGTAAAGAAACACAGTAGAACACAGTAAAGGAACACAGAAGAGAACAGTAAAGAACAGTAACGAAATACAGAAGAGAACAGTAAAGAACAGTAACGAAACACAGAAGAGAACAGTAAAGGGACACAGTAGAACACAGTGAAGAACCACAGTAAAGAAACACAGTAGAACACAGTAAAGAGAAACAGTAGAACACAGTAAAGAACCACAGTAGAACACAGTAAAGAAACTCAGTAGAACACAGTGAAGACACACAGTAGAACACAGTAAAGAAACACAGTAGAACACAGTGAAGAACCACAGTAAAGAAACACAGTAGAACACAGTAAAGAGACACAGTAGAACACAGTAAAGAAACTCAGTAGAACACAGTGAAGACACACTGGAAAACACAGTAAAGAAACAGAAAAGAAAAGAACAGAAAAGGCATTTAAACCTGACAGTTACTGAATTAAAACTGCTTTGGGGACGTGGGTAACGCAATTTTGGGGACTTCAATGTCCGCCTCACCAGCAGGAAAACTGAACGCTGACAGCAAACACGATACGTCACCTCACTGTCTCACATCCTATCGCGCCGCCAATCTTAACCATCGCTAACTTTACAGGCCAGGGGCACCATTTCAGCTGTTGTCAATTAAGCCGTCACGTTGCCCGACCCTGGCTGAGACAAAAAGATAACTATTTAGAATGGTGTTTGCGTTTATGCTGGTGACACGTACACGTATTGACACGTACACGTATTGTCCATAGAAACTCAATCTTTCAGTGTAATCGTGCACGGCAGTGTGACCTTGGCTCCAGTTGAAGTGTTTTTTGTGTTTTGTGCCTGATTCAGACAGTGAACGGGGGGGTTGGATTATTTATGAGTACGTAGGGGGACTGCTGCGGCGCGTTTTGGGAGCTAATCATCTCAGGGGTTTAATATGATAATCCATTAAATCATTTTAATACCTGCCCTCAGCCAAAACAACAACAACAAAATAAAAAGATTCCGCTGCAACACAAAACAGCCCGAACAACTGTCAACTTGTAACTTTAAAAGAGGCCATCACTGTGTAGACCCACGAACAAGCGTGTATCCTGCAGGTATCGTGTTCTGTCATGCTTCTAAATAAATATTATACCAGTGATGAGCTACAGGCATATAGTGTACTCTTATATGAACATTTTACCTTTTATTTCACGTTATAATATTATACTAATACACTCATTTATATTAGTTACTCATCCAGGTTGTGGACAGTGCATCTGCAGTGGGCAGATGTAGATTTAACCAGAGCCAGGATGCCAATTTGTGCGCCCTCTAGTCAGCCTCCTCCTACGAGCAACACGTTCCCAATTCTTCTAGTTCAGTGGAGTTATTGTTATAAATATTGTGTGCTTGTGTTTTTATTGCGTGTAACACGTACTCCTTGGGGAAAAACAATGTTGAACATTAGCAGTGGTCATGTAAATACATTGGACTGGGTATTGAACCTCAGTATTTTATTGGCGCTGACCAAAGTGTCTGAGTCTGAGTATCCCAGACCCTCGTGAAACTGTTGAGTCCTGAAAGCACGTTTTCAATGGCCGGACAGATTACATGCTCTTTACTTTACTTACTCTTTTGTTCAGATTGTCCCTGATTTTTTTATATTTTTTTGCCAGTTTGAGGTACTTTATTTGAGAAACGTGGCTCATTTTGTTAAAGAGAGAATGGTTGTGCAGAAAAACAAGTACGGTATCGGGATAAGTTTGGCATCGGCAGTGAAACTCTATTAGTCATAGACCGGGGAAGCGAGATTAGCGAAGAACGCAGGAGAGGATGTCGCTCTTTTCGTTGTTGACAAACAACCCGGGCCTTCAGGCACTGTACGTTGCAGCCTGTTAGCAGCTGGTGCAGTCATAAAGCTTAGTGTTAATTAAATTCCCCTAGACCTAAAACGAATTATTTTACCCGTGCTGCCTGCGCCGTGACGACATACAGGAGAAGTGAGTACGCTGTCTACCCAGACCTGTTTATCCTTTCCAGGGTCAGGGGAGGCTGGAGCCTATTGAGGCACAAGGAGAACATGCAACCTCCACATAGAAAGGCCCCACCCGGCTGGTCCTGGATGCAAACCAGGTGGCAGCTTGGCCTGCCACATCATTTTGCGCAATCAAGACATTTTGTTTCTTCCATCCAGCTTTTCTAGTTAGATCATCTGCGTAAAAATGCTTCAAAAGTTAAATTGTTGTGCTTACACTATAGCTTGTCGATATACAGTAGGCCAAACTGTGCTCATACCAGTAGCAAATTAGTTTAACTTTTTTTTTTCAGGCGGGCTTACATTGAACACGGAACGTTTTGCGGAGCGGATGCTGCAACACTGACGCTTCCACTATAATCACGTAGCAGCACGTAAGTGGAGATCCGCTCTACAAATGTAAAAATAGGCCAGTGTTTTAACCAGACCTGCATGTCTCTGGACTGTGGGAGGACGCCCACACAAACTTAGGGAGAACATGGAAACTGTACACAAAATGATCCCAATGGATTCGAACGCAAAACCTCATAACAAATAAAATTTATGTAATTGCCAAATGGCACAGTTTAAAGTTCCTTACGCATTATTAAAGAGGACCTATTATGCTTTTCCTTCTTTTCTGTCACATATATAATGTTATAATGTCAGATTTCATACTATGTATGTAAAAGTAATCCCTGTGAGCCAAAAGCTCAGGCTTCAGACTGCTCTGAACGCTCCGTTTCAGTTTTATTCAACCGCCGGGTCTATCTGATGTCAGATAGGCACGGATGTCCTTATATGGTATCTCTGGTCCAGGCACAGACCAGGTGTTTATGTTTATGTCAACGTTGCTTAGTAATGTTAACTGTGAATGTTAATGTTCACAGTTTGCCTTTGGAAAGTCTTCCAAAGAATTCCGGAACTTGGCCCAGCCAATCAGAAGAAAGTGGGCTTCTAGGGAGGGGGGAGACAGGAGCTCAAACGGCTTGTTTCAGACAGAGGGTGAACTGAGGGGCTGCATGAAGGGGCAGTAGATGATAAATCAGGACTTTTTTTGAACTGTGAATCATGCAAAGCTGCTCTTGTGGAACTACAAAATGAAAATATAGGAAATGAGCATAATAGGTCCCCTTTAAATGATATCAGACTATTGGGGGCCGAAGAGCTTCACTGATCACCTAGACTTCTATGTAACTGGTCCTTGAGCAATTTGGACGAAGCCTTGTGTTATTAACAATACAGCCCAATTACGTGACCTTTATCCTGTAAAGCAAAGGTCGCATTGTGTTTGAAATTTATCACCAGGTCGACACTGCCACAGGGGGATCTCACAGAGTTCAAAGCTCTGTTTACCTTCATTAGTGCACACACACACACACACACACACACACACACTTCCACCCTGTGACATCACATGGTTGCAGGATTTCCCGGAGTGCGGCAGAGACTCCAATCTCTTAACCAGCGTAAGACTTGTCAATCAAGCAAGCCCTTAATTATCCAGCTTAGCGCCTTTTTCAAGGAGGAAATGCAGATCGAATCTATTTAAAATTAAAAGAACAGACACATGGAAACAGGTGAAGACATACAAGGGAGATACAGATGTGTTCAAGTAAACTGCTTCAAATAATATCCTCCGATGGAAAGTTTGGTGGGCACCTGGCCTTCGGATTATATAGTATCACGACGAAGCTCTGTATGATAGGAAGTATTGATTTGTTCTTGTCACATGAGGTTTGCAGGGAGATTTCATAGTTCTTCATATGGAGATGAAAAAAAACCCTCTAGTACCAGTACTAATCCAACCATCAAGCTGCAGAAAAAGCAAGTTCTGATCCCAGTGTTGACATCAAGCACCGATGTGTGCCCTAGACGGAGATGACGGTGTGCTGCACACAGTGTTTTACCGTCCATTTCTTCTCCTAGTGTTTTTGGCAAGAATGCCACAGAAGAAAAACAAAGAAGACCAAACTGAAGAGTCCGTAGCCTGAGTTGATTTGACACCTGGTATTGAGAGAGGGCTCCCAGTCATTTCAAGAAATCAATTACCCAGATATTTCGGTGGCTCACCATGAATGCAGACTCGCATTTGAGTTTAAAAAATGGCTTTTTTGTTCCAGCTGTCAAGAGTGATTCATAGGAAGACACGGGTCTTGGAACACACCAGGGATATTATGTAGGTAGATGGAGGAGTGGGCGGGTATGACAGTATACCCAGTACAACGGTAGTAATTTGCTAATTTTGCAACAATTGTGTGTGTTCTACATAGGTAGCTATGGTTTTCATGTCCATGGTTGTCTTCCAACTATTGCAGGCAATGGTGCAAAATAACGGGTAGGCCTGCTTTAAAATGCCGGATCGCATGATTGGCGGCATGTTTGACAAGGATACATGGAGGATGGGGATTTTGAGACAGACCAGGAATTCTTCCAGGACAAACATTCTGCACAAGGGATTCACAGGATCTCTCATTGACAACAGCCTGTGCTCTGCTGTGTGGAAAACTACTGGTACTAGGGGTGCAACGATTCACTGATGCGAATCAGAACCCGGGTTTAAGATGCGACGACGGTGATGCGTTTGCCCCTGGATCGTTCTGAATGTACCATGAACCGGTCGATGGCCAGATTCCAGAGTTACAAATCAGATGACTGAGGCTTTGCTAGTTCTGCACTCTTGTCAAATGTCAACGCGAGACTCTGGCATCACAAGAGCAACATTAGCACAGTCCGAGAGCGCCAACACGGTTTACAGCACACCATCAAATCTAAAATCCAAGTAAAGTTTGGAGGCCATTTGGATTTTATAAGAAGTAAAGAAAATTGGACAAATGTCCAAGGCCATTTGTGAGATCTGTAGATCAGCGATTAAGCACCGCGGTAGCACAACATATCTCAACACTCACCTGGTGAGACCTATACCGGCGACCAGGAATCTGTGGATGGTAGTACAGCGAGCACAAGCAAGAACACGCAAAAAAAACAAAGACACAGATATTAAACGTTAACTTTTTCCAGCCACAACTTAGCCGTGGTGAGGCCTTTCGAAGTGCAGGAGATACTGTTTCCGCACAACGCAGCGTACTCCAACAGGATCATGTTGATCACTTGATTTTCCTAAAGAAGACTCTTGCCGAACTTCTTTGCAGTGCGTGAAGTGTAAACAAAAGATTAACATTTCGCAAACATTATATTAAGGGGAAAGAAAGTGTGTGCGCATGTTTGTGTGAGAGTGCAAGCGTACACGAAAGAACATTTTGTCTCATCATGTATCTGGATATATATCGGACCGTCTTATGAGGGAGGGATGCTCACCCCTAACTGGTACTGTGTGCCACTTGAAATCAGATAACCGATTGCTGATAGCTGATTATTGTAATTATTATTGACTGACGTCTTCATTTAAACAATGTGAGTTTCTTTGGCTGCACTGTAAACACTTGACACAAAGGCAGCAGTGTTATGAGAGTTTAGAAGCACATCAAGTGTTACAACATTGACGTGCGTCGAAGTTGGTGACGGATGCATTGCAGACTCAGGTGCTCCTTGTGACGAGAAAACAAGAGGAAGCGTCAAGAGACTATAACAACAGATTATCGCTGTTACGAAGGCGGTTTCCATTCGACCAAAACCTTAAAGCTGACATGCGTAATGCCAACTTGAAAGTGCCTCACTGAAGTTGAGTTACCGATGGCGGACGAGCCACATGTCGGCTTCATTCGAGTCTCTGGGATTACACGACAAACACAAACATCACAGCACAGGAACTTCTCGAGAGACGGACAGCTTTATTTCAACTTGAAAATGCTTTTTTTTTCGAATGTGAGGAAAAAAAAAAATCAACATTCAATCTGTGATCATCTGTTCCAGGGTTAGGGTCATGACACCGAACCGCAGGAGGAGGAAGTGCGCGGAAACATTTTGGATTCAACACTTCAGCCGGAGGAGCTACCGACTTTTGCTGCATGTTAAAGAATGGTGCAGCCTGACAGTAATATTGCCATGGCAACAAATCACTAAGGGCAGCAGAGGCGCCAGTGAACGAACGGACCGGCATCAATTCTGTGACTTTACAATTAGGCTCAGTGGGTTGTGTTTGAATCCGTTCATTTCATTTTTTTTTTTTTTGAAAAAAGTGACAGCCCCAGGAGAAAGCCCTGTCACAATTCCTTGGAACAAACCCCTTAACCTTGTCTTCACAAAGAGACCTACTGAGATCATCAGTGTTGGAATTGAATTAAGAAACAGTACAAGATCCAGGTACGTCAATTAATTGGTACAACTGAATATACCTCAACAGCAAATACAAAGTACTGCAATAAACGTTTTTCTTTCAATATATCTGTCAAATGTGGTGTGTCACGTGGGTTTCGCCACTGCCCCACCCCCTTTAGGAGACGAGCAGCACGTCCGGAGTCTATTCACTCCAATGGGAGAAGTGCACGTGAGCACAGATTATGATGCATTCTTTCGCCCCGTGGTCACTGAAGTAAATATCAGACCCATTTTTTCACAGGCCACATATCTTCCAAACATTCTATTACACTAAAATGGCATTTTTTCAGACGGACAGATCAGGAGAACATTAACTTTGTTCGAGACCTGTCTCTGTCTCAGCAACACACTCTCGCAAGATCTGGCAACACAGATATCACACCTATTTGCTTCGGCATGTAGTGTATGATGGTTTAACTTTTACTACTTCTCTCCGTGGCTCGCCGTGTGACCATGGCAATCACAGCGAGGGAAACAATAAAGTGCTGCAGGAATGAGGCAAAAAACCCGGATATGAGTTTGCATTTTTACGCTTCCGGTTCCCTCGTCTGGAAGTCAGTGGGTTTTTGGTCAGATGCCTGAAATAAGGTCTGTGGTTAACACAAGCTTAGGAGGTTTTAACGTTTTGTTCTACGGTGTAAAATACATCAGTGGATACCCCACTTATTTGGAAGCTTTTACGTGTCTTAAAAAAGTTGGCGGTTGCTAACATCTACTCACTAGTCCGCCTTTACAGCCTCGTTGTGTTTATACTCTATATCTATCTGTCTATATATCTATATCTAGCTTCATCGAGCTTAGCGGTGGTGACGTTGAAGTAATGCGACCGCGGTGTAGTTCCTTTATAGCTATAACGTTAGCTTTTTGCTTCTGGCGATTCATTTACGCTTCAAAAATCCTAAAAGTGGTGTTCATCAGTGAAGATTATCTGGCTGAACAAAATGTTTTAAGCATCATAAACTTTTGTTTTGCCACAGAGCTTATTTCCTGCAATAATCCAAAATCCCATTGGCTTTTTGTTGAGGGGAACCAGGGGCGATGCTAACTTCCGGGTTGGCCTACAAAAATACGTCATCCCTGCAGCGCTCTATTTGCTATCTGAGTACCCTGAGTGATAGAGCTCTTCATCAGATCTGCGAAGAGAAATGGTCTTGGAGAAACTCCAGGTCTGATTATTCAGTAAAACTTTCTACATGAATCGTGCCATATTGCTAGCCATTTCCTATATTTTAAGCTACAACCCCCTCTTTGTTTATCTGAGAACTACACTAGGTGATAGCAGCAGCCTGGTGGTGTTCAGGCTGGTAGGATCGGAGCAAGCCGAGTTGCGCCCTGCTGCCGTAGCAGATGCAACAGCTCAGGCCAACCGCGTGAACAAAGCGTTAAGAGTCGCCGAAAGATATTCCCACGTTAAGACGCAATTTGATAAAAACACACAGAAGCTTAAACTCCCCTCCCCTCTGCAGCTCGGGCTCTTTGCTGGCACCGTTCCTCCTGAAGCTCCCTGCTCTCATTATCCACAGCCACATGGCAGTCATGCACAGCTCTGTAATCGTATTTGAAGTTACACAATGTGTCAACGCTGTAGGCAAGCAGACAATCTGCAGGACTTATACAGCGGCTCACCATGACGGCTCATGTGGAAAAGCTGCATTCTGCCTCCTGACAAATAAGCAAGTCTTCTTCGCTTCCCCTTAACCAACGAGATACTGAAAGGCGCTCCGCGTGCAACAGTCGGGTGTTGCGCAGTAGAGGTTAAGCTGTTTATTGTGAGGGACTGCGATGTTCTGATTTGTTTCTGAGTGTTGCTGTAATCACCCACAGATCTTACTGATCCAACATGTCCTCTGAGAAGTGAACACTCCGAACCCAACGCTGACAAAAGCTCCCGCCTCGTCCTGCCTCCTCTGCTTTTATGCGCTAAAACAGCCTTAAACCGTGTTGAAAACTCACTGGAGTTCTGTGCGACAAAGTTTGGCTCGCTTCAGTCAGTCAGTCACCGCCCAGTGTGGGAACCATTCTTTTCTACAGCAGTGACTTTACTGAAGCTTCTTCTTCAAAATGTGTGGTGAACAGAATGCTACTCTCTTTCTCACACACACACACACACACTCCTCAGTGAATGCATCCCAGAGGAAAAATGCGCGCCTCCCTCCATCTCATGTCTGCTGCCGGCTCAACCCTCCCTGTGATGCCCACGGTCTCTCGGTTGCCTTCACTCAGGTGCTCCCCTACTCATCTCATCCCATGCAGACTGCCACTTCCTTTTCCAGAAACACAAATTCATCTCCCGTTGGTTTAACGTCGTATCAGAGGATATCTGTGTCACTGTGGCAGGCTGCCCTTCAGATGGGATGCTCCCCTGTTTTCCCCAAGGTCTTGTGGGCAACACAAGCACAAATAGGGGATCTCTCTCTCTCCCTCTCTCTCTCAATTGAATTCAAAGGCTTTATTGGCATCAGCGTTTCTTCAACACTGTTGCCAAAGCCTCAGAATAACAGTAATAAGAACATTAACACAACAATCTCTCTCTCTCTCTCTCTCTCTCTCTCTCTCTCTCTCTCTATCCATCTGGCTGGGCTATCCCCACAATTCACCCTGCCCCAATTTCTATAGTAGGCACCTTTCCAATAATACAGTAGGGAAGCAGGATGGATTCCCTCATTGTTTACCCTGCACGCACATTTTCACACTTTCACAAACAAGTAGGGGGCTTGTTTTTCTTTAAACCAATCACCAATCGTCTTGGGCTGCGCCGAGCTCAGGATGCAGCGATGGTGCCCCTGCACATTTGCGCGTGGCACTGAAATGGTTAAATCCCCACTAAAGGAAACGCGACTAACGTAACTTCATCCTCGGTGTCCTAGAGGTGAAGCCTGCCTATACTTCAGCTCTGGAGGGGCTCGCTGGACCCGTTAAAACCACGGACTTTGGAAACAGTGACGCGAAGACAGCGGAAGAGGGGAGGAAAGTGGCGACTGAAATGTCATGTGCCAGATAAAACCTAGTTACTATTTAACACATACACTATGTATCTACTATCCACATAAGAAACCTGTACAGCAGCACTTTGGACTGGCGGATCAGGACTGAGGCATCACTCCCAACCACAATCTTTCCAAACTTAACACTCTAATCTATCTGGCGCTTGACAGCATTTGTCTGTCGGCTGTATTGAGAAATGCATAAGGGTGCACCTCCCAACATGAACAGAAATGACGTGAATAGTATGTGTGACGCTCCACAGCTTTAATACTCTTTATGAGAGACAGTCGGGCAAAAAGAGGGTGAAAGCTCCAGTGAAGCAGAGAGCAGGGCAGCAGAAAAGGCTCTGGCCGGAGAGGGAAGAAGTATGGCAGGAATATAAAATGCAAGAATGCTTCTGCTGGACCACACACGGATAGCAGTTATGTATAATTTATCACAGTACACCAAAATATTCCCACTTAAGCTAGGACATGGGTGGCACAGGGGAGGGGAGGCGAGGCGAGGCGAGGTGGCTACAGAGGAACCCAGAGGCAGCAGCCAGGGACTTTTCTTCACTACAATACCACGAATACAGCCGTAATGCAGCAGTAAACATAAGGAATAGATCGATTACAGTTGCTCAAGCTGGAATAGTCACCAAACACACTGGTGTGATCAAATCGCATGAGTCACATCGAGCGCCGCGGTCAACTTGTGTCGAAAGTGGAGGCTTCGAACTCCGTGCTAGTTCTTGTCTGATTAGAAGTTAGGACAACATACATTTGATAAAAGTACGCGAGATGGGATGGGGTTTTTTGTGGGCAAATGTGTGCGCGTTTCGTGTCCATCATGCTGATTCGTGACATCCAAGATGGCGCCGCGGATGGCTGCCTCGGTCTGTTGGAGCGCATTGTTTTGCCTTGTTTTGTTTGTAAACAGTGTTTTTTGTTTTGGTTCACGGAGCTCTTTCACCAGAGAAGAGCTCATGAACATCAGGGGAACATCTCCAGTGGATTTGTTTCCCGAATTTCTCGCACCTTTAACTGTTTTATGGGACATTCTGGTCAAAGGTGCTCTCACCTTTGCAGCTCTACGTCGACGTAGAGGGAAACGTGCCGGTGCGCTCGTGCGTCTTCGCCGGCGAGGACAACGCACACCGCTACCCGGAATATTTCTCTCTAACGTGCGCTCACTGGGGAATAAGATGGACGAACTCCAGCTGCTGATGAGGAGAAGCAAGGACTTTTATTCATCTGCTGTTTTGTGCTTCACGGAGACATGGCTGGGGGAAAGAACTCCCGACGCGGCGCTGCAGCTGGACGGATTCCAGCTACTCCGAGCGGACCGCGACGCGCAACTCTCCGGCAAAACAAAGGGTGGAGGTATTTGTTTCTACATCAACAGCAGCTGGTGTAACGACGTGACAGTGATCCGACGGCATTGCTCTCCTTCCCTGGAAACTTTTTTCATAAACTGTAAACCCTACTACTCCCCCCGTGAGTTCGCTTCATTCATTCTGGTCGGTGTTTACATTCCACCGGAGGCCAACGTGCAGGACGCACAGCGCGCACTCGCCGATCAGATACTGGAAACGGAGCGGACCAACCCGGACTCCTTAGTTATTGTCCTCGGTGATTTTAAAAAAGGTAATCTCAGACATGAACTCCCCAAATACAAACAGTTTATTAAATGCCCCACCAGGGAGGGGAACACTCTGGATCACTGTTACACCACAGTCAGTAACGCTTTTCACGCCGTCACCCGCGCTGCACTGGGACACTCCGACCACGACATGGTCCACCTGATTCCTGCATACAGGCAGAAATTAAAACTTTCTAAGCCTGTTGTGAGAACTTCGAAGAAGTGGACCAGTGAAGCTGCAGAGAACCTGAAGGCGTGTTTGGACTGTACTGACTGGGATGTTTTCAGGACTGCTACCAACAGTCTGGATGAGTACACAGAGGCTGTGACTTCATATATCAGCTTCTGTGAGGACTGCTGCGTACCAACTCGGACCAGGGTGAGTTACAACAACGACAAACCCTGGTTCACAGCAAGACTGCGACAGCTGAGGTTGGAAAAGGAAGAGGCGTTTAAGAGTGGCAACAGAGCAGAGTTTAAGGAAGCCAAGTACAAGTTTAGCAAGGCGGTGAGGGAAGCTAAACGACTGTACTCAGAGAGACTACAAGACCAGTTCTCCTCCAACGACTCTGCTTCTGTGTGGAGGGGGCTCAGGCAGATCACCAACTACAAGCCAAGAGCCCCCAACTCTGCTAACGACCGACGCCTCGCCAACAGCCTCAACGACTTCTACTGTCGTTTTGAAAGACAATGGGACAGTCCTGACACCATCCCCCACACCATCACCCACCAGCTCCAGCCCAACAGCCCCAACCCCCTCATCACACCTGGGGCTGAACTCTCACACCTCTTACCACCACAGCTGCCCCCCACAGTGCCCCCCACTCCTCCAGCATCGACACCTCTGTCTGTCCTTGAAAGAGATGTGAACAGACTCTTCAAGAGACAAAACCCGCGTAAAGCTGCTGGACCAGACTCCATCTCCCCATCCTGCCTGAAGCGCTGCGCCGATCAGCTGTCTCCGGTGTTCACGGACATCTTCAACACCTCACTGGAGACATGCCACGTGCCAGCCTGCTTCAAGGCCTCCACCATCATCCCCGTCCCCAAAAAACCAGGGCCCACAGGATTAAATGACTACAGACCCGTCGCCCTGACCTCTGTGGTCATGAAATCATTTGAACGCCTGGTCCTGTCACACCTCAAATCCATCACAGACTCTCTGCTGGACCCCCTGCAGTTCGCCTACAGAGCCAACAGGTCTGTAGACGACGCCGTCAACCTGGCTCTACACTTCATCCTCCAGCACCTGGACTCCGCAGGATCCTATGCCAGGATCCTGTTTGTGGACTTCAGCTCTGCCTTCAACACCATCGTCCCGGCTCTTCTTCAGGACAAGCTCTCCCAGCTCAACGTGCCTGACCCCACCTGCAGGTGGATCACAGATTTCCTGTCTGACAGGAAGCAGCACGTGAAGCTGGGGAAACACGTCTCAGACTCGCGGACGATCAGCACCGGCTCCCCTCAAGGCTGCGTTCTTTCTCCACTACTCTTCTCCCTGTACACCAACAGCTGCACCTCCAGTCACCAGTCCGTCAAGCTCCTGAAGTTCGCGGACGACACCACCCTCATCGGACTCATCTCTGGTGAGGATGAGTCTGCCTACAGGTGGGAGATTGACCACCTGGTGACCTGGTGCAACAGCAACAACCTGGAGCTTAACGCTTCAAAGACAGTGGAGATGGTTGTTGACTTTAGGAAGAGCGCAGCCCCACCCGCCCCCATCACCCTGTGTGACTCTCCAGTGGACACTGTGGAGTCCTTCCGTTTCCTGGGCTCCATCATCAGCCAGGACCTCCGGTGGGAGCTGAACATCAGCTCCCTCATCAAGAAAGCCCAACAGAGGATGTACTTCCTGAGGCAGCTGAGGAAGTTTAACCTGCCACAAAAAATGCTGGTTCACTTCTACACTGCCATCATAGAGTCCATCCTCACCTCCTCCATCACCGTCTGGTACGCTGCTGCCTCCACCAAGGACAGACGCAGACTGCAGCGTATCATCCGCTCTGCAGAGAGGGTGATCGGCTGCAACCTTCCATCTCTTCAGGACCTGTACTCCTCCAGGACCCTGAGGAGAGCAGGGAAGATCGCTGCTGACCCCTCCCACCCCGGACACCATCTGTTCGACCCCCTCCCCTCTGGCAGGAGGCTGCGGTCCATCAGGACCAAAACCTCCCGCCACAAAAACAGTTTCTTCCCCTCTGCAGTCAACCTGACAAACTCTCACTGACACCCCCCCGAACACTACCACAAGCTATACAAGCTATACGTTATATTAACGTACATCACCCCTGTCCCCACTGCGTTACATTAACGCACCCACCCCCTACTGGACACTTTATCTGGACACTTTACTTTACTTTATTCTGGTCACTGCACTGTTGTTATTTATCTTATCTTATTTTTATTTTTATTCTTATTGTTATTTTAGCTTTTATATTCTACTTATTTGTTATCAAAACAATAGCACCTTCAGACCACAGCAAATTCCTTGTAATGTATGTTACTTGGCAATAAACAGTTTCTGATTCTGATTCTGATTCTGATTCTGATTCAGTATGTACGGTATAAACACTGGCATGGTGAACATTGTTGAGTGGTATATAAAGGCAAAATCAAAAGTATTTCTCAAGAAATGGCCAAAATAGCCAGGGTTGAATAGGGTTTTAACAACCAGTACTTAAAGAACCATACACAATAATTCAACTACACAAAAAACACATTACATGACAGCTCCATATAGTCTAATTATTCTTTTTATATTTTCTTGAACTGAAAGACTTTTTTTACGACCTTTAAAATCATTCCATAGCACACAATCACTTTTGTTTTTCAACATTTTATTTATTTATGTAGTTAGAGCTCGCACATAACGAAGAACAGCAATGCACATTGACACTTTGTTTTGTGGGATGAATCCTGGAATAGCCAGAGGGAACCCATGAGGGCACAGGGAGAAGTCATTGGTCAGCAAAGCATATTTGTTGTGCGTGCAGGTGGTTGTGCTTTCATGAAGATTCCTGTAGGATCTTCCTCAGGGCACAGTGGATGCTGGTCACAAAGATTTCATTTCCTTCTTTGGTGAAGTGCACTCCATCTCGTAGAAATATTGTATTGTCAAAATATCTCAGGAGGGGATGTTCAATAACTTGACCACCGAAGCTGCCGACAGCCGTTCTCATGCATCTGTTGACGGTCTGTCTGTCCTTATCGATCTTTACTGGCCTTCCATTTCTCCACGCTTGCCGCTCGTTGATGCAGGAATATGCAATCGCCATTGAAGGAAACTCTGCGTGGAGCTGCATCAGTTCCTTCTTCATTACGGATGCGAGTTCCTTGGCATGCAGCAGTCCCAGATCGTTGCCACCGGCATGGATGACCAAAATGTCAGGGGGGCTCTGTGAGGACAACTCCGCATAGAAGCGGGGGAGGACACCACTCCAGCGCATGCCTCCTTTGCCAAACCACTCGACGCTGGCATTAAGTCCGAAATTCTCACCGAACTTCTCATACGCTGCTCTCTCCCCTCGGTGAACGTAACTAGACCCAATGATCCATATCTTAGTTACTGGTTTTGTCTCCCTCCTGTCCAACTTCCTCTTCTTCTCTGTTGATGTGCAGCCTGGGCTTCTGGTGTCACTGTCTGACCTGGAGGCCTTCTCTTTCCTCTTCTGAGATTTGACCTGGATCGTAGTGGAAAGAGCCTCTTTAGAGGTGCTTGGCAGTTCTGTGTCTTTCTCCTCTGTATCTGAGGTCAGCCTCCTCCTCTTCCTTTCTGGTGAGGAGATCTCTGGGATTATTTTGCTGCCCTTTGAAATTTCACCATAGGGCCTTTTTACCCCATGAACCCTTTTACCCTGAGATCTATCGCTACAGATCTTCCTCTTCTTCCTTAAGGGGGAGGTGCTGTCTGGGCTTCTGTTGCGTTCCTGAAGAACTTCAGCATACGCCCTCTTTCTTTTTTCCAGAGGCTTGATGCGGGTTTTGCTAGATTTATCATCCTCAGACAGTGACTGTGGATTTTGTGGGCTTTGAGTCCCACAGGAGGATCTAGTGGATGCCTGGTTCTCTGACTCTGCCTCACCCTGATCTGAGCTCAGACTTTGAGGACAACAAAAGTCCTTCAGATGGCTCATTGTAATAAACGGGTGTTGCAACACCTGGCTGGGTGTGATTCTTTGAGCTGGATCCAGCTGCAGCATCTGCTTGACCAACTCCACAAAGTTCTCCAGATCGGCCTTATCTGCCATGGCATCTGCTTCTGACAGATGACTGTCTGGCTTCTGCTGGAACTTCTTCAGATCATCCAGGGATCTGAACATGCAGTCGATCCATGGAATGCACCCATACTCATGTGGTGTCATGAGTTTCCACAGATTTGGCCAAGTCTTCTGGTAAAACTGACTCGTTTTGAGTCCAGCGCTGAGGAAGTACCCTGGCAGCTGACCCTGAGTTTGTGTTATATTCCAAATAATGTCATATTCACAGCTTCCAGGGTAAAGCGCGAAGCCCAGGAACAGCTCGGCAGCAATGCAGCCCAGGGACCACATATCTATGGCCTCGTTACAGGGGAGTCCCATAATGATCTCTGGAGCCCTGTACCACATGGGCTGAATACATGAGCCCTGCTCTGCCTTTGAGGTATGGCAGGCGGAGCCAAAGTCTATTAGTTTGACCTTTAATGGCTGCCGTACATGGTCCACCAGCATAATATTCTCAGGTTTGAGATCTGTATGAGTGATCCCTAAGCTCTTCAGGACTTGCAGAGCTGTAGCCACTTGATGTAAAACTGGCCAGATCTCTTTCAGTAGAAGGGAGGAGGTCTGTCTCATATTCACAAATTCCTTGAGATTCATATCCAGCAGCTCAAACTCCTGACAGAAATGTGCTTTGTGGATAAATGAACTGTTCCACCTCACAAAGTTGCATCTGTCAGGGTCGAAAGCCCTGAGCTTTTGCAGGATACCGTCCTCTTCTTCTGCCTCAGAAGCTGAGTGTCTCTTGGTTATCCTCACGGCCACAGTCTCATTGGTGGCTAACTTCACACACTTGGCGACGTTCGCAAAGGTGCCTTTTCCAATTAACTCCTGGACTATGTAGTCTGAAGACATGGAGGACAGCTGGCTTCCTCTGACAACTTGGAGGTCCTTGTCAGAAGAGACAGCGGAGCAGGACTTCTCAGCCATTTTGTAATAGGAAACCTGCAGCTTGTAACTCATAGTTTAGGTCAGTGACGTTTTTCCAAACTATTTCAAATAAGCTTATCTTAGTCTTGCTCTTGATCTGCACCCACAAACTGAGGACAACTGACTGATGCGATGAAGATTCTTGTATATTAAGTGCTGGCCGTGTTCTAGAATGTCAGGCGTGTCATAATTCCCTATGGAACTCCCAGGTCAGCTGGTGGAATGCAGCTTTATAATGATACGAATGATAAATACAGATATCTGATATTTTATTTTTTGTTTATTAAATGACAGATTTTTGACCAAGTGTTTTATTCACTTTACTTGTATTTCTATTTCTACTGCTTTATACTTAGATGTATATCCACTACATTGCAAAGGGAAATATTGTCATTTTGAATCCACTACATTTATTCAAGTTTAGTTGCTTTTACATAAAGCTTATAAAACACATTATTAAAGATTAAACCATTGATTTCCATCGCTTTTGGCTTGTTAGCGCATATAAAATCAGTGCCATGGGATTCCCCCTTTCCTCCCCCATTAATCATCTCACCACCCCTCCCCCCAGATTTACCTTGTGAACCTTTGGGTGATCCTGACCCCTATGTTGTGAACCAAACCACTGAACTACCTAACCGTATATAAAGTAAATTAAGTAAAATTAGCTCCACCTCTTGAAATGCTGCTTACACATTAATGCATCAGCATTAATAATCTAATAAGAGTCATGGGACATTTTATTGCATAATGAGTACTTTTACTTTTGAAGGATTTTGAATGCAGGACTTTTACTGGTAATGGAATATTTTTACATCATGGCATTCAACGGCGCGGCAATTGATCGGATGATTGATGATTCGTTCTGAATAATTTGATTTGTGGTCTTATTAAAGGCCAATCTGATGAAACAACGCATGCGAGACAACTTCTCTGTTATGACTGTCACCACTAGCAGCTTAGGCCTATGGGCCGTTGGTTTAAGTCACTGCATCTCCTGACAGAACACCACGGGTTGAATTTCAGCGTAACTCAACGAGCTGCCGTCAACTCGAGTAACGTTCACTTCACCTGTCTCTCTTGTTGACTTGTACTTTCTTTATTTGACGTGACAGTCAGTTGTTGACTACATACAGACGTTGATACAACTACTAGGCTACTTAGCAATAACACAATATGATGTTCCGGACCTTTGTTTGAGGACATTTTCTCTAACTGGACCTCTTTGAATTTGAATTGAACACCCTGGTTTAGCATCTGAATCGCCACTCATTCAAGCTGTTGTAACAGAGACTCTTAAGTGAGAGAGAGTAGAATATGTTGCACATGTTGCCTGCCGATAAATAAAACAGTTGTCAATTCATGATACTTCCTCATCTCTTATTTTTAAAATGAATATACGATGTTTTCAAGAATAGTAAAATAAACACATAATGCGACATGATAAATATCAAAATAGAACCGCAATCGATAATCGGTATCGGCCGATACTACTTCCAGTGATCGGCAATCGGTGATCGGCCCCAAAAATCCTGATCGGGGCACCCGTAATAGAAGTCATACTGACAGTCGCTGAACAATTTATTCTTTTCAATGAAAGTATCTGATTTTTAAGCACTTTGAAAAACTGTGAAGGCAAGGACACTGTCCTCTAGTTAATGAAGCTGCGTTCATCTCCTGGAATAACCTTTGCTATTTTCAGTCTCTCTGGAAAAATGGCCGTATGAAAAGAGAGAGTGAAAATGCGGCTTAGAGGCTTGATAATGCACGTCTTTTTCACAACAAACACGTCAATCCCATCACTATCAGTTGATGTCTTATTTTTGGATTTTGCTACAAAGGATCTGGATTTCAATTTCACTCACCTCTCCAGGAAACACAGCCTGCAACGTTCTACTTCCCCCATTCCATCCATCCTCTAATTTGCCCATCATTATGTTTTTGATAGAATTCGCAAGATTAGGCCCAGCATTTACGAAAGAGGAATTCAATTTGTTTACCACTTCACTTATGTATTTTATTATTGTCATTACAATGTGACTGGGCAGACCTGTGAATTGTAGTAGTATTTTCCATGTACCTTTGATATCATTATAACATTCTTTCTGGGCTTATAATTGTTAATAATTTTTTTTGTATTGCTTTACGGTTGCTATCTTTGTTCTACATTTCCCTGAAATTATTTTTCTTTTTGCATGCATTTTGTAAGCCCTTTGTAAGCCCTTTTTATTATAACTGCATTTATGTTTACATGCTATTGTTGGACAGTGATAAGTCGCTGTTTAGAAATGTCTCATATGCAGCATTTACCCCCTTTTCCACTCGTTTTTCATTCCTGAACGTGTTTATTGCTTCATACCCTTACATATCTATTGCACTTTCCCTTCTTCTTTCTCTTTGACAATCATACATTGCAAATCCAGGCGTTAGTGGGTCGCTCATGTCATTCATCACGAGCCCGACCTTTCCACGACATTCGTAAAAAATACTGTCGATTAATGTTGCACAAACTGAGGTTATTCTACTGGGCTCTTGCTATATAATGCATCCAGGAAATCTGATGTTGTGTTATGTATAGATGCATTCAGGTCAATATTGAACCCCCCCCCCCCACCCCCCTCCACAGTTTTACACACATTTTACTTTCATTTAGCCTATCATATTCAACTGGTTTGCATTTCAAGTCACTGGCTACCCCCCCCCCCCCTTTTTGGTTCTATTGATATATAGTAACTCATAACCCTCAATATGGAAATCAATATCTTTCTCTCGATTTAACCATGTCTCAGATGCGGCTATCAATTATAATTTACTTTTAAGTGTATTCAAATATCCACTGATCTTCTCGTTTGTTTCAGAGTAGATTCATATACCTGCAGGGAATCTCACTCCCTGGACATTTGTCTATGTTTTAATAACCCACACACACCTTTTCAGTCCTTTGCTCTTTCATGTCGATCTAAAGAATCAAGTAATGTCTTTTAAGGCGGACATCGGTTCACTTGCTGGCGTTCTCCTGCTTGCTCTTGGAGTGGTTCAGTGTTCTCCTGTTCCTGGAACAGTCCAGCTCCCTGGCTGGAATCTCCGTGTTGACGCCATACTCAAGTAGACCCTCTGCCGCGGCTTGGGGGTTGTCAAACACCTTGATTTTCTTTTTGTCTTGCGGTGAAAATTATGCATGACTTGATCCGTCTTTCCTGAAGTTGATTTCTTACTTATATGTATTTTGCAAGCCACTCGGGTAGTGAAGTCATCAAAATATATCTTGCGGTCACTCACCCAAATGTCCTCCTTTGCCCAGGCGGCTTAAAGCACCCTTTGCCTCACGTTGTGGTTTTGGAAGCGGGCTATTTATTGGCGTAGGATGTTCGTTGTGCCCAGTGTGTAGCCCAGTTGCCTGGTGTGCTCTATCAATGTGGATTTTACCGTTAATATCCAGTTTCTCTCAACTCTCTCAATTTTTTTAGGCACTGAAGGATTCTGCCTTCAGGCACAGCCTTTGAGATCCTCACATTTTGCTTCCATTTGTTTCTGCAGGTGCAGACTGTGAATAAGCACTTCGATCATACCAATTTCCTCGTTTTCAGCAGGTCTTAATTCCGCTGCATCCATTTTCATTTTCAGTTCTCCGATGCCTTCTCTTAATTTGTTTATTACCCTCTTCAAAGCTGGAATTCTCTGATTTCTTTCAGTATTCCAAGATGCCTTCCACACTCTCATCAGGTTGATTTTCCTCTGGTGGATTGTTTGCGTTCTGCCCGCCTCCGCCTTCTGAAGATATCCCTGTAGAAGTGGGCTGGGGGGAGAGTAGGTCCGCTGGGAGACGGACGACTAAAGGGCCTGACTTAAAGTCTTGAAATATTTCAGTGCTGACTACTGGTGGTAGCTTTGTTGAGAGCGAATTGGACATTTGTGCACTGAAAGCGAGAACGAACCGGCGTGCAAGGCAGGGAGGCATTTGCCGACTGGCGGCTTTTGACTTGTCATCTCAGGTAACGCACAGGTGGAACTGATTGATATTGGCACAGTTTGGGAACCGCTGCACTTTACACCATTGCGTGTAAAGAGTAAAGGGCATAGAAAGGATCATACCAACGTTCCCACTCTTTTCAGGAGGTCAATTTAGAGAAAATGGCGTGCGTTACTACAACTAGGACTTACCTAAGTCAGATATATTCAAATCCAACATATAGAGGCTTCACAGGTGCTAACATAACTGAAGGGATAACATAACTGTGTAAGACAGATAAGAAATGAACTAGCCTTTGTCCTACCTAATTGCACACAACCTTGCCATTTAACATCACCACCAACTCGTGTTTGAAACGGATTCGATTTATCCAATTTACTCGTCATGGTGTTCTTGCTACCTTTCAGTTAAACCTGCCATCCAGTGTTTAAACTGTGTGCCGCCATGCTGCTCTCGCACAACGAAGGCAACATGGGATGTCCCCAACACTGTGAACCACTCAGTGTTTTACAACAGAACTAAATGCTGCCTGTTCCAAACAGTCTGACTCATTAACCACCACGTGACCCCTCGCCTTGTGTAGCCCTTTCACTTGACAGTGGTATCAGGTTTTTTTTTACTATTTGGGAAATGTATTTATTTCCAGCTTTTCCATAATGCATGGTAAATGTATATAATTCCCAGTTGTCTGAAGATGTAAGTGCCGAGAACATCAAACACTGACGAGAACTAACCGTGGAGGAGTAGCAGGCCGTTCAGACAGAACTTGTCACTTCATATTTTAAGTGTCAAGCCACTCATTGTGTTCACACGAGATGTGTTGTCTAGGCAGCGCATCAAAACCAAGAGCTGTGAAAGTACCAACAGGAATTCACTCTGACACCGCGAGTGATTCATCAACTGGCTCATGTATTGAAATAGTTTGAGGAAGGTCAGAGACAAACTGTTCTCTCAAACTGCACTCGGGAAAGCAGCAAAAAAGCAGCCAAAGAGCTTAAATATAGAGCAGATTAATCAGCACGTGTATTTCCTCCTCCATGCAATTGCCTTTGAAAGCATAGCGTGAATGGTGGTAGTGGGATGTCTCCCTACCTGGTTAGTCTATCTTCTTTCATGATGAGACAGGCAGCGCCTGACGTCTACACCACAACTACAGAGTTGTGCAGGCAAACACGTACAAAACATGAGACGACTGCCTGTTAATTCTGGCACTCAACATTTCGTCGATACCACTTCTGTGAACAGACGTGTGTTTCACGTGAAAGACCTGTTGCACTTGGCGGAAACGAGCATTGTCAGCATCATGACTGTGGAAAACAAACGTTTATGATACTTACACGTTTTGTTCAGCCAGATCATCTTCACTGATGAACACCACCTTTAATGATTTTTGAAGCGTAAATGGAATCGCCACAAGTAAAAAGCTAATGTATAAAGGAACTACACCACGATCGCATTACTTCAACCTCCCCACCGCTAAACTTAACTTTTAAGAGAATATGGATGGATATAGATGTATAGACAGATAGATATAGAGTATAAACACAACTAGGCTGTAAAGGCGGACTAGGGAATACATGACTTTCCGTGTTCCGCAACAACCTCTGTAGTCTCATTTAGCCGCTTGTTAGCAACCGCCTTTTCTAAGACACGTAAAAGCTTCAAAATTCGGGAGTGGGGGTGTCCTACTGACGTATTTTATGTTGTAGAACAAAACGTTGAAAACCTCTTAAGCTTGTGTTAACCACAGACCTTATTTCAGGCATCTAACTAAAACCTCATTCAAAAAAACCCACTTGACTTCCAGACGAGGGAACAGGAAGTGTAAAAATCCTAACTCACTTCAGGGTTTTAGGGCTCAGTCCTGCAGCACTCTATGACAAGACTCTGAAGGGGAGATGGCTGAATGTCTTACTCTTAATGCAAATTAGAAACAGATAACATTATGTAGCTTAAATAAATACGAAATCTATTTGCGGAGTCGGAGCTTATCGGTACCACGGTCTTTAATAATTCAGCCCCGGGGTCCATTTAATACCAGGTTTCGGTACCCGATTACACACCGATTGCATCACTTGCCAACCGCCGCAGGGGACATCCTCATTAGATGGGCTACTACGGAAAACACTGGAAAACACCGGTGGCATCAACTTAACGATTGCGCGGTAAGCACAAAAAAAAAAAAGTCCACTGAAAGTGCTGCATTTTCCATATACGCCACACAGATGTTCATGGGCTTAATGAACAAACAAATGAATGATCTTTTTACACCAGAGCCGTCTCTAAGACGCATCGCAAACACACACTAAAACAGGCGATGTCGTCACGGTAACAGGCCTTTATCACGAGGAGAATGTAGGCTATGCCTCAGCCTTGCTGTAATTTTACACTTTAAAATGTCCTGGAACGCTTTTGTATTTTATTTTTTTTTGTGCCATTGACCAATGTCACATGCCCCAAATCACGTGCCTTAGCTGGCTACTTTTTCCGACTAGCTGGCTACTCCATATCCTTGTGAAAAGCCCTGTGGTTACGGCCAATGGGTAAAGCCTATACCGCCAACTACAGAAAACAAGACTGCTCAACGCTCATTTGCAATGTGCCCAGTTCATTCGCTCCAAACCAGTTGATGGAGAAAGCACCTAATTCGCGTGTCTTTTTTTTGCATCATTTCAAAAGGTTGGAAGTGTGGAATTGATTGACTGGCCAACAAATCGAGCTTAAATGATGATTGATATGATTTAATATATCCAATGAAACTAAATGACACAAAGCCACTGCAAGTGTGTGTGTGTGTGTGTGTGTGTGTGTGTGAGAGAGAGAGAGCGAGAGAGAGAGAGATGAGTGTATGGGGAAAAGAAAGCTCAAGGTGGTGCCTGACTCTCTCTAACGAAAACAATATCAGTGCTTACATCATACTTAGCCCTGGGTCATGACCCCCATTAACCCAGCACTTACACTTGCTTTTGCTCTGGTCCTTTCACACATCCGACACATATCCCCACCCTCATCCCAGAGCTAACTAAACCCTAATACAGAGCTCAGTTGGAGGTGGATCCAGACCATAAACAGCCCTGCGTTAAAGCAATGCAAGGGGCTGCGTTGGTGTGTGGGGGGGGGGGTGTGACGTTGAAAGGACCTTTGAGACAATGAAATATGATCCAGGAAGTCCACTGGGAGTGACAACGTGTTTAAAAGGCTTATAAGATGCCAAAACACCACATGACGGTTTGTAATACAGCCAGATAAGTTCACATCACCAAGTAATCCACCAGGAATGTGCGCTGGCGTGCATGTCACTGGCCCACGCAGTGTTTTGCCGGATGAGGACGCGCTGAGTCGTGGCAAATGTTGACCCCATTTACATTTTTTTTTTTTTTTTGCCAGATGACACTGGGCGGTTTTGCTAGAACCCTCCGCCCCATTCAGGTGAATGAGAGGACAGCATGTTTTCACGCAGGGCTCAAGGGGGTCTGAAAGCAGTATTTTTTAAAGGGTCAACCCCAAAGACATGGGGGTTAAGACCACTTGTATGAAATGAGGTAGCCAACCTGGAAATAAAGACTAATTTTTTGGGAAACGGTTCTTGCAAAGCAGACCGTTTACACTATGGGTGGTGCTTTGCAGATGATTTTACACAGGGGTGAAAGCTGGATTTCTGCCCCGGGTATGCTCCTACTGAAGAGATACTCCAACCAAGCAGCATTAGTCTGAAGTGCAGCTAGAGGAATGTGATCCCTCACTGGCTTCCCATCCACGCACACTGCCAAATGGGTTAGCGCAAGCATCCAGCCAAGCCGGTGGCACTGCTGCTGGGAAACGAACTCATCAGTGCTGTGGCGGGCGGGTGGGTGGGTGTTTTACATTTACAACTATTGGTTAAACTGATTCTACTGATATTTTCATTATTGATTAATCTGCTCTCACTTTCTCATTTGACCAATGAATTATTTGATCTATAAAGTTGTTTTTTTTAAATGCCCATCACATATTTCCAGAACCCAAGGCGACACCTTCAAATGTTTTGTCCTACCAACAGTCCAAAACCCAAAGGTATCATTACATGTTCTATCATGGAAGATAAAATATTCACATTTGAGAAACTGTTTTGCTTAAAAGTGACTCAAATGATTCATGTATTCTCAAAAGTGTTACAGATCAATTATCCATTGATTGACTAATAGACTAATTCTTGCACTAAACTGCAGTATGCATATCTCCAAAGTCCATTGAGTAAAATAATACAAAACCAACGATGAACAAAAAAAAAGTGAAAGATATCATTTGAAAAGCCCAACTCATTAAAATGCCCGAGCTACAAAATAAACATAAATGTAAGAGAATCAGTTCACCACCGGATCCTGTTTCAACACTGTTTCTATATCGGATCATTCAGCTGCCCGATCATGTGTCGGTTTCCTTTCACCATGACAACAAAATCTTATCCCTAGCCTCAACTATCATCCCAATGAGCTGATCCCAACCAACCTCAGCAGCATCTACGAAACGTTAAGTGAAACAGTAGCGAAGATTTCATTTCCCAGAGCCCGTAGGACATCTTCAGATTTGCTCGGTTCATCAATATAACAGTGATTAACCTAAAGGTATTCCATTTACAGTTCTATAAAACAGTAAATCCCCATACTGTAGAGGCATTGCGGAATTATAAATATTAACGCAGTCCCTGTCCATCGAGTCATTCTGCGAGCAGCACAGAAAAACCACTTAAAAACTCAAAAGGCAGCTTGCCTTTCGGGAGGAAATGTTCTCCACTTATTCTGAATGGTTCTTTTGGTCTACTTTGCACCAGTGTGGGGTTTCACTTGACTGTTATTATTGAGGGGAGGGGGGGGGGGGTCCTGTCTAGCGCGTTAGTCAATTTGATCTGAATTTGACTTAACTGAGCGCCACGCAACAAAAATATTCGTACTGAATCGCCTTGACGAGGGAGGAACCCATTAAGGGGACAGGGTCACAACATGTGTTGAACACCCCAAACATGGAGGGGGAGGGCGACCCCTGGTCCATCCTGTAAGGAAAAACTAAAGTGCTGTGCTGGACGGCCCCTCCACGTTGAGTGGGAACATTATAATGCAGAATGAATCCTTCCCCGAGCTGACGCTCTGCCCACGCCGTTCCCATTACCAGTTGGTCTTCTCGAATTAGAAACACGCTGGGATCTTCTCGTCTCTCTAGACGCTCGCAACTTCCCAACTGAGGCGGAAGAGTGCACATCCCCGCCGACCGACTGGCACCACAACGGCGCCCCCCTCCTCCGTAGCAACACCGCTCCATCCCAGCTGTGCCAGAGCCGTCTGCAGCTGCACGTCCAGCGCGACGGCGTCAAGGGGGGCTTAGGAGGGACCCCCCCCCCCCCCTCCCCCTTGTTATGGTGTCAGGATGACATAGGAGGAATGTCACATCACATTTCCGACCGTTTCACTTACAGTACGTGGCTTTTACGGCTACTGACCCAAACCCGGTGCCGTGGGTGTTTACTCCAGACCTCCGTCGAGAAGCCCCCTTCATTTCTCCATTCAGGAGACCACTGCACCTTCTCGCTGCTAATGCTTTGGTTACTGTTTTCTCCCCCAGAAATAGTTGCTAGCTGGGCGGCAGCGAGCTGTCACGGCGGCGCCAGTCAATCCCCAAACTTTGACTTGCGTGGCACATGAACGGGCCGCTGTGTATCGGCTCGGTCTTTGGCGGAATTCGTCACATTTCGTGGTTCATTAGCTAGGCGGGACTGTTCAATTAGCATTCGAATGACAGAAATGTGGAAGGCGACAGCCGCGTGAAAACCCCAACACCACCCCACCCCCCTCCCTCCACGCGCGAGAACGGCACGCATCAGGGCTGCTGCCGGAGCGTCCATTAACCGCCAATGCTGCAGCGGAGGGAAATGAATGCGGAGCTCGCGGCCGTTGGCGGCGGCTGCAGCATCACCGCACAGCGCGCCCCGCTTCAAAGGGACCGCGCTCCGTCCGCGGCGGTCCCTCTCGCCGGCGTGAGTCACTCGCCGACAGGCAGCGGCGGCAGCCTACCTACCGATAATAAGCTGTTGAATCCCTAGCCCCGTCACGCGCTCGAACCTTGCATCAATGTGAGTAACGGTCGGGGGCTCAGCTTCTTACCTCCAGCAAGCTCCTCACACCATCGCTGAACGGAGGCACCGGCTGCTACATCCAAAAGCACGTCCGTTTTCTCTTGAAGCGAGGCGCTCGCAACGGAGAGTCACTGGTGGAATGTGTGTGTGTGTGTGTATGTGTGTGTGTGTGTGTGTAATATATGTGTGTGTGTGTGTGTGTGTGTGTTTGTGTGCGTGCGTGCGTGCGTGCGCGTGTCTGAGCGTGAATGTGAGGGCATCAAGTGGCGCAAGCCTGCGGTAAGTGTACCGCGGGAAGTTAACCAGAATGACACCGGAAGTCGGGCAGCTTCGCTTTTTAAAAAAATAATAAAAGCACACAAACGTTTCCTTTCCCTCCCGAGACATGAAAGCACCAATGAAGTGTGGAATTGATTGACTGGCGAACAAATGGAGCTTAAACGATGATTGATATGATTTAATGTATTAAATGAAACTACATGTGTGCGTTGTGCATGAACCATGAACCATTTCTTTCATTAGATTTTTCCCAGAAACCAACCGTACTACTCTAATACCACTGTCACCTCGTTTGTGGCAATTTGTTCAAACAGACATTTAAGGAATGGACCAGTGCTTATCCAGCCTTGATGCTAAAATTTTTATTTTATTAAGTTCTGACGCTGACACATTATGCTCAAGTTGCATAATGTGTCAGTTTGCGCTTATTCTGAGTGACGCGTCAATGTGCGCTTATTTTGAAGGGAAAGCGGAAGTGGAATTGCGTTATTTCAGTGGCTTTCACTCCACCGATTCACACAACTGGGAGAGAGAGAGAGAAAGAGAACGACGTGTATTCACATGTCGTCTGCAAGACCAGAAATGGAATCATTTTAATTTATTTCTGTGTATGTATTCGTGTGCATGTGTACTGCAGAATGGGAAAATCCCAATAATAAGCATTTAAGGCAAACTGGTATTTACATCACAAACTTGCGCACTTTGCATCATGGGACAGATTTGTCCTCCTAGCGCAACGTTTGCTCCAGGGGGAACTAGATCATCAAAACATGGCACAAAGGTCACTTTCATTTTCTTATATATGTTGCATTGAAATGTTCCACGCGTCTCACGTCTTCCTGGGAGCTTTCAGCCATGGCATGCTCTTCATCATCATGTGGTTGAAAGACATGGGGTGGGGGGGGGGGCAGTAAGCGAATCTCTGACCTGAGGTCATTATGTCACAAAAAAGTTTATTTTATTTTTATGGTTGAGGGCCTCTGAGTTATGAAACTACATTTCATGTGTACCTCGTAACCTGTACCAGAACTCACACATGTATATATCCAACCAATACAACCATCCTCCACCACGTCACCCTCATTAAAGAAAAACGTCATTTTCCTCATTTGGCAGAATTCATACGTCAAATTTCACTTTGCAGTTGTGGCACATTCATTGCAGGATGCAGGCATTGTGTCTAGCCTACGATGACAGCAGGGCTGGTAAATGTAGCGGTGTATTTAGCTGAGGGAGTGCTAATGATCAAGCAGTTCACACAGCAATCAGCACCTCATTATGTGGAGCAGGAGTCACTGGAAGGAAAGCCGTGAATGCCGTGGATGATGTGCTACAATAAACTGGAAGAGAGGAAGCGATCACATTAGCACTGTCTCACTTCAGAAGCTGGATCCTCTGAAGGACATGGTGGACTCTTTCACAGGATCTGAAGACTGAACCTGAGCCTCCTCCAAGTGACTGGCTGCCCTCTTGTTCGGACCAAAGTTGGATCTAATCCATATTAATTTACTGTTGAACGCTTTGGATCTCCATATTCTTCCCCCTGGAATAGGAAAGTCACATTTTGTCTTTCCTAACTCCTCATGAAGTCAGTCCATCTGTTTGCTGCGAGCGTCTTCGGTTGGCAGCATGTCTCAACTGTGCATGCTTATGGATCGAGGCTTCAGTGTTCATATGGTCTCAATTGTTCCAAGTTTTTTTGTTTGTTTTGTTTCCAAGTTTAATGCTTGTAAAAGAATTCCACATCTTGCTCTGAATGCTGCTCATCCAGTGAGGGATCAAGTGAGTTTTCGTTGAGATCTTTGCAGTATTTGCTGCTTAATCCATAAACCATCTGAGTAAGGGATGAGTGTGCGCGAACAGGAGGGGCCGAGCTGGGAGGCATGAGGAGTCGCTGGTGGATTTTCAAAAAAGAAGGTTTTTAATTTACCCAAAAAGATAGACAACAACAATTTACAAAATGAGTAACAAAGGTTCTGGGGGGGTCAACAAAACGCAACATGATTATCGTAAGACAAAACTGATCCAACAAACTGAACATGAAGTGCGTAGCCACTTTCAATTCCCAACACCATCATCAAGGTTGCTGATGACACAGCTGTCGTGGACAACAATAAATGGTAAACAATATGGTACAACAATAAAACAATCTCACTTACATAGCGCTTTTCAACCTTTGCGGTTCCCAAAGCGTTTTACAGCTAAGTCTCATTCACCCATTCACTCACCGATGGCGACCGAGCTGCCAGGCAAGGTGCTGGTCTCCATCGGGAGCAACTTAGGGTTCAAGGACACTTCGATCAACACGATGGGGGTGAAGCAGAGAGTCAACCTGCTCTACAGGTTGGGAATTGAACCCCCCAACCCACTCTAACCAACTTTACCTCCCATGCAACAGTGCTAACCACTGCGCGCCACCATGCCTAAAGGAAGTAGAGGACCTGACCTGCTGGTGTCAGGACAGCGTCAGCAAGACTCAGGAGCTGATAGTGGACTTTGGGAAGAGGCAGGGAAGGAACTACACCCACCTTAATGTCCACATCACAGAGGGCCTGACCTGGGTGCTGCATACTGACTCAGTGGTGAGAAAAGCGAGGCAGAGACTGTTTCACCTCAGATGCACGAGGAAATTCCGGTTATCCCCTCATTTACTGAGGAGTTTCTACTCCATCGAGAGCGTCCTGACGTGGGATCATCACACCTGGTACGGAAACAGCACCGAACAGGACCGCGAGGCCCTGCAAAGAGTGGTTCGATCAGCTGAATGTACAATAGGTGGTGCTCTACCCTGCCTAAAGGATATTTACATCAGGCGCTGCAAAAATAAGACGGTCAGGAAGAAGGTACCGGATACATAAAGCCAGCACTGAGAGGCTCAGGAAGAGCTTCTACCCTCAGGCCACTGGGATCCTAAATCATACATTATTATTATTTTTATCATTATTAATATTATTCTTTTTGAAGGATCAACTTGGATTACGTTTTACTGTGATTGTACCTTGTATGATTGCATGTGACAAATAAACTGATTGATAAAGGGGAGTAAGCTTTTAATTGTGGAACAGACCATTCTAGAAACCAAGGGGGTTTGTGGCCATGATGTGGCGGGTACTTGGTACAGCCTGATTAGCCAGCTCCTGTATTTAGCTGCTCTGCTGGGGGGCCCATCTTTTGCTGCTCTGCCTTGACAAGATGTTCCTCCTGCGGCAGGAGCAGCAGCAGCCAGGGTCAGGGTTATGCAACCAATATGATATGAATTTGATACTTGCTACAATTAATGCTTTTTGATCCTATTTTGTAAAATTCTACCATGGCTTGTATTTGAGGATGTGCTGCCACATGTATTCAAACTTACGGCATGTTTTAAGAGATGCTTAAACAAAAGATCAGTTATTTCTCATCCATATGGGTTCCTATTTTGATCACGGTGTGTTGATGTTAGAGTGAATCTGTTAGGTGTTAGTGCACTTTAGGACACAGAAGCGGAACCCGCTCGCAGACTGGCAACAGCAGATGAAGATTATTTTAAAGTTGAAGGAGTTGAGTATCCGAGGAAGCCGAAGAGTGGCGTGGGAGCGGGCAGGTGGAATCCGAGCTGGGCTGTGGGCCGGCAGGCTGGCGAGGCAGGCGAACAAACAGTCACAGGCAGGAATGGACCTGAGTCACAGGCAGACACAAAGTTAGTCAAGTTGTCGGGGGAAAAAAAACATGAGGAATCTCTAGTTACAAGCTTGGCAAAACCGAACGATCTGGCAAAGACTGGAGGGTTGAGCTGGAGTAGTATACTGCTGGGGCTTGATGAGTGGATGGGTTGCAGTAGGCAGTACATACAGCACACTGCTTGTCATAGTATGCTTGTCAAGTATAATGCAGTATGCCAGGCCAGGCTTAGCCGGTTTCTGGTTTTGGAAAGTGGAAGTAATAATCATGCAGGTATTATGCCCCTGCCTTAACGACGTCGGAACAAACCTTTAAATTAGACCTTGTAGATGAATCTAAACAGTTCCAGGCCAAAGACAAGCAGTCTCCTAAGCGAGAATTATTAGGGATCTGAGTCAAATAATCTGCTATTCAAATAATTAAATTAAATTCCTGGCTCACTATACCTACATAGCGACGATCTGTGTCAGATAATCAGAAATGAGAAGCAGTTGAGTGTCACAGTTATCTCTCATTGAGCCACAAGATGGCAGCAAATAACTGATGTACTGACGGACTGTGTTGGTCCATCTACAGTCAGATACTTCAGAAAGTTATCTTAGTTAGAAAATATTAAGATGAACGCCAGGTGTTCACAGAGAATATCTATGTCTAGACATACGTGTATATAAAAAAATGCCTGATTGGATGATGACAATTCAACATGCTGTACTTAAAGACATAAACAGACAGACCATATATAAAAGAAACATGGGAATATAGAAAGACATGATGTAAATGTGATTTTAAAAAGCATTTAAAACAGAAGATACAAATAAGCTAAAGGGCTTTGGAACTCCAGATACGTAGTGCATACAAAATGAAAGCTGCTTATTCCATGTTTACATGCTCATTTAAGTCCAACGATGGTTATCACAAGTGGAGGTGTACAGCAAAGGATTCAACTGTCCAGACCTGTGCAGTATATTCAAGGGAAAAAGCCATTGGTTTACAATGATGTCCTGTTTAATTGAGTTAAATCGCTATTGTGTGGTAACACAGCTGAAATAGCAGTTGACTCCTTTAAAAACAACCAGGACCATGGTGGTGGTCTTCCTATTAGCACGCACGTCGTGCTTCGGATACAGCTGATCCCGCTTCTGCAAAGCGGTTTAGAGTTCCATGCACTGCCCCCTTAGAAACCTTTAGTCTAGCAATGATTTGACGCTGAGAAAGCCCCTCTTAGGGTCTGCTCAGGGCTGTGCGACCACCAGGGGCCTCCAAACAAGCAAGATACAGTGAAATCCTCTGTTTTATTTCAACCAGGAGAGATTTAACTGGGTGAGCAATTATGTACTGATACGTGCATAATAAAGATAAGAAATGTGAAAGTCTTTGGCGATTAGACCCCATCGTGGTGCCATAATGTTCAAGGGGGTAGTGAAGCCTTTAGTATAGAACTTTTGTTTGCCTAAAGTTGTTTGAGTTGTGATACCTCAAAGAAGGGGTGTCATTTTTTTTTCCACTGAACACTTAATTAGGTAGGATCTCGTGTGTGTGTGTGTGTGTGTGTGTGTGTGTACTTGTACAGCTATGTTTGTGAGAACCAATTTGAGTTTTTAACCTTGGGAGTAAGGACATTTTTGGAAAGTGAGGACTCTTTGGCCGGCCCTCACTTTCAGACCGAGCTTCAGTGGGCTGTTTGAGGGTCCAGACCATAGACTGTATATGAAGATGGAGGACGACAGCAATTTCCTTTTAAGAGGCAGAAACCTCGAGCAGAAGCGGGACTCTAGGTGGGTGGGCATCTGCTTTGACCGGTTGGGTTGGAGGGAAAGAGAGGTGTATAGCAGCACCGGTAATAGCCACAGCAACTATAATAATAATGAAAATATGACTGATAATAGTAGTTACAGCTGTAATAATAGCTGAGATTAACAATAGCAATAACAGCTTTAATAGTAACAGAACTACGACTAAGCATAATAACTGTAGTGATGAGAGTCAAGCGGGCCTATGGTGGCAGCAGCACCCAGGCGTACCAAGACCACGATCCACAGGAACCTGCGAGACAAGAAAGCACAAAGAAACAAAGAGGGGAAGATATAAAGTTAGTAACATGCATCGGAGGGAGATGAATGTGTAAAGATGGAGAGGGAGAGGAGGAAAGCTCAGTGCATCATGGGAAGCCCCCCAGCAGTCTAGGCCTATAGCAGCATAACTAGGGAGCTGGTCCAGGCCGGCCTGAGCCAGCCCCTAACTATAAGCGTTATCAAAAAGCAAAGTTTTTAGCGCAGTGCTCTAGTGGGGTAACAGGGTACTACAAGATATTTAAGATATGATGGTGCCTGACCAGTAAGAGCTTTGTAGGTGAGGAGAAGGATTTTAAACTCTATTCTAGATTTTACAGGGAGCCAGTGCAGCGAAGCTAACACAGGAGAAATATGATCTCTTTTCCTGGTTCCTGTCAGTCCACGTGCCGCAGCATTCTGGATCAGCCGGAGAGTCTTCAGGGATTTATTGGGGCAGCCTGATAATAAGTAATTGCAATAATGCAGCCTAGACGTGACAAATGCATGGGCTAGTTTGAGACACGATAGATAGATAGATAGATAGATAGTCAATCTCAGCTGTCAATCAAGACATTTCACCCCATTTTTATAGCATCATAATAACTAATTACAACCAAAGTCATCAGAAAAGCCTACTACCTAGAGGTAGAACCATGAGAAAAGAACTACCTAAATTGACAGAAAACATTTTTGGGAAAAAATGGGGGGAAAAAAACGACGTGTACTTTGGTTTGGCCCAAATCCCAATCCGCTAACATAGCCACAGTGGGGGGGGGGCAATCGAGATGTTTTGGCTTCACTTTTGGGGAGCTGTCATGTCGTCCATCTTCACATACAGTCTCTGGTTCAGACATGGTTTTAAGGTTCTGGTTAGAATTAGGTTTAGGTTAGGATTAGGGTTAAGCTTAAGGGTAAGGTGCATTATGTCAATGAATGTCCTCACAAGTATAGAAGTACAAGGTTGTGTGTGTGTGTGTGTGTGTGTGTGTGTTTTAACAGGGAAACATCAGTGCTAATCAGTGAAACGGTTAGGACACTGACATGGAGGCTGGGGGTGGGTTGGAGGGTTCTGCTCCAGGCCCCATACGGGCTCTGTCCGGCCCTGCACCTGCAGAGGCATGCGGGCATGAACATCGCATGCCCGCATGCCACCTTCATGAAAGCAGCACGCGCGGGAACCGGATAACGGAGATCAGTGAAGGCTGTGCAAGAGGCGAAAAGAAAACGTGGAATATTCAGGATATTGCGATAAAATCCTCACAGCTCACCCGCTCCGCAGCACTGAACCCTGGGTGTTTGGGATGGACGTGAAGGATGGTGCGTGGGAGATGTGCACGCATCGGGGGACTAATCCAGCTCTGCTAGGGGAGGACAGACAGGGATATAAAAAAAAAAATAATAAAAAAAAATAATAAAAAAGCGACCTGAGCATCCCGATTTTAAAAGGAGGAGGGGTGGATGGGGAGGTGAGAGCTCCAGGAGTGAAGGACGGGGCCACCATCGCATCTCCTCGGATGTGCTGCACTGTTCCGCTGAAGGACCGGGAAGCCAAACCCACCGGGGTTTGGAGGAGCCTATATAAAGCCCAGCAGCGGCGTTCCGGCGGATCATCATCACCACCATCATCATCATCATCATCATCTCGCCTCCTCTGCCTGCCGCTTTTTTTTTTGTTCGACCTGCAGACGGGACTCGGATCGGATCACTGTTTTTTTATTTTTTTATTTTAGTTTTCTCGTAGCACACAGCAGGAGCAGCCATGTCTCACGGATGGGGATACGGAGCCACTAACGGTGAGGAATCTCGCAGCATCCGGCCGGGTCTTCATGTGCTGGGTGTTCAGGTTGCTGTAACAGGTTAAGGGCATGCTGCCTCACACTGAGCTCAGGTTTTACTTGAGTTCAGACAGTAGCCTATATATATATATAGATATAGATATATATCTATATATATATATATGGCTCTCAACAATTACTTCAATAAATACAGCACCACAGCAGCCTGCTTTATAGTACAACTCCAGGTTAAGGTTAACAGAGCATTTCAATTTTAAAAGTTCCTTTAAACCTTTTAGGCCTTAACTTGCCCAGTTAGCTATACTCTGCAAGGCTTGTACGATGATGATGCAGGCACCACATGGGGAAACTTTTAAAAGGTGCACTGTGGGAGTTGAAACAAGCCCACAGAATGAACAGCATCAGGACACACACACACACACGCATTCATTTTTTTCATTTTACTGCTGAATGGCTCCAGGAACCTTTTAATGGATTTGAGGTATCACGTGAAAGACCTGCAAACAGCTTCTAATAAGACACTTGATCTTACTTTCCATTTCCTTTTTGAAAAGGCTGCTTCAGGGCAATGCACTAGCAATAATACAATGGTAACGCCATGCTAAGGACGCTGCTCACCTCGACCTTCGTTTGAGGAAGCGATCTGAATATCACACTGCCGCCAAATGGAACGTAGGCTTTTTGAATCTTTACTTTTAATGGAGCGTCATGAGGTATCAGGAGTACTTCTTTCGACACCACTGCCTGATAAAGCAAGGGTCTGGACAGAGGCGGGGAAAAGAAAGGGGAATTACTGTCTCAGTCATAATTACTTTATAGAGGATGGTGTTGGAGTGTGTATCAGCGCACTTATGTATTATTTGAATATGTATTTGTAGGACCTGACACATGGGTGGAAGGTTTTCCTGTAGCCAATGGGCCCAGGCAGTCTCCCATCAACATTGTCCCCAAGGAGGCCCAATATGACTCCACTCTGAAGGCTCTGAAACTCAAGTACGACCCCTCCAATGCCAGGGGCATTCTCAACAACGGACACTCGTTCCAGGTGGACTTCGTGGACGACACCGATAGCTCCAGTAAGACTCAGCTCGGCTCCTCGTGTTAGGGCATGGAGCTCACACACACACATCCACTGCATTAGTTGCCCTTGTATTTGCATGTTTTGCTCAGCTGTACAACCCCTGCACCACAAATGATGTGTAAAACATATTTACATAATATAATATAATGTAATATAAGGTTTAGAAAAATGAGCAAAAAAAGATTCTAGAGCCAGAATTCTCTCTTCTGAAACTGTGGCCCTAAATGATGAAAAAATATATATGCATATGTATTTCTTTCCAGTAAGTAAACTTTATCTGGCCCTCTTGTTTGTGCCTCCACCCCTGTTGTGTGTGCACAGCAGCAGATAAGAGCGTCTAATGATGTCAGCGCTCAGTTAACCCTGATCGGCCTTGTTTCATTATCTGGAGGTCAGTGGGACATCTGCCTCTGCTACCTCTGCTGACGCCGTTTGTTCAACCCTCATCCAGCGGAGCACATCAATATATGTTCCCAAAAAAATGACATGCAACTTCAACTTTTATTATTTATGAAACATAAAAAAAAAAAAAAACATCATAACATGTTGCACTCTCTTGAGTTTATTATGGCACCAAATATGTCCTGTATATTTAATATTTAAAGCAGCAGCAGTGACTGAAACTACCCTCAAGTGAAAATCCAATTAAGGCGGTACTTCAACTGGTTTAGGATTGCAAATTCACGCAGGACTGACAACTGACCCTTTATGCGTAAAATTCCGTGCAGTGCCCCCTTAAAAAAAAGATTAGTTTTTCCATTGACAGAGGATCTCTTGAAAGTAAAGTTTAAACGTACCATTTGGATTTGCACCTGCGCAAAGCGTTTCTTTGAGGTGACAGGACCACAGCAGCAAACATTACACACCCTACACCAAAAGTCCCAACATGTCTTTACACTTCGATGACGAGCATAGGTTTGCTTAAATTGCTGATGTCAAATTTGCCTTTTCCTGAGTGCGGTCTCCAATGACTCTGTTGTCGTTTTGTTCTGACCAGCCCTGACTGGAGGTCCTATTTCTGGAACGTATCGCTTGAAGCAGTTTCACTTCCACTGGGGAGCCAGTGACGACAGGGGCTCCGAGCACACCGTCAATGGCATCAAGTTCCCCTGTGAGGTACTGAAGCTACTGGAGCGTCTCGGAGTTACCTCAACGGGAATTCAAAGATGCTTACAGCTGATAAACAGATAGGGTGTGTGTGGTGTTAATGGTGATGCTATCCGGTCTTTGCAAAGAGGCTCAGGTAAAGAAAAATAACAATATAATTATTAACATCTGTTTCTCATGGTTCTTTTAGTATTTTGCAAAATCACAGGGGATTGGGAAGATGACTGTGAGGCATTAAAGACTCTGAAGTCATTAATGTGTAGTTCTTTCTGGGAATTTGGGGGTTTACATTCCACAATTGAAAAATACAATGGGTAATGAATGGGTCGATTCAAGTATCTTAGACCCAACATACGTAACAACAATCTGTACAATTAAAAAAGTAAAAGAGTTGGGGGTACTTGGACTCATGACCTCAGCACGTCTAACATCCTGCCGTTTATATATATATAGATTATAAAGTTTTGGGTAAGATGACACACTGTCTGTAGCTTGTGCCGTAAAAGTCAAACTCAGCCTCTTCCTCTTGTTAGCTTCACCTGGTGCACTGGAACACAAAGTACCCCAGCTTTGGAGAGGCTGCCAGCCAGCCTGATGGACTCGCCGTGGTCGGGGTCTTTCTCAAGGTCAGTCTGCGCCTGCGCCACAGACTAGGGGTGGGAAGATGCTTTGACAATGCACTGAATTAAACTGTGCGTGTTGTGCTCCAGATCGGTGCTGCCAACCCCAGGCTTCAGAGGGTTCTGGATGCCCTGGATGCTATTAAGACCAAGGTAAAAACAACTGTCCCTGAATTCCCAAAACACAGCTATGAACAGCGATATATAACCTTGGGAAAACCCAACCCAATTGCCATGGTTAACAATGAGTTACTATTGCTTTCCTTCCTTCTTCCCTTCTTCCCTTCCTCACTCCCTCTCCTCCATCCATCCTTCCCTGATGCCTGCAGGGAAAGCAGACCACCTTTGGGAACTTTGACCCAAAGACTCTTCTTCCTGCCTCCCTGGATTATTGGACCTACGATGGCTCTCTGACCACGCCCCCCCTGTTGGAGAGTGTCACCTGGATCGTCCTCAAGGAGCCAATCAGTGTCAGCCCTGCACAAGTACTTAACTTCTTTCACACACTTACTTGCTTTACCTATATAAAATCACAATGAGTAAGACAGAACACACACACAAACACACCAGACGCAGAAAGCAGGGCTTCAGTATTGTATATAATCTCAATATCATCACATATCAATAAGGGGTGTAACGATTCACCAATACGAATTGGAATCCGGGTATAATGTTAAAGATGCCATTACGCGGACCCCTGGATCGATCTAAATGTACCATGAACAGGCCGATAAAACGCAACGTTAGCGCAGTGTTGCTTGCAAGGTAAAAACAAAACATGTCCGACACGGGTTTACAGTGCACCATCAAATCGAAAGTTTAGAAGACGTTTGTATTTCATAAGAAGTAAGGGACATTGGACAAAAGTCTGGCCCTTTGTAAGGTCTCTTTGTAAGACTAAGTACCGCGGTAGGACGACATATCTCAACACGCACCTGGTGGGAAGGCATGGAGGAACCCACACGGGTGTTGCGGTTTAACGAGTGACCCCGTTAACTGGCGACTTTCAGCCAAATTAGTCTGTTGTTGTTGTTACAATGGAAAACAGAACGGAAATGGAAAATGAATGCCTACATTAAACTAATGTGTGTCAGACTGCATCATATCACACTGAATTGGATTGCACAGAATCGTTTCGTATTAAAACGTATCGCCCCTGAATCATATCATAGCCCATGTATCTAGATAGGACCCCTAACGTCAATATCACCTCTGTTTGCTGGCGAGCTCATGAATGCTCAAAACTGAGGTGATGGACCTGCAGGCCGTATTTTTGCTCTTCTTTTACATTAAAACGTTAATAGTTCATTAACATAGTTTCATTAATGACAAAACGCTGAACAAAAAAACAAAAAAACAAACAAACAAAAGAGCAAGAGTTAATCTGTAAATCAACTCCTCGGACGGAGCAACTACAGAAAAGTGAGATTATTAGCGCCGTGTCTCTAGATGACAGCGAGAAGTAGGGCTCCCTCTGAGACCTTTTCCACCTGTTAAATTCCACATTCTAACCTCAGACTATTCCCCACAGTGTGCGCGTGTGTTTCTTGTATAAAAGTGTTATACCCTTATAAAAGGGTTGGACCCCCCCCCCATGTCGACGTGTCCTTGAGCAAGACACTGAACCCTAAGTTGCTGATGTAGGTCAGCACCTTGCACGGCAGCTCAGTCGCCATCGGTGCGTGAGTGAATGGGTGAATGAGACCTGATCTTCAAAGCGCTTTGGGAACCGCGAAGGCCGAAAAGCGCTGTATAAGTGAAGACCATTTCTACCATTTACATGTGTCTATGTGCGGCGAACATGCACACAATACCTGCTGGTATGTCAGGTGGACATGCTGCTTCAGTACAGCTAGTGAGTCCGGCGGGACTGCGGCTGAATTCTCCTGTGGAAGCTGAAAATGTTTGACTTAAAAGGAGAAAATGAAAAGGATGAATGAAGTCAACAACTGCCGAATTAATTAACTATAATATATCAATTATATTATCTTGGAATAGCCCCAAACACGCTTCAGACTTTGATTTGGCCGTCACCTCGTGTAGTGTTTGTGCATGGTTTACGGAGCCAGAATTCTGGTCCAGACGCTGACAAGGTCAAGAGTGTCAGACGCCGTATCATGCTGTAGAGCAGGGTGGGTCTGAGTGCCCCGTGTGTCACAAAGATTACGCCGACTGCCTGTATCAACAGCGGACAGTTTGCACTCTATCTCTTAACATAAAGAACACTGCCACATTGTACGTTCATGTGACGTAAAACCCACATGCTAATGCTCACTTTTCCCTCCCTAAATGAAGCCTAGATGTAAAATGACTGTAATAATTATAAGATGTGTAGAGAAATATTTCTGCAATGCAGAAATGAACGCACCGATACGCCACGGCGCATGTACTTTGTTGTGACCGGGAACCGCAAGCATTGCTGAGTGAGCCTGCTGACGGAAACTAAATTCAGGCTCACCAGCTAGCTAAAAGCTAAATGGCTCCCAGAGGAGTTGTTGTTTATGCCACGTACTGCTGCTGTAGTTGTTTCACACGCAGCCAGATCTCTAACACTCACACTCCACCTAACATGCACTCTTGGTTGCAGTAGCTCCGTGTTCGGAGATTTGGCTTGTTTTTTCAGAGGGAAATGAAAGTGGTGGACATCTTCCATATACATCTTAATGCTACTATGTGCAATATGGGACCAGTTTCAGTGTGTGTGTGGAAGGGGGCTAACCATGTGTACATGGGAGATAACCTCCACAGAAAGAGGGTGGGGAAGGTAACTGCCCTGTACTACATTTAAAGATTAAAGATAAACTGGAGCAAGTGAAGCAGCTGATTGCATTCAATTCCACTTTTCAGCTGCTGGCTAATCATATAACATGATCCAGGTAGTCACTGTTTCCCTGTACAGTAGCAGAGCGAACGCTACTGTATTGCTGGCCTGTTTTCTCCCATGCAAATCAAAGTGCTCTTTAATTTGACCAACTGAGGATACAAGAGCTCATGGGAATGTGTCATCGTTCCTATGCAACACACACTCACACATTTGCATTTGTGAAATGATTCTATAGCCACAGAAAATGGTTGTTCCTGATTGGATGGCAGGTGTCGGATATCTGGAAAGTTATATATCCGAACTGTCTGTTGGGTTTTTTTGCACTGTACACATAATCACAGATTCTTGTTGGCATAGCGTTTATGTTGATACAGGTGATACACATATTGTGGTTACAAACTTTTTTCTGCTAAAAACTTGTATGTATGTGTCTGTTTGAATTTGAAATGTCAGTAAAACTGAATTCTCTGGCCCCTCACTAACCGTGACGTAATAGGCAAGACTCTGAAGTATATTTCAGAATGTACGTTGACCCCCCCCCCCCCCCACCCCCCCCCCCCCCAACTGGTAGCTGCCGCTGAGTCAAGTATAGACCCCTTTTCTGTTACTATTATGATGTTTTTTGTGGGCGGGGCTTAGGTGGAGGCAGAATAATTCCCAAACACGTTAGCTAACCGCTAGCTAGTGAGTTTTGTTGGTTTGTTTTTTAACAATGGCTGAAGAAACAAACCCCCAACCTGCTCTAACCAGCTTTTCCTCCCGTGCAACGGTGCGAACCACTGCGCCACCATGCCGCCTGGTTTGAACTGGGAGTTGAAGACCTTTTGGACAGGCAGCTGATCCCAATTCACCCTCACTACATGCCACCCACCCCCACCACCTGATCCAATTCGCCACCAGTGTCAGTGTACCTGGTACAGAACATCTTAGGCCAAAGATTTATGATCAACCATGCAGTCATATCAACAGTGTTGTGGACACTTGGGTAAAGACAGGAGCATCATCTGATCTCCACCTGGTGGCGAATTGGATCAGGTGGTGGGGGTGGGTGGCATGCAGTGAGGGTGAATTGGGATCAGCTGCCTGTCCAAAAGGTCTTCAACTCCCAGTTCAAACCAGAATAGTTTGTCCTGCATTCCAGAAGCTGTAGCCAGAGTTGGGTGCCTGTCATGGTGGAGCCTGCTACTGAACACCAGTGTTGAAGGAAGTGGTCAAGCTGAAGAAAGCCTTTCAGGCTCGTTCAGCTCAGGGTCCGGACAGAAGGCCAGAAAGAAAACTCTGTTGTTGAACCTGATTCCAGAGGAGCAAATTTGCCCATCCATTCTACGTGCACTTTGCGGGCTTGCGACCATGTCGTCTGAGATGTTTTATGAGGGGCACTGTGGTAAAATGGGGTGCCAGAGCCATTCGTACAATGGATCCTATCCTATTCTCTGCAATAAGTCAAGTACACATCTCTAGGAGGAGCTGTCCAAAGATGTGTTGGTAGTTCCTGGTGAACTGTGTACTGGCTGCAGCACCAGGTCCAATTCATGACAGATCGCAGTCCCAGCTTTTGAGTCCATATGTGTGAACAGCCCGTAAGGCTAAAGTCCAAGACAAGGAGGCAGAGCAGCAGGGCTGCCAAGTGCCACTGATGTAGGCAGATCCATTGTGCTGTCAAATAGATCATTGCAAAGTGGCATCTGAGTGGAGTGGAGCGCACATTCCAGGACACAGGTTCATTGACCCCTGTAAATCCTGCTGTACTCTCGCTGGTGATGATGGAGTTATACATGCACCCGCTAATGTGACCTTAACCGTCTTTCTCTTTTTCTTCTTTCTCCTTCCTCATTAGATGGCCAAGTTCCGCAGCCTCCTCTTCACCGGCGAAGGAGACGCTCCATGCTGCATGGTGGACAACTACCGGCCTCCTCAGCCTCTGAAGGGCCGCCCGGTCCGCGCCTCCTTCAAATAAGCCCTGCTTCGTCTTCATAGCGCCTCTGCCCCCTTTGCTCATCCTCTCCCGAACCTTCTTAATCCCATTGTTCTCCACGCGCAGTCTTTACTTAGCTTATATTAACCCTATTGACATTAACTTGAAAAGTAGAATAAAACCCCATCTGCTTACATGTTCTTTAACATAGACTAACTGGATGTATCTTGAATTGAAGGCATAAAGACATAGGCCCGATCTACACTTGTCATTTCAAGTGTCTCGTATTCGGATGAAATCCAGACGATATTTAAGGCTTAACTTTCTTACACTTCACTTTCATTTACGCATGAATTAATCGTATTTATGAGCTGCGAGCAGGACAAAAGTTTAAGATAAACGCTTGAAGCCGTGTTTTCCTTGTTGCCATGGCAGCCTTGTCGTTGAGACAGAGATCAGCGTCCACTTCGTGTAACTTTAGCTGCAGTTATCACAGGGACCGGAGGAGACAGACCTTGGATGTATTAAGTGATTCAGACAGTGAGTGGCTATTTCCAGGCCGCTCACTGATATAGTTGCACTACGGGAGGAGTAAAGATTGTGTATGTGTCTTGGAGAGACGGATGCATTTATACCTTTTAAACATCTACCGCCTCTTGAATGCTTTTACACTTGACTTTTTTGAGATCATACAGCCCATCAGATGAACCCCAGAGGCATGTAAATGTAAGGTACCCTAAGAATTTTGATCTATTCCAGCAAACAAGGGACTAGTGACCTACTGAAATTGTCACAACTACTACCAATTGAAACCCTGGCCCCTGATCTCTGGCCATTTTGGCCATAACATGTTATGTATCCCATTTTGGCCACGCTACAGCTAATAATCTAAATTATGTTCTGTATAGTGCGTATTGATGTGTGCCAAGGCAGTCTGCTTCATGATAGCCAAAATCCACCCAAAATAGAACTTTGGACATTTTAATAAATCTAAGAATTGAAATCATCAGCAATATACTTACTATTAGCATTAGTGCATTGATGTAAAAATGTATATTATGGGATCATGTATGCTATATACTACAATTGAAAAGCACACCTAGCCCATCCGAGGTGGATATAGGCCTGAAGCACATGCAGGGATATTGATCAATGACAATAATGATAATAATTCCTCCATCATTTTTAAAATATGAATAACAACTAAAGCATTTATCAACTTTCCTGAAGCTTCTTTCTATGCATTTCATTACGTTGCGAATTGTGCCGCAGACAGCTGCTCAGATTGTGAAAGCGAATGTTTTGTACCGATGTCTCATTTTGTCAGTTTGAGACAAAGTGGCCATACTATAAGTTTTGGACGTGACATTTATCAGTGGCCGCCACCCATCAGCTGGCATTTCTATGCAAGCAGATTTTTTTTGAGACTTACCGCCTCATGATGGTACAGTAATGACATGGAACGCCCAAGTATGTTGGGAGGGACAGTCTTACCCAGTATTGGCTGATGGTAGAGCCTGAGGCCATGTCCACATTAACGCATGAAAATAGAAAATGTTTTTTTTTCCTCTGTGTTGGGCCTCCGTCCATTCTGGGCAAACGGAGCTTTTTGCCAAAATCAGCCGGCACCCTGCCGTCACATCTGCATTACTGTGGTCATGGCTTCAGCCAACTTAATCTATCAGTGGCTCTACAGTACAAGTGTCACTCCATTTTAAAACTAGGACAACTGAACTACCTATCACCACAGTGCATTAAACATTGTTTTTTAAGACCCTCGCAAGACAGACCTGCTAAGTTGGAAAGAATTTAAAGGATCAGTTTATGACGAGACATTAACACGTAGGCCATAGAAGTTTTCATTCAGTTGTTGTACTTTGTCAGCAATGTCTACAGTCATTACTCCGCCCAGCTAAGCTGAGACCGGTGGCGGGTGTTCATAAGAGACCAGCGCAATGTTACTTTTTAGCTTTTATATCGAAAAAATGTATCGAGAAAAAAAAAAAATCAGCTTTTCAGATTGTGGCTATAGTGAAACAGCTGTAACCCTTTAAAGCGTGTCACTTGAAACTGCTGTCACGTCGCAGATGGAGAGATGTTTTGTGTGAATCTGTCATGTCTTTAATGGAAAAATAATTTTGATCAATAAAAATAAAAAAACCTCATAACTTACAGATGTCTCAAATTGTCCTTCTTGCTCACAACTCCTAATCACATATTAGGACTTTCAGATTTCAGGGTCACTCAAAGGGGGGGGGGTTTCCTTAGTCAACCACAGATAGTGTTCTTTGGCCATTCTAGCGATTGTAATGTCGTTAGTTCTGTTGGTCCACCATGAAATATTTCAACCGCCGTTGAGTGGATCGCCATGGAATTTTGCACAGACGCGAATGGTTTCCGGAGGACGAATCCTGTTGACTTTAGTTGTCCCCTGATCTTTTCCTCTAGCGGCGCCATGAGGTCGACAGTTATAGTCAACTTCGTGGTGGCTGTTTGATGGATTACCATGTAAGATGGGCCAAGTACCCGCAGTTCCCAGCGGATGGAATGTAGAAACTCCGGTGATCATCTGATCCTCCGTCACATCATATATTCTTAGTTTGTCCAATACGACTTTATGACCAAATGACCTGCAAAGCTAAAGACATCCCCATCAGCTTCGGCTGTACTTCCTGTTTGATGCCACAATTAGCAAATGTTAGCACGCTAACAGGCTAAACTAAAATGGTTTAGTAACAATTACTACATTTTGCATTGAGACTTTACATAATGCAGACAATTAACAAACAGGGTGCAATTATGAAATAAGATTCTATTATAAATCTATTACAAAACGGTGCTGCGGCATTTGGCAGGGGATGAGTGGTGTTGGCGTGATGTGATGTCCTTATGTAACACTGTTTGGCTGTTTGTTTGTGTCTCTACCAACAGTCCTTTGTTAAGAGTCCTTATTATCACAAACCATTAGCTGGACGCTCTTTGTTGGACAGTTGGCCACTAAACAGCCACTCTGTCGCTTAACTGTCTCTTTCGGTGTCTCGGCCCGGAAATACAGAACAAATGACTTGAGATGACGAGCAACATAGTAACAGAGAAAACAGCGGGGACAAAGTGAAGATCACTGGTACGCAATAAAGACTGAGGGGCTCCCATTGCCTTCAGAGGTCAGGAGAGGATTGCCACGGAGATAACTTTGTAGATGAGGATTATGGGGTGCACTGCAGCATCTGGTGGCTATGGCAACCTCGGAGAACGGCGATGCTGAGCCACTGGCGAGTGTTTCAGACACAATGAAAGTGATGACAAACGAAATCAACCACTTCAGGCTTGGACGAGATGACTGTCGTGATAAGTCTGTCATTGGCCGACTATTTCAGTCGGAACCCCCCCCATTTATTTTGCCAACGACTAAAAGCCAGTCCCAGATTTTACTCTTGCTCGGTCACTCTCTCTTCCTCCGCCAACGTCCTCTTTGGCCTCTCCTCCTCTGCCACGATGTCCGGACTGAGAGTTCCGAGCTATAGCTTCTTCGTTGGTGGTGTGTGACGTAGTGCCGCAAAGCGTTACGCACTTCTCGCGGGAGATTGTACCTGCCCATTACATAGTGCAGGGCCAGGCGTTAAGGAGTGGGAATGGGTATTGCAAGTCAGTGTACCAACTAAATGATACTGAAGCTGTTATTTTAAGGTAAAATAGTTACATAATGTTGCTTTAAGTAATGTTGTACCCATCTCGAAGCTGCCATTTTTAGTAGCTTTCAAATCAGCAAAAGTTCGACCATAATCCATCAAGTCTGCAGTGGTAAATGTTAACTGTTGTTTATTGGATTTTGGTCCAGATGTCCCGCAGCCCTTTTCCAGAAGGTAAGTGGAAGTTGAACAGTACATTGGTGGGTTCCCCCTAATGAATGAAAGTGTCCAGCTGGGAAAAGGATTTTCCACAACCTGGCAAAAGCAAAAGTTGCTCGGATCAACGCCTTCCGACTGATCTATAAATCATTAGTAAACGATTGATTAACCATCGAAGCTATTGAGAGTTCCTTGGGTTAGTCAAACACAGCCTCTCTCTGACCAGTGCCTGCCCCGAGAAATCAAAAGGCGGCGCCATGTCCAGTATTCAAACCCAGGACCTCCATGCCCCGACCTGGCAGTAAACCACCATGCTGTTAATATGCTTACACATTGCGTCTTTGCTTGCCTGCCTGTCCACTTGCGTGGAAGTGTGTGCTTGTAAGAAAGGGTCTGGTTGGGTGGGTGAGGTCTGGTCTCTGTTATCATCCCACAGCCACAGACTGGGGGGGGGGCTACAGCGAGAGGACAGTTCCTCAGAAGCCGCTCACACGGAATAATTATCAGACGCAGACACGGAGACAGAGGGTCGCAAACCCTCCTGACACATGCCTACGTGGATATCCATGCACCATTACTAACACAAACACACACACACACACACACACATGCATAATATCAGAATGCACAATAATGTCAAATGATACAAATGTATAATCAATACACAAAAGTGACAGTACAATAGTGTAATATGCACAGCAATAATAATAGGACACACTGCATGCCCAAAGACACAGTCCAATTAAAATAGCTTGTTAATGGTCCCGATGTCCTTGTCCACTGTCTCCTGTCTGATAAATCTGGAGAGGATATTAATGAGGACAGATGACCCAGTGGCTCCACAGAGCTACAAAAATGGCTAACAATGGCGTGTCCACTTCAAAGGCAAACTGGGGAGGTTTTCTATGTGTGTGTGTGTGTGTGTGTGTATGTGTGTGTGTGTTTCTGCATGTGTAGCGTGGCTGTCAGGATATGAAAGGAGCTTTGATGAATCTGAATGGGCTCTCTGCTTTCGCAGACTAGGCCACTGTTTTAGGGAGAGAGAGAGAGAGAGAGAGAGAGAGAGAGACAAAGACTGACGGCAAGAGGAGAGAGAAACTGAATTCTCACTGAAGATGGTTTGAAGGTTGTGTTGTGATTGTAAACATGATTTTTTATTTTTTTTTGTCGTTAATCTGCTTCTCTGCAGATTCTGCCCTGCTTTGACGGAGAGATGCATGACTAATCCTCTGTGTTAACTCCAAATATTACGTAATGAAAAGATTCCCTCACCAACTTTCTCTCTCTCTCTCTCTCTCTCTCTCTGGCACTACAGCCACCCCTCCCCCAGTACCATAGTAACGTACAATGCCACTCTCTCCACGGCTGAGTGACAACAGTAACCATGACAACTGCATGTTCATATCATAAAATATAGAAAAGGGGGGGGGGGGGGGGGTGCACAGGCAGCTTTTCATTGGAACAGTTTGCAGGCTGACCTGAGCAATGTGTTCATCTGTAAACAGAACTGTGGCTGCTCGCCCTCATGGGACCACACTGATTTGGGGGTCTTATGTATTATAATATTTGTATGTGTGGATCAGTGCAAAACAGTGCTACAAGATATTTTCTGGGTGCGCACAAATATGCGCCACGGTTGGCTAACAGTGCGGCACATTGGATAGGAACCATTCAAGGCCCACTGGAAGATACGTATAGCCCAGTCATGGTGTCGGTTACTTGACATGGAATAAAGCTGACAACGAAAGCTATTCATTTGGGATGAACAAGTGATTGGGTCTTGGTCACATTGTTCTACAACTATGGGTTTGGTGAGGCATTTTCTAATAAGGGAAAGATCAGCAGATTCAGAGAATCCGTTTTCTCAGTAAAGAGCATAAAACATGGAAATGGTTCAGAGAATCATTCATATAGTTTGGGTAACAAACTGGATGCTGTGTCAGTCTAGAAGAAGGAAAAGCTGATTTGTTCAATGTGCTGTCTGAATGACATAGAAAATGAGATTGAGATGGGGGGGGAAAGGCCTTTATTGAAAGAAACAGTAGGGCGAGGATAGTACCTGTACATGTTGGTGTTGCAAAGTGTTGTAAAGGACTGAATTAATTTCCTACAGAGGCTTTAACAGTGGGCCACCAAAAGTGTTAATGTATTTTCTCTCTCAGCACGATTGCTGACCGGTTACCATAACATCTGATTTTGGTGACTGTCATTCATTCCTAGACAGCCACGGAGAGCTCTGAGTACTTGGGCATCTGATGAGGATTTCTCCTGGATGTCCTCCCTCAGAAGGAGGAGCCCCCTGGGCTGGAGAGATTACAGGCATCTGGTCAGGACATCTGGGAAACAGGAAGTAGTATCATCACAGCACAGGTAGTACTGGTAAAAGGATTTGTTTTAAGGTCTAGGGGTTTTAATTACTGAAAATACCCTTTAAGATGATTCATCCCGGTGACATGATTTTGCACTTGTGCTATACAAAGCTTGAGATGAGGAATGGGAAATGCGTTGGGCTTTGACGCACCGCTGTTCTTCAAGTCAGCACACCTGTCATCTCTTTCTTCCTGAGCAGCTAGCACAACAGGTGAACTCCAAGCACTATGAGTAGGTTCAATAACTCAAATTTGACCTCCTTCTGGACTAGCACAAATTCCGTCTTCATACTACAGAAAAGGGCCATAAGAACTGTCGGTAAGGCTAGTTATATCGTATAATGTATATATATATATCGTAAGGGAAATTTTTGATTTAATTAATTAAGTATAAGTTAGGGATAAGGATAGACATCATATGTATAATATTATGTTGGAGTTTGTTTCATGTATTTGATATAATGCTTTAGTATTATTTAACCACTTCCATTGGTTGATGTTGTGTATACGAACTAAACTAAACTAAACAATTGAACTATATAAACTTTTCTAGAATGAACAAAGAACATCCAAGATCTGTTCCACTCTGACTCTCCTTATGTTGCATAAATGAGTTGCACGGTTGTTGCACTGAGTGGCTGTAACTCAGGTGGCAGTTGGGTTGTTCTTTAATCGTACGGTGGGTGGCTCAATCCCTGGTTCCCACTGTCTGCATGGACAAAGCGGAAGGAAGCCCTTCGTTCACGCCGCTGCAAGGCAGACCATATTAATGTTGTATCCCTTTTCCCCCCTGCGGCTCCGCAGCCTTTTCCCCTCAAACTGTACACAGTGCAGTCATTTTTGTACAGTCTCCTCTGCCGCATTCACAGTTCCATCGGGCGCTGTGAAAGCCATGGATGTCAATTTTTAATGTGGCGGGATATGTGGATGCACATTCATAAATGATTTTTCCCAGTAGGCAGGATAGGTTGATCCATTATGTATCTGCTGGCCTTTCGAGGCTGTCATGTCTGTCAGGATGTTAACCTTTTATCAACATGGCATCATGGCTGCTTAGACCTGTTTCGAGAGACATGCATCAAATGAGAAGAGAATGGCAGCAGAATATAAGAAATTCCCATGAAATCAATGTAATAAACATTACTTTGTATTATACTTTTGACTTACTTTATTCCACTCATTGCTGTGCGCTTTACTATTTATTTCCAATTAGCTTGTAGATTAAAATCATATACAGTATGTGGACACCTCAAACATACTTCCAGTCAACTGTTTGACCACTGGTCCAATGTGAAAGGTATATTTAACCGCAGGAAACTTTGGCACAATATTTATGCTGTTTACCACAAGGCCCGGACGACATGGTGATTCAGTGGTTAGCACTATCGCATGGGAGGTAGAGCAGGTAGGGGCTTCGACTCTCTGCTTCACCCCCATCCACGTGTCGATCGAAGTGTCCTTGAAACCCTATGTCGCTCCCGACGGAGGCCAGCACCTCGCATGGCAGCTCAGTGTGAATGAGTGAATGTGACCAGATCTGTAAAGCGCTATGGGAATCGTTACAGTCGAAGAGTCCATGAAGTCCATTTACCTAACCATGGCTGTCTCAATAAGTCCCTGAAGACTGTCCAGCTGATCCAGAATGCTGCAGCACGTGTACTGACAGGAATCAGGAAAAGAGATCATATTTCTCCTGTGTTAGCTTCTCTGCACTGGCTGCCTGTAAAATCCAGAATAGAGTTTAAAATCCCTCTTTTGACCTACAAAGCTCTTACTGGTCAGGCACCATCATATCTTAAAGAGCTCATTACCCCACTAGAGCGCTGCGCTCCCAGAATGCAGGGTTGTCTCCAAAAGCAGAATGGCAGCCAGACCCTTCAGCTATCAAGCTCCTCTCCTCCAATTATTATTATTAGTCATATTTCTTTCATTATTAAGGTTGTTATTGCTATTATTAGTCTATTTCTGTTATTATTAGTCATATTTAGCAGATATGCCTCGATCACTTGCTGGGGTGGGTATTGTCTTTTAGTATCCTTTGGGCTCTGCGCAGGGCAGTGGAGATGGCATCCTCTGTTGGTTCTGAGCGCAAAACTGATGAAGGTCCAAGTTGGCTGGGATGTTGCCTGTTGATGAGCTGGAGAGCTAGTGTCTGATAGCACTCCATCAGAACGGGGTGAGTGCCACAGGGCGGTAGTCGTTTAGACTGGACACCGCAGACTCTTTAGGCACAGGGACGATGGTGGCTGTCTTGAGGAAGGGGGGACAGAGATCCTCGCGCATGATGGAGGCGCTCCTGCTTTCGTAGCCTGTGATGGTCTGGATCACCTGCCACACGTCTTTGGTGTTGTTGGTGTTGACGTCTCTCTCCAGTTTCTCCTGATGTCTCCGCTTTGCCTCCCTGATGCCAGCTTTCAGACTCGCTCTAGTTCTGTATGCTTCCGTGCCACCTGACTGGAGGGCAGCTTTTATGGCTCAGGATAGGGCCCTCACCCCTCCATTTATCCAGGCCTTCTGGTTGAGGAAGGATTTTAACGTGAAAACTTTGCCCAGATGGTGACACTAAAGGAAATGTGGTCAGTAGTTATCCGGATATCTTGCGTCGGGACCAAGTGTTTGGACCTATATTGACATCCTTAGCACGTCCCATTAATGGAGGCAAGACAAAGCAACATTGATCTTTATTTTTGGAGTGTTTGGCTAAACTCTGTTCTGTTCTTGTTGTTGTGACTGTGCAGCTGCACGGAATACAACAAAAAAAACATCTCCAATAACACCGAAAAGCACCTGGAACTCTCAGACACTCACTGATATTGTAAAGGTGACCTTCTTTCATGTGCTCATATCTCGGGCAGACAAAATCGGAACATCTCTTTCAGAGACAGGTCAGCTGAGTTTGTAAAGGCGTCTACCTAACTTCACGTGCTGGACTACAGCCACAATCCTGTCCCCTCTCGAAGCCATTTAGAAATTCTGATCATCCAAACAAATCTCCAAATAAAAAGCGCCATTTATCACCTAGTAGGACCGCATTCCCCTTAATCACCAGCTACTTGCAGACGGGGGGATGAAGATATTCGTAATATATCTATAATGAGATGCCATTACGCATTTCTCATTAACAAAGGGGTCCAGACTACCTTGTTTAATGTAAAATATCATACTGTGTCATACTTCGGTTTGGTTTCTGTCTTGGCTCACGCACATTACCAAAGGTCAAACCGAAGGTACAGTCCTTTTCCTTCTGAATGTGTTTACAGTGCCAATATTGACATTTAGATAATACAGCAAACACAAACCTACTAGACATCACAAGACTCCTAGAGGGTACTGTAAATCTCCACTGATTTGCCCATTAGATATGGAGGCCCTGAAAGACAAGGTGAAAATATCTCTGTAGGGTTTTATTTCCGAATTTGTTTCACTTTATCTTGTCTGGGTAACATAAGTAAATGAAAAAAAGTAAGTAAAATAAACCTCCAGGGACATTAGTAATCTCATTTCAAGGATGCTAACGAATGATAACCCAGGGTTTATAATCTAGATCCATATAATCCATGCTACACATGAAAGATCCTGTCAGTGACATATGAAATTAGTTCTTTCATTATTGGTAACAGAGGTATTTTCCCCTTAAGAACAGTGCGCATGGATTGGTTCATTCTTTAGAGTTTGACTTAGTGTTTAATTATATGTTGAAGTTGAATAATTAAATGTGCGACTGAATTATGTGTAAAAAAAAAAAAAAAGAAAAGAAAAAAGGAAAAACTGAATACTGAGCCTGGAATCCCTAAATTCCAGCAATCATATGGCAGCTAGCCAATCACAAAAGGGAAAACTCTTAATGTTAAAGCAGGAAACAAATTGAGAGTTTACTTTTAGTTTCGAATGCATACAATATTGGTTAAATATTGGTCAATTTGTGAGTCATGATTTTTATTTTTTGCAGCCAAAATGATCGTAACCCCAGAGAGATCAGCTCTGTTCTCAATGGACTGTCCCGTACAGATCTTGAACCTTGCAGTGACTAGACAGAGAAATTCGCTTTTACATTACATTGCAGCTACAGTTAGCGGTGCTTGGCGGTCACTTTATAAAGCTATCCGTCCCTCGGGAAACTCCGTAAATCAAATCTCCATAAAATATGGTGATGATTTTCACCAAAATCAGTGGAGAAAGTTTTTGCACAGAGGCCCCCGTCCCCAGAAACACTCCGCCCCGGCTGCATCTGTCGATTTTCCAACCTAATTCCTGTCTCATTTGTGGTCTGATAAACAGTAAGTTCATCAAATTAAGAGAACGAAGCAAGTGAATGAAACGGTGGGGGCTTTGCTCAGGGCTCAGAGGATTTTCCCTGCCCCGCCATGGGCTGCAGGGAGCTGCCCAATCAGATGGGCTTTTAGGGAGGGGGGGCCTTAAAGAGTCAGGAGCTAAAAAAGCTTTTTTTTTTTTTTTTTTTTACTGTGAATCATGCAAAGCTTCTCGAGTGGTGTCCCAGAATAGAAATATAGAGCTGGACATGAGCATAATAAGTCCCCTTTAACTTCTGGCAATTTTACTCACTGTATCAAACACACATTTATTTATTTATTTAATTGTTACCGAAAGCCCTATCAAAGGTGCTAGAGAAAAATACTATTTTTGATCGTTTTCAGTCAGGTTTTGGAGCTTGCCATCGCACAGGGACAGCCACTTTCGACACAGCTGACACCGGTACCCGGTATATGGTCCAAATCTTGACGATCCCGACTTCTTGTTGAAAAATTGTTCAATACTACACCCGATCTATCAGACTCTAATGTGATCATGTGAGGAGGATCACAATTGCCTTTTAGTTTCAAAATTCAGCAAGCAACCAAACCACTTGGGCACATACAACAGCAGTGCATTGTTAAACACTCTTATTCAGTCCAATCTAATTGGTGTTTTGCCGATTACTTCGTCCAACTGGAAGAGAGTTTTCATTTTTCTCCTCTGCACACATTCTTTTTTGATGGATTTAAGGTTAAGTCAGGCTACGCACCAACATACGATGAGAGTTGATGAATGGGTTATACTTAAAAAGGTTATGGGGTTCTAATCAGAACAAGACTCAAATTTTGGTCAGAACAAGGGTTGTGGACTGATACTCGCTGTGTATATGTATTTTACTATATTAGAAATGTTAAAGTCCTATGATTTGCTGATTGAGTGTTTTTCTTATCTTCTAAATAAATGTTATATGCTCTATAAGTGAAGTCCATTATCATATTATCATATAAGCAGTTAAGCAGTCCTTTGGCTTTGTCCCCACTGATACATTTGCTATTCAAATAAAAATCTCTTTGCATAGTGAAACAGAAAGAGGCTGGAGGGTTTTGTTTGGGAACAGGTGGGTGTATTGAATAGGTGGCTATGGCATTGAAAACCTGTGCAGATGTAATCCAGAAAAATGTCTGAGGGAAGATTGTCATCTGAGACGCAAGCGAGAGCAGCCTGCTGACACCCTCATTGTCTGGTGTTTGGGCTCCATCTAGTGTTCTGACGGCACACTGACATTCGGGCCTACTGGGTGGCTTCAAACTCCAAATCAGCTAATGGTGCACACACTTGTCTGATCAGCAGCTACTTAAACTCAGGCGTGGCCGTTGCTCGCTTTTTAATCCCCTTGTGTGCTGCTCTGTGTTTTTCATATCCAAGTTCTCAACAAGGTAAAGTGACTGTGCTTTGTTTTCGTCACCACAGACAACATGGAAAGTGCATACAAGAGACATGGAAGCCTGATTTTTGGGTGGTGGCAGTAGCTTAATTAAATGTTTTTTTATTTTTTTATTTACTAACTTTAGTGGTTCAGCTCAGGACTTTCGTTGAATCTCGTCTTGCATGTTTAACTCTTATTCATCACGTTGGATTTTATTTTCTTCAATTTTACTATTCTGTTTGTCAAATAAGACCAGAGCTCCAAGCAACACACACCCACACACACCCACACCCACACCCACACACCATAGTTTGTTTTGACTCAATCCCACATGCGCTCACCAGAGCAACAAATGTGTTTTTTAAACCATGGCTGAAAATGGTTCCCAAAAAAAGTGGGCCAGTCAAACATGTCTTTGGTCGATGGGGTCCTGCTGGGTAAATTAAGACTCATGACCTCCAGTATTTCTAAACTTCTTGCTATGGCCCTGACTTCTTCTTTCTTGACGATGGTGCTGTATCAGCTAGTTGGGGAGTGACAGCCATTGGGCAAAACTCACAAGCCAACTGATAGTCAATTATTTCAAGCACTACTGAGCCTCTAGTGTTTTTCCTCCCAGCTGTGGTATAATGTGAACACAACAGGAAGCTGGTAGGTTGTTGTATAAAGTGATCCACTTTCGCCACATTGAAGGTCTTCGTTTCTCCTGTCACCGCAGTGTGGATGCACAACTGTCTAACAGTCCTCCACCTCCCATGTAGGTTGAATATGGCAGCAACAGCAGCTGTTAACAGACCGTCACCAGCTCACCAAGGACCAAATGGAGGGAACCTGTACTCTCGCCCTAACGGCGGTATACCAAACGTTGGACAGCAGGATCCAGGACAGCACGGCATCAGCCAGGACCCAGGACCTTCATCCCATCCCCAACACCACCTCTCTGCCCGGCCTGTCTACTACGTCCCTGCACCACCGCCGCCCCCTTTTCTCCACTACCAATGGCCCATGCCCTTCTCTTATAACCCCTTTGCGGGCTTCCCAGGCATGGGTGAGTCTTGTTTTACCTTTTTTTTCTTTTTTCATTTAGGAGATTTTTTTAATTCAGTTTGTAGACATTCCAGTGATTACACTTTTCTATTACCATACCCAAGGTGAAGGCTAAACAGTCTTTTACTAGTGGGTACAGTTTGTTTTTAGGAATATGATACAAGGGGTAGCCACAATAACATGAAAAATGTACAAACATTTTGTTGTCCAATGTAATAGTCCTGAAATATGTAATACGTGTGATATTGTATGGTAGTTCTTCTTGGACTTCATTCAAGTATTTAAAAACTTGAACCATCATCTCGGTTCATTTGACAAATTTTTTTCTCCACCTCTCAGGCTATGGTATGGTCATGCCCCCATTCCCTCCTCCCCCCTACATTGAGGCTCCAGCCTACGTTCTGCCCCACCCTCACATTCAACCGGTTGACTACAGACGCTTGCTCCACCCCCAGGTCCACGCTCCCAGCGCACCCTACCAGAACCCAAACCAGACCCACAGAATTCGCCACCCTCATACTGCCCCTATAAGGGTAACTGTGAACTCTGAGGTTCAAACAGAACCCACACAGAGATTGGTAGGTGACCACGGTGAGGGAAGCCCATTCATCGGCTCCGATTCTGGGCATGGGACCGTGTCAAACTCTCCATCCTCAAGCTCCAGCTCCCAAAAACAAGGCTCTGAGGTTGAGAACTATACCTTACCCAGCAATAATGCAAAAGACTTCCAGGTTAACAGGACCTGCACAAGTAGCACAGTCAATAACGACTTTAACATCCCACATCCTACAGAAACAAAGACTGTCCAATCATGTATCGGAGCAACTCTAGAAACACAGAAGAGCCGTAAAGACAGTGTTGGTCAGGAGAATGTTCCCCCTTGCAGAAACGGTCGCTGCAATATTTGGTCAGTGAGTTCTCCAGATAGTATGGTTCCTGTGTGTAGCTCTTCTCAACAAGAGGATGACGTTGTCAGAGAGAGACTCATCTCTGTTCCTGACATTCTGAGTTGGGGAGGTGGCACACCGCAGGCTACAACGCCGAAAATGGCAGACAAGGCGCCATCTCGGAATGACCACCAGTTGTTGCCTTACGAAACTGAAGTAGAGCATGAAAAGGGTGTTTGCGAGAGTCCAACTGAGACCGATGGTCCTGCAGTGGCTGACGGTGCTGAGGGCATCTTAAGTTCTAAGGACAGTGAAACCTTTTTCCAGATCCTCAAACTGCCTTTTGCTCTTGAGTCCAGAAGAGAAAATGAGTCTGTAGGATTGGTTGGCTCTGTAAGCCCACCCTACAGAGATGAGTCACTGCATTCCCTAAACAAGTCCCATAAGCTCCCTGACAATGAGCAAGGAAATGGCAATGAGACAAATCCACATGAAGAGACAACAGAGATCATTCCCTATCAAATGTCTTTAAATAGCTGTCAGATGAAGAGAAAAATGAATGAGTCTGTTTGGTCTGTGGAGTCTCTAGCCCCCTTTATCCCCACTAAGGAGTGGCTGTTGCAGAACAGCATATTTGAGCCTGAAGTAATCATTGAGATGGCAGAGGGAGCTGAAAATGGTGGGCTGTCAACCCAAAATGACAACCTAATTGTCAAAGCCAGTAAAGAAAGGGGGCGGAATCGCAGGGTTTCCTCTTCTGACTCCGTTCCAATGTCGGACAGCTTGCTAATTTTCAGTACCCCAGATGTGAAGCGTTGTCCACCAAAGAAACCAGCAATGGATAGTGAAATGGATGCCTCTGAAATAAGGGGACCAAAGGAAGGCCGACGCATGGCTCCTTCAGAAAAGGCTCTCTTGGCTTCCCCGACTCACCTGCTGAGTAACAAAATTTTATCTAACCCCACTGGAGAGGATGTGGACAAAAATGGGTCTTCTGAACCGGAGGCTATTCAAAGCCCAAACCAGGAATGTCTCACTGTAAATGAGCAGCAGGAAACTCTCCCCTTGAACTCTGCAGCGGGGAAGAAAATCTCCTCTATGGGCCAGCTGATTCCCCAAAATGGAGCGGACATGGAGGCGGCGGATGGAGCACGTAGAAACGAAGAAGTCAGTCAGCTGAGAAACAAGAAGCTGTGCGTCCCAGTGGCTGACCGGAAGATGGCTGAAGTATTTCCGTCAAAGGGGCACTTGGTGGACTGTGGCATCCAGTGTACGGAATTACAGGAGCGCAAGTGTCTATGTAGGGAGAGGGGCAGCATGGGACCAAGCGGAATGCCTCCTTTTAAATATTCAGGTGATATGCTTCTCGCATCAACATTGATCGTGTGCTGTGCCCTTTTTTTTGCCTCTTGAGAACAATATGTGTAGCGCTTTAACTGTCCATCTCCCTAGAAATGAAGAACGCGAACCATGGTGCAAACGAAGAATTTGGCAAGAACGGACACATGCATAAAAACCAGAGGAGGCAGTGGAAGAACAGAGGTCAAGGTAATGGATGTAGGTGAAACAGCAGGTCAAAATTACAGCTTGGGTTTATGATCAAATGCCTGCAAGACAACAGTTTGATTTTTTTTCTTTTTTATTATTGAATGTCCATGCAATTATTTTCCAGTTTACACAAGTTACATTTTGGGTACAGGAATTTGTTGCACAGTCATAGCTAACTCATGAAATCCTAGAATGTGGTGTAAATAATCTCAGAAAAGAGAATAACATTGAAACAAGGATAATAAGTGGATAATTTTTTTTTTTTGATCCATCCCAACAGAAAGTAACAAAACTTAAAAATTTGAATGCATCCTAAAAGCATATTTTGAACACACCAAAAAAATGAACATATTTGCTTTTCCCCGTCCACTTCAAAGCAGTGCAAAGAGCACAGAAAAACCAAATGCAAATCTCTAATGCAAAATAACCAAAACTGTTCAAACCTCATTGCTCAGATGCTTTTTTTTTTTTTGGCTTTTTTTTTCAGTGACTTAACAGCAATCCTCTCTATATCCACAGAACAGCAGAGCGGCCAGCAAGAAGCCTACAACAGATACGGCGGCAAACCTGGGAAATCAAGAGGTGTGTCTCTGCTTTTATCTTAGCTTGTGTCAAGATGGGTGACCATGCAGTGCGGATTGCTTTGGATATTGAGACTTTCATTCCGACCGGTTTAGTGGGAACAGTGTAGATTTTGGTGCAGACCACACAGGTCGAATGATCATAACTCTAAACTGCTAATAGATGGATATGAAACCAAATTTCACCACAGGCCAACGTTGAGTTTTAATTCTACAAGTAGCTGCCAGTTATGAATCCACTGATGGTCACATCCACATACTCTGCACCAGAAAGCACAAAGTAAGCCATCATGAGGGGGGTGCCATACTGTCGGTTATCACCAGATGCCGCCATATACTTTCATATCCTATACAGTGGCTTTTTTTTTTTTTTGATTAAGGGAAGTGCCACCAGATCGTTACGCTACTGGTGGTGAATACACCATTAACCACTAACCTGCCTCGCGTATTGCTGCCTTAACAGATGAAAGTGGGCTGTGGGCTTTCTTTGCCAAAATATGATTTTCTTTGTTTTGTTTTTGTTGTTGATTCTTCCAGGTGGAAATGGAAGGAATCTGCGGTAGTGAGCACAGACTACGCTCTACAAAGACAACACTTGGTTTTAAATAATCCATTTAATATTAAAATTAATTAAAAATGTAATCCTATATTTCAATAAATGTTTTGTATGTCAATACTAAAGGTTTTCCTTGTTTTGTTTTTTTTCTTCTGTCTTTTAAACATGGTTTAAGATATCTTGATGTCATTTGTGGGTGTTTCGGCCTGTTTCTCCAGAGCTTGCAACTTCAGCGTTGAATGGTTAACAAGACAAAACCTTTTTTAGGGGCTTTTTCTAGGAATAAGTCAGAACTCGCTCAAATGTTTTGAATGAATTTGAACGTTTTTGTTGCCTCAGGAGCTTGCATGTCACTGAATGGGAATGCAGTAAACTTTCATTTTGTTTGGAAGCCAGCATTTGGATGGAAACAGTGTGGCTGTAATAATAAACACTGTTGGCTTGGATGTGTTCCAGAAGTATAGTCTTCTATATGAATGTAGTATTTGAAGTTGGATACAAAAGAATCTATTCAGTGTTGTGTAACAATAAAGGCTGCATTATGACTTTTAACCCAAAGCGCTCTTGTAGTTTTTGCATCTCATGCATGGCGCAATTTGGGGTTGAGTGTCTTCCCCGAGGACATTTTGACATGTGGACCAAAGGAGATGCTCCCTGAATCAGAGGGATTTTCCCAGCTCTTGTGTTAATATAAGTGCTTACAAAGAAGTGAATAAAAGCAAAATGTGTTTTTAACACAGCAGCATTATACAATGACTGCTGCTGATGTTTGATCGGAAGGGATAGGATCTAATGAAATGGTCTACAGTATCCAAGGGACACTAACACATGCAATTAAAGATATATTTAGATATGTTAATAGCGAATGAGCTGCCACCGGCTATATGCAGCAAGTATGATAATGATGATAAATAAAAAGGACTGCTGGGATAGGCTCCAGCCCACCACAACCCTCTAAAGGATAAGGATGGATAATGGGAATCTGGAAAATGAGAAAGAAAACCGTGTGGTGTTTTAGCTATATTGTCAGTTGCATCGTAGCTTTCTTTAGAATAGCTTTCGTTGGGAAGCTAGACACTGGCGGCTACTGAGCTGCCACTGGCTGTATGCAGTAAGCTGCAAGCTAATGTTAGCTGACCTGCTAATGGTCGGATCAGTAGTGCCTCCTGCCTTACGACAGCCGGAAACAAACTTTTACATGAGGCCTTGTAGATCCAATGTGAGTGAAGATTCAGTAACCGGGTCGCTTCTTTCCCAGAAGCAGATTTTGGCGGGCCGCTGAGGTGAAATAAGTGAAAGTTTGCCCTACGTTAACGGCAATCCGCCGCTAGCGCTTTGCATTGTGGGACACAGTAGGCGAGGTAGACTAGTCCGATGCATGCTGGCAATTTTTTTCCCCATGTCACTACGACATCCGGGTGTTTTCGACACACTGCATTTTTTGCTTTTGTTTTGCATGCTACATGCTACATTTTGGCCAAATTGGTACGTACTGTTAGTATAGCAGGCGGTGTCGAATACACCCTTCGGACTGGGGTGAGCCCAAACAATATCAGAGGTCATAGGTCAAGGCCCAGCCGGGCAATCTCATCCAGCAGAAAGTCGATGTCCTCTAGCTGTGTGGCAGGATTGGAGAACACACACCTGAAGAAATTGACTTTGGCTCCCAAAGGCTGATAGCCAATCAGAACAGAGCCCTTCTCCATCATCCTGCCTTTGATCCGAGGAGCCACCTGCAGAGACATAAAGAGTGAGGATCACCATCAACAGCATGGGCCTCTTTTCTACTTTCAACTCTTTTCACCCACTTCTAATATTTGATACAAAATTCAGTAACGGCCAGGCTCCGCTGCGTCAGACTAATGAGCCCAGAGGGAACCACTGCCATGTTCTGTACAGTACCTGATGGAGTCTTGTGTCTCTGTCGGGTCCGGGCGGAAGGCCTCTCAGGCTGGGAGGGATGTACCAGAAACACACGTTACTGTGCTCTGGCTGCGAGAGAGGCGGAGGTCAAATAAATATGCCCGGTAAGAAAATAGAGTCAAATAACTAAAATCTTATCGAAGAAACTGAACTAAAACTAAAAACTAGGACCAAAAATATACGATAGTGCCGAGTAATGTAATAATAAACGAAATTGAAAAGTGGAAGCTTTTACATGTAACTGTTCTGAGAATTACAGTGACACAATGTAGTCGCTGAAATGCCTTTGAAACAATGGATAGATGTCTGTTACAACCACTGCCTCGTCAATGTGCTGTAGCCTATCCTAAAGTAAATTTAAATGATTTCGTCTCGTCTACATCTCGATCACACCACCAAATTCCTATGCACCTCTGACGCATTTGAAACCGGCCTTACTTTGTGTTTGAAGACCAGTTCAAAGTCTGTCCTCCTCTGCAGTTGGTAATGCAGATACTCGGCATTCTCTAAGCATTTGTTGACCTGATGTCCAAAACCCTCCGAGCCCTGAGAGAGTGAGTGATGGACACAAAGGCATAGATATAGGTTGGCATATTGGTTAATATTTTGGCCATTTATGGGCCAATCTTCGAGCTTTTTGCAAACTGAGGCAAGGCAGCTTTCTTTATATGACAAACACAGAGGCCAAGACAAGCATTAGAATGGAATTCGAAAAACAATAAGCGATAAAAACTAGGATGGACTAGAGTCAAATCAATTAAGAGTAATAAATAAAATGCAGTTACGGTGCAGTAATATGTTGTAAATCGCAGTAGAGAAACCAGTGAAAGACCCAGCAGATCAGTTTTATAATTTAGATTTGAAAGTGGCTAAAGTTGGGGCGCATTTGAGATCATCTGGAAGTCGGTTTCATCTGTAGTGGCTAAAAACAGCTTCACCCTGTTTGGTTCTGACTTGAGGGTTCTGCCAGCTGACTGCTTCCTAAAAATCTGAGACCCTACTGAGTTTATACTCTACAAGGGTCTGTTCTATAAGTAACTATAAGTAACACTGAACCAGTGTAGAGATTTAAGAACGAGAGTAATGTGCTCAGTTCTCTTGGTTCTCTCTAGAACTCTGGCAGCAACGATGAATTACTGAAGTTATCTAACGGCCTTTTTGGGAAGACCAGACAGGAGATCATTGCAATAGCCCACCCTGCTGGAAATAAAGGCATGAATGAGTTTCTCTAAGTCTTGCTGATTGTTTGGGATGATAAAATGCTGATTTAGTTGTCGCCTTGAATGGGTCTATTAAAACACCAAGATTTCTAACTTGGGTTTCCGTCTTTAGAGCTTTGGTGTTAAGCTGAGCAATAACTTTAATTCTTTCCTCCTTGTCGCCAAAGACAATGATTTGTCTCGTCTTTATTTAACTGGAGTACATTTAATTGCATCCAGCTATTTACTTGAGTGAGAGATAAATCTGAGTGTCATCTGCGTAGCTGTGATCACCAACATTATTGTCATGGATGATTTGACCAAGAGGGAGGACGTACAGGTCGAATAACAGCGGCTCAGCAATCGAACTCTGGGGGACTCCGCGTGTCATAGTGATCCACTCATATTTATAGTCACCAATGGCAACAAGATTGCATGAAACTGGACCAGGTTGGGGGTTATACAAATAGTGATCAAAATCCAAAATAAGTTGGTTGCATTCAATTCAATTCCATTTTTTCCAATTCAAAGGGGCTTTAATGGCATGGGAAACAGACGTTTACATTGCCAAAGCAAGTGTGAAACACAAACATGTACATAAACAAAAGATTGCGCACCAGTTTTGAACTTGCACGAGTGCCCAGAGTCATGTTAACTGAGCCCATAAGCCACCAAACTCTATAAAGTCTAAAGTCTAGAAATTAGTTGATAGCTGAAGGTATATAAATAAAGAAAATGAATACATTTAGTGAAGAGTGAAGAACCCTGGGAAGGGAAGCCTCCAACATTAACAAAAAAGCTCTTCTCCTCAAAGATTAGATTAAGTCTGATTTAAAGGGGAATTGGAAGGAAGAGTGAAACGAATATTAACTTCATTGCAGTGGGTATTACACTGAAACATGTACATCTATACCTTTGCCTTCCACATGAGCCAAAGTTTAAAGGCATCGACATGTCGGCCACACTGGATGCTCTTATCCCCAGTATCATAGCTCACGTCGTAGGGCTTGTCTGTCTGGAAAAGGTACTCAGCCCCCAACTCATTGCACTCCTGTAGGAGACCCTGCAGAAGAGACAGGCATGGAGCATTCATGCAAGATACAGCTGGAGATTATACATGGACAGCCTTTAGAGAAATTTCCAGTCAGACGGGGGTCATGTGGCAGTCTTTTTGTGCCAGATGCACTCATAACTTTAATGTCACTGTACTGTACAACACTAAAGGTTCTGTGTGCAAGTTGTTGCCAATAAACTTTGAAGTTGAGTGAGTGAATCGATGTTTACAGTGTGTGGCACTGAAGAAACAAAAATCATAGTGAATTTTTACAGACACTGTTTGGGGAACCTGATTTACAGTCAACGTCCACACTAACTGTTTGGGCAGATGGATCGATATTTCGATCGCCAAAGACTAAGACCGTGAATGAACCAAATTTCTATGCCGATCCGTCCATCAGTTTTACTCTGAGCAAATGTCGACCTCATGGTGGCGCTAAAAGGAAAAGTCAGGGGATCACCAAAGTTAATAGGACTCATCCTCTGGGCACCATGAACATCCACCATGAAGCTGACTGACATGCTAGCATGGCTAAAAACATTCAGCGAATGTATTTCATGATGTGCATTTAAACTGAAGAGTCGGGGATCATTCCTTACTCTCTTCTTGATCAGTACGACAGAGCACTGCAGAGGGACGCCCATCATCTTGTGGGGATTCCATGTGACAGACCAGGCTCTGGAAAACATCGTTTCAGCTCTTACAATTCCATACCGACTGATGATGACACCAGGCAACTGTCGATCCTGCTGTTAACCGAGCTAAACGGCATCTGGCCTCGAACTTTTAGTTTGGCTCATATATTAAGAGGTGGACACAACACAACCCCCCAAAAGTAGCCTATGCAAAATAGTTGAACATTTTCCTGTTGTCTGTTCGGTTTTTCACCTAATGACTAATCAGAATCAGAAATAGAAAAAATAAAAAATATACACACTACAAGATTTAAGTGAAAAATAACAGTACAAAATATAAACAAAAACAATGTATATGTATATATATATATATACACTATATGGACAAAAGTATTGGGCTTAATCATTGAATTCAGGTGTTTCATTCAGTCCCATTGCCACAGGTGTATAAAATCACGCACCTAGCCATGCAATCTGCCTTTACAAACATTTGTGAAAGAATGGGTCGTTCTAAAGAGCTCACTGAATTAGGCAGACCACGTAATGTTACAGAGCGGGGTCGCCGAGTGCTGAGGCGCATAGTGCGTAAAAGTCGCCAAAGCTGCGCTGACTCAATAACTGCAGAGTTCCAAACCAGCTCTGGCATTAATATCAGCACCAAAACTGTGCGCCGGGAGCTTCTAGGCATGGGTTTTCCATGGCCGAGCAGCTGCATGCAAGCCTTACATCACCAAGCGCAATGCCAAGCGTTGGATGGAGTGGTGTAAAGCACGCCACCACTGGAGCAGTGGAAATGTGTTCTGTGGAGTGACGAATCACGCTTCTCTATCTGGCAGTCTGATGGACGAGTCTGGGTTTGGCGAATGCCAGGAGAATGTTACCTGCCTGACTGCATTATGCCAACTGTAAAGTTTGGTGGAGGAGGGATAATGCTATGGGGTTGTTTTTCTGGGGCTGGCCTAGGCCCCTTAGTTCCAGTGAAGGGAAATCTTAATGCTTCATCTTACCAAGTCATTTTGGACAATTCTATGCTTCCAACTTTGTGGAAACAGTTTGGGGAAGGCCCTTTTCTGTTCCAGCATGACTGTGCCCCTGACAGAGTCCTGACCTCAACACCTTTGGGATGAACTAGAATGGAGATTGCGAGCCAGGCCCTCTCGTCCAACATCAGTGTCTGACCTCACAAATGCTCTTCTGGATGAATGGGCAAAAATTTCCACAGACACGCTCCAAAATCTTGTAGAAAGCCTTCCCAGAAGAGTGGAAGCTGTTATAGCTGCAAAGGGGGGGACCAACTTCATATTAATGCCTATGAATTTGGAATGGGATGTCATAAAAGCTCCTGTAGGTGTAATGTGTAGGTGGCCCAATACTTTTGTCCATATAGTGTATGTATGTATATATGTATTGCTCTGGAGCTAATGGAACTGAGCTTTCAAACTAAACTGCTGAACCTTGTGAAATAAAAAGGAGGAAAAAAATAAAGGAAAGCTGTTTGGTCGCTGAGTGGAATCCAGTCAACAACCTTCCAGCAGTTCCTTTCATCGGGGGAATTTCCATTCAGCCGAACTGATCCCAGCGCTTGCCAAGTGTCAGGTGGCAACGTGCTTTGCCTTATTATTTGTCTTTGTACCTGCTTCCCACAGAAATTGTCGGAGAACACAAAGGCCGTGCCGTGTGAAGTGGTCGGCTTGCGCGGCGATGCCATTACCGTTCAATGCCCTGCAGTTTCATCCTGTGTCTGTCTGACATCAGCAGGCCTCCGCCCCACGCTGCCTGGGGAGGGACAGAGTCAAAGTGCTCATAAAACATGCGGACCCAATCAGGTCCCCCACAATACTGCTGCAAATATGAATTGTCTAATTTGTTGGCGTTGACATGTTAAGGAAATGGCTCATTTATGCGCCTGTTACAACCCAATGTGTGCTTAAATTCCAGATTTCAGATTTGCATTTACTGTACTGTACTGTATGCTGTCAACCCCAAAAAGCACAGTAAATGGCAAATAAAACCAGTACATGGAAGTGATGACTATCGTTATGGTTACTGTTGTGGTTGAGGAGGATGCCTTCAAACCAAAACCTCTGAAAAAGTGAGATTTTGAAACTTAAAGATGCAAAAATAATAAAAGTTTCGGAGTGTTAACGCTAATAGCCTCAATTCTTCCACATGAACTCCCAACTATCATTATTATTATTATTACAGCCATTATCATAAAAAAAAACTAGTCATAACCCACTACTTATTCAGTGCACAAAATGGACCTTTTTAAGTAAAAGTCATTCTCATTATTATTATTATTATTATTATTATTAAGCACAGCAGCAGCACTGTACCTTGAGAGTATAAAGGCTTATCGTGCAAGTCAGGTTTTGTAACCCAGGTCCATTTTGGACCTTCTGAGGGACAATCACGTACCCCGACTGAGCAAAAAAAAATGTTTTATTAAACATGAAGGTTTCGGAAATATGAAGGAAATCAGAGTGCTGGCCTTTATTTATGAATTCATTAGTTTTCTTTTTTTTTTGTCTTTGGTGGCTTAAATCTGGTCAAATGATGGTCGATTATGTTAGACTGTTCTGGTGCATCTGTGAAAAATGTACTTTATAGTACGAACAAACACGTTCACTCTTCCTGCAGCAGTCTTTCTATTCATTCCAAACCTTTAATGCGCCTTCGAATTGCAGTTTGTGGAATAACGTAGTTTGGTGACGATAAAAAAAGGCTTACCTCTAAACATTGCGTATATCATTTCTAGACATATAATGCAATTTTTTTTTTTACTGTACGTTCTCAATACTGTGCATTCATTCTAATAGTGCCTTTTAAGTGAATCACTTTGGCATTGTCTTTATCTTTTATGTTCTATTTTCTCTCATAATACACATTTCTTCTGTTTTTGCCAGACTGCAAAACCAAACACATGACGTTGTGATGTGTTGCTATGGTGATGTCGTATCAAATGGAATAAAATATATCAAATACTATAATTTCGAGTCTATTATCTCATGCAGTTACTCTAGTAATGCATGATGTCGGCTGTAAAATGCCGGAATTCATGTGAATGCAGCATAAAGGTAAAAAACTAAATGTATATACATTATTTACAGGGACTGGTGTGTGTGTGTGTGTGTGTGTGTGAGAGAGAGAGAGAGAGAGAGAGGCTATGGGGGCACCTTACATCGACATGCATCCACAGTGTGTGTCTGTGGCAGATGTCTGCGATGGCGTCGAGGGGGTCGAAGGCTCCGTACACCGTGGTGCCCGCCGTCGCATTCACATAGAATGGAACCAAACCCTGCAGGGAGAGAGAGAGAGAGAGAGAGAGAGACAGAGACAGAGAGAGGCTGGCCTTTATCAAATACATGGACAGTACTGGATTATGTTCCAGCTGTCTGCACTCCATCAGATGTGACTGTATCACTAGAAATATATATATATATATTTTTGCCTTCCATTCATACCTTTTCTTCAGCCGTGGCGATGGAAGACTCGAGTTCAGCAGGGATCATTTTCCCTCTTGTAGAACCAAAATCAAAACAAAGGTTCAGCGAAGTTCAGTGCTCCTTCACTCACACATACTGACACCAGCCTGCTTTCCAACATACTGTACGCTGTTGTGCGCCATATCATGACATGAACTCTCTAAATGTCTATTTAAACAGCAAACTAGTGCAATGTCTTCTAAAAACAATTAAAAAGAAGTAGAATAAATGGAGTAGAATGTAAATATGTAATATACACTATGTTTACTAGCCCACATGTATGGAAGAATTTCACACACACACACACACACACACACACATATAGAGCCGCCACAGCTGAGCAAACATCTCTTTTGTCATGAGTCCCGTGGGCTATTAACCCGATGCATGTTTTCAGCCTCGAACTTACCCACCTTTCATCACATCTCACCGCAACCACATTCCCGCTGCCCAGCCCCAGCACAGCTGCGGACTTCTTTACCGAGTAGTGACTCTGAATGGGTGAAAAGACAGCTTGATTCATCTCCCTTTGTCTCGCTTCGATGACACCACAACAGGCACTGAAAGAGGTGGCGGCGTTTGTTCTGGCTCCACGGGGGAAGGTCAAGTGAAACGGAATTGCTGTTCCCTAATGTACTGCTGTTTCCAACCGCAGGAATGAACTTTCACGTTAGCTCAACGAGACAAAGGTCTCACTATACAAGTGTCGTGGACGAAGTCAGGCAAGCTGAGGCGTCTGCTCGACAAGTTCCATCTGAGATGACAACAAAGATCTATCTCTCCCCCTCTCTGTTCCCTCCACGTTTTTTGGCCGTATTGACCACCTCCGCCGGCTACCTCGCTGAACTGCTGCAACTTGCCTTTGCTGGTGGCCATCAATAATAGAATGTTCCATTTCGGTACAAATTTCATTTATATTCACTTGAGACCAGTGCCTGACTTGGACCAAAATTAATTCAGCAGTTGCATGACACGATCATCTCATGTCTTGGATGTATTTACACTAATACGCATATCTTGATAACATATCCTGCTTCGAATCTATTTTTTGTATGCATCTCATTATACAAACCACAAATATAATATCGCATATATGCTAGAATAAAATCGACTGGATGTGATGGCCTGCACATTCAATTGGATAATGAGAAGGAATACCAGGGGCGAGTTCTTGTCTCGTCGGTTCCCGCGGATCGTGGTCCTGGTACGCCTGGCTGCCGCCGCCGTGTGCCTGCTTGACTGTCATCGCTGCTGTTATTGTTACTAGTCATACATCTGTCATCATTAAAGCAATGTCACCTTGTAAAGTAAAGTGCGAAGTAGTCTGAAGTTTAGACAGGAAAAAGCTTAAGAGGCGTGTGTTCGGTTGTATGTTGAGCTCATGCATGTGACGTATTCTACAGATATAGACTTGAAACATGTGTGCTGTCAATATGACTATCAACAGGTCAACATTTTTGTTGAAACGTTGCTGTGCGTCCGGATATGTCCGCGTTGTGAGACATCTTAGAAGATACGTAACACGTGTGGAATTGCACGCAGACTGTGTAAAAGCAGGGGATGTAGCCGCCATGACGTCACCCGTCGGGTTTGTGGACTGCCGTTTTGAAGCCTCGAGTTTGGTATTTTGGTCGTCGCCGTCTTGATTTTTTTTTGGGGAACCAGAAGTGACCATATTTGAACGAGAGGGTGGAGCTGGGGATCCGAGAACCTAAAGACAATGTGTACATGGTAGCGACCTGTCAATCACAAGTTTGGCCCCGCCCTAAAGCATACCCCACTTTATCTATTAAATGTGTAGGTTTCTTCAGAGGCAGATTTAACTAAATAGTCTTTTTAGCAGTGGTGAGCCTTCAGGGCCAGCAAGGCCTTCTCTGCTGGCCTAAACATCATCAGAACATAAATTTCATTTTAATATTTTTTTTCATAAATATGTATTAAATTATTCCTCATAGTCTTTTCTCTTCATTTCATAGCTTTCCTCTTGGTTGCGCTGCTTCCAGCATTGTATATTTATGTTAGAGCTTTCATCCAATCATATTTCAGCTGTCATGTGTTGCCAGGCTCCAAGAAATCTTCACGAGGCCTTCAGAATTAACAGTGGGGGCGCCTGTACACTTAAATGAACTGAAACAGACAGATTGTGATAACCAATCAGATTTCGAGTTGGCGACATCAGGGCCAGCTAGCAGGTATCACGTTGAATGTGACACGTTCACGTTCTCTGATTGGATACGCACTAGTGAGAGGCAGCGCTATTAGAGTGCAGTTAACCAAATGGAAGCTGGTGTCCCGTTAGCGACGAATTCGCGTTAATTTCGCTGTTTTTTTTCAACCCACAATGGCTGAAGGAGGAGAAGAAAACTGCTTTGCGGGTGCGACAATGTGCTGTTTAGTGGACTTAAAACTTTGTAGACTGATTTGCCTTTTATTTTTAAGTTGTGACAGTATCCAAGCGAACATATAACTTTTACTTTACTACTCTTAATTGTTAATACGGGTGTATTGATTTTAAATGCTCCGGAAATAAAGTAGTTGTACTCGACTATGTTTGTTTCTGTATAAATGTATGGTTTCGAGAGCCATGGCGTCATAATGATGGTATTAAGAGGTGGATTCATTCAGTGTAGGACATCACTGAAGGCCTAGGTGTGAAATGCACGGCTCGCCACTGCTTTTTAGAATGGGAAATCTCTTATGACAAAGTCTTGACTGACCCACGTGGGGATCACTGCAGAGAATGTGCCAATGTTTTTTATACATATATACATATACATATATATATATATATATATATATATATATATATATATCGCTGTTCTACAGACCTTACAAAAAGCCAGACTTTTGTCCAATGTTCCTTACTTCTTATGAAATACAAACTTCTTCCAAACTTTAGATTTTATGGTGCACTGTAAACTGTGTCAGACATGTTTTGTTTTGACCTCGCAAGCAACACAGCGCTAACGTTACTCTCGTGACGTGAGAATGTTGCGTTGACCTTTGACCTTTTTGCAAGAGCGGAGACACTGTGCAGAGTTAGCATCAAAGCTTCCGTCAACCGATTTGTAACTTTAGAATCGGGCCGTAGACCGGTTCATGGTACATTTACATCCATCCAGGGGTCCGTGTATCGATGTAGTCGCAACCGGATTCCGATTCGTATCGGTGAATCGTTACACCCCTAATGATGTCTTTTAAGATAGGAAGGAAGTGAGTGGAGATATACTGTATAAGTTGACATTTCATAGAAGAAGGAGAGAGTCGAGCATGTAACTTTGTGCAGAAACAGCACTAAAATGGACTTGTGGGTATCTGACCCACAAGTCCCACAGAGGGTAACAGTTAGTGTGTGATGTGTGATTACATGCTCTGAAGTGAAGAGAGCCAGCTGAGGCAAAGCTCCCATCCCTCTGGCCTTCACCTCTGGGTAGAAGTGATATCTGGCCACCAGGATGCTGTACAGGTTGGATATCGTGCCTCCTTTCAGAAAACAGAAGGTTGCAGAATGGTTTATGGGCGAGCAGCAGACACTATATTTGCGCTGTGTGGTGGTGGTGGTCCGTCCATGCCTGCCTCGCATGCATTACCTGGACAGAAGAGTCCGTCTCCCTCGTCGTCCGACCACCCCACAATGCTTTGCATCTTCCTCAGCAGAACCCTCTCCATGAGGATGAAAACAGGAGACACTTCGTATGTAAACCTGGTAAATGAATAAATGAATTGTGTTGTGTTACGTTGTAAAGACAAAGACTTTCACGCCTTTATGAAATTAAATAAAGAAAGTTGTGTTAGAAAAAGCGCCTCTCTCAAAACGTTGCAGATACATTTTAAAGGGGCGGTGACTGCATAGTTGTGACATCACAACCTTACGGAAGTCCTGACGGCTCATTTAAAGGCGCAGTGTCTGAATACGGGCTGTTTCATCTCTCAGTGGACTGAGCGTTTTGAAATGCTCTCTAGGCTTAAATCATTCCACTACTTCAAGTCATCCCGTTCGCCCGGTGAAGATGTCTGCGACGGGTACTGGCAGCTGTAGACCCGAACCCAGGGTGAGTCCTTGTGAGACGGAAGGCTCTGCCCGGTTCTGCTTAGAAGTGGTAAACTTACATCTCACAGCAACTTAATACGATATAGTCTCTGGCTTTTGTTTGATGTCTCGTGTCGGCAAAAAAATGTTGCACCTTTCTGATCCGTCGTTAGCGTAGTTAGCACGCATTAGCTCGGAGGGCTAACTCGGCTTGTTTACTACATTACTGAACGTCGCTGTCGCCTTGAACGTCCCGACGCAATGATACTTAAGTAACATTTTATTGTTGTAGCTGATCAAAGTGAGCTAGTTTTAACTATGTTATATACAGTTATGTAGCTTAGTTCAGTGGTTTTCAACCTAGGGGTTGTGCCCCTCCAAGATGTCACAAGATAAATCTGAGAGGTCGTGAGTTGATTAATGGCAGAAGAAAAAACAAAAAACAAAGCTCTGCGTTCATTTTTTTTTTTTACTTTACTTTATCTTTACTGTTGAAATATTGGAAATATTGGATCATTTTAATTGTTCGGCCCTCAAACTGTCATTTCAATGAAACCATCTGAGAGGTTTCAAGGAGAACTCTCTCTGTAGTGGAGCTGCTAACAGCTCATAGACCTCTGAAAAGTGACAAGCAGCCCCAACCACACATTGCTTTTTTGTAAAGGGGTCACAGTTATGAGTTACGGAAAACTAAATAGTAATTGTAGCTTTCAAATAAATGTAGTGGGATAAAAAAAAAGGACAATATTTCCCTCCATCTTACATGTTAGTGTTGGCTGTAGAGGTCAACCACTCGCCAGCTACACCGATCACATCCAGACCTGAAGACAGCTGGTTGAAGAAACGGGGATGACCTGGAAAAACAAAGGTCAAGGAGGTCAAGCAAGCAATTAGTTGAGAGTCACACGGCGGCCATTTTCTTCTGACGTTACGCTCCGGGTGGCGCCCTGTCGTATAATTGTAGGGAATCTGAACCATCCTCATTTCACCGCCACCCAATTGATCAGCAACTGAAAAGACAACGGATAGTGAAAGTCTGGGGCCATATTTCAAGGTAAAACAAAAAACTTTTTGGTAGCCCATTAGCTACCGTTTGACAGCGTCAACGTTAGCGTTCGACCGCTGGATTCACTTTTAATCTGACTAAACTGAAATGGAAGGTAACATCTGCAAAGGCTCTGCAAAGGCACTGCAAAAGCGATACTCCAAAGGTACATCATTCCAAAAAAGGGAAACGACTACAGCACCTCAAACCCTCCGTTTTCTTCTGGGCGCCAATATTTCACAACAACAGCCAGACAGAATCCTTTCCGACTGTGGCAACGGGGGGAGAACGCAGCTTTTTTTCGGAGTTTAAACAAATCGAGAACCACATGCGCACATCATCATGTGTCTCGGGGCGGACTGCGTGGCCTCGCGGTTCCATCCAGTTGAAAAGAATGAAACACACAGGCCTTACTGCTGAGTTTGCTGCCAAGAACACAAGAAAAGCGTCCTCAACATAATTAATTCCACGTACGGTGAGGCCATGAGTTACACAACTTGATTGAGTTCTCACGGTGCTATTGTATTAAAATCTGCCAGGAAAAACGTGTGACGACTTGTCATTAGCGCTGGCTGTGTATGAAAGTGATGAAATGAGAATGCTGTTTGGTGTGTGTTGCACTGTGGTTTGTGCTCAGTCCCCTGACGGCTCTGGATAGAGTCCTCATCATGAACTGTGAATAACGAAACCCAGTTATTGGGCTCTTTTTCTATTGTCGTAAATTGCACTGTGTTCATTTCACTCTATAGACCCGACTGCTCTGACTGATCTGGGGTCGGGAGTGTAGTGGAGTGCTTACGTCTGTATTCTTACAAATACACCGTTTTGGGGATCTTCAAGTGATTCATCCGCACACACCTGTGCTGACACCATACTTGAGTGTGTCTCTACAGTCCACTAGTATCTGCTCCAGAGTTTCCGGGTGGTCCGGCAGGTCCAGACTGAAGCCCTCCAGTCCCTCCTTCAGCTGGTGAGGATGGTGGAAGTCCAGGACCTGAAACACACACAAAAATCTCGTCAAAATAGTTTCATAACTAATTGGGTTTACATCCAAAGTCTTTATGTGGGTTGATAGAAACGGTTGAGCACCTTGGAGCTCCTCTGGCTTGACTTGCAGATGTAACCCAGCAAGATGTTGACCAGCTCTTGCAGAAACCCTCTGGTCATCTCCTCACCGTGTGACGCTGGGAGCAGGTCTGCGCGCACACACACACACACACACACACACACACACACACACACACACACACACACACCATTAGATGAATTGCCTTTTTGACAAAGATTTGGATCGGCGGTGGTTTTAACTGGTCCGCTGAGCTCCTCCAGAGCTCAAGTATAGGTTGGCAGGGGATTTAACCATTCTAATGCCAGGGGCTGCCCATCAGTGACAGAAGCCTGCAGTCCTGACAGTCCCTGGACCACCTGAGCTCTCACCTTTGCTGTAGATGCTGCTGAAGTCAGCGGGCGCGCGCCCTCTGCCTCTGACTGCTGCTGAGTCCTCCTGCTGCTTGTCCGTCACAGCTGATTTGTCAATGATTCTGTCTGAAAGTACAAAGCGCACACGTTTGTCGGCTAATGAGCTGCTGGCGTCTCGGCTAAGTCCATGGGGACGTTCAGATCTGGTCCGAGTGAGACGCTTCAGTACAGGCTGAGCACGAATCAGGAGGGCGGTCGCTTCCTTCTTTTTCTCTAGAGACAGAAGCCTCAGTTCAATCAATCGAATCATTTGACATATTGTTTTCTGACCACAACCAGTCCTGCGAGGTTGGGTTCCGTCTTTGATCCAAAAAAGAGCTTCAAGCTGCAAGGCCTGCAACTAACAGTTATCTATGTTGTCAATTAAGTTGCAGACTATTTTCTTGATCAATCAAAAAAAACACCCGTCACATTTTTCCTGAATCTGAGGTGATGTCTTCAAATGTCTTGCTTTGTTCGATGAACAATTCAGTGTGGAGAGATATAAAACAGAGTAAAACAGAAAATCTGTCTCTGTCTGTCTTTCTGTCTATCTATCCTCTTTCTCCTCTGCTACTCTCTGTCTCTATCAAGGACACATCAAAGGCATTAGTGGTCAGGAAATTGATCTCTTAAACAGTTTGCATATTATTCAAATGGATAGAAGTATGACTGTGTGATGTGTTTTTTTAATGAATGGCCACCATCGCTGCTTGCTGTTGTACGGACTTTAAGTTTAAGTGCAATGAAAAAAGTTCTTTTCTTGTTTCTTTTTCACAAAAAAAAAAAAGGTCATGGAACGCAAGGTTGACGCGAGAACTGATGTTTCGACTGTAAAATAACATTTTCTTGTGGATTTCTCTAAAGAGTGCTTATTGTTGCAAGCAAGATATTTCTGTAGGTGTTTCTTTTAAGAAATAACAACTAAAGATGTTTTGCGTCTTATTTAGTCGTGAATAATTTCAGCGGGCTTCATATTCGATGCATTTGACTGTAAGTTCACCCAGCACTTCCACTTAAACCGCTTTTCATTTTCATACTGCAAATGAGTTCAGTTGCTTTCAGCATCTGCACATCAACTGCTTTCAGAGCTTCGAGCGACACTTCAATTGGTTCCATCTCATGAACTCTGAATGAGAATCTAATTCAACTGACACTTCCACTGCTTACACTGACACTTCATCTCTGTCAGTGATTTCAACTTTCGGCCTCAAACGTGTTGACAAACAGAGTTTTTAATGCTTTGATCATTTCCAAAGTATATACACTATACAGTTGGATTCTAAAGAGGGTGTCATTAAATGACTCTTACCCGGCAGCTGTAAGAAATCCATATCAATACAAACCGACGTTAGCTCGTGTGGATAAGCCTGGTAGTTGCTGCAAAAGTCTGTGAATCCATGCGACCTACGAGAGAGAGAGAGAGAGAGAGACACAGTGTTGTGTCTGGCGGCTGCATTTAAGGAGACACCGGCGAGGTGGAGGTGGGGTTTGCTGCCAGCTGCCGTTTGTCTGTCACTGAAAAGCAGAAAGCAGAAAGGACACCTGCATTGATGCTTCAGTTATGTAACGTGATGCCACGGGGCGCTGTGAGCTTTGGAGTGTTAAAGGGCGGGTTTTGTTGAAGTTAAAAAGAAAAGAGCGCTCTGTATTATAAAGTAATAAAATGTATTCAGCACATCAAATAAATCCATATCTGATATTCAGGTTTTCACAAGTAAGAAAAGAAAACTTGCAGAAACTTGAAAGGAAATGGCGCTCCACCAAACTAAAGGAATCACGTTTAATTTGGCAAGATAGTCTTAGAACTTATAGGAAGGCCCTCTGTAAAGCCAGAGTAGCCTATTACTCAACATTAATAGAAGAGAACAAGAACAACCCCAGGTTTCTCTTCAGCACTGTAGCCAGGCTGACAGAGAGTCACAGCTCTATTGAGCCATGTATTCCTATAACCCTCAGCAGTAATGACTTCATGAGCTTCTTTAATGATAAAATTCTAACTATTAGAGACAGAATTGATCACCTTCTGTCTTCAGGTGGTACCTTACCTTCAAACACAGTAATCTCAGAAATAGCTGTAAAACCTGATGTATATTTAGATTGCTTTTCTCCCATTGACCTTCACCAAATTACTAAAACTATCTCTTCATCTAAGCCATCAACTTGTCTCTTAGACCCCATCCCAACCTGGCTGCTCAAAGAGGTTTTACCTTTAGTCAGCACTTCTTTACTAGACATGATCAATCTGTCTTTATTAACAGGCTACGTACCACAGTCCTTTAAAGTTGCTGTAATTAAACCTCTTCTTAAAAAGACCACACTTGATCCAGAGGTTTTAGCCAACTATAGACCTATATCTAACCTCCCCTTTCTCTCCAAGATCCTTGAGAAAGCAGTCGCCAACCAGCTGTGTGACTTTCTACATGACAATAGGTTGCTTGAGGACTTTCAGTCAGGTTTCAGAGCTCATCATAGCACAGAGACAGCACTGGTGAAAGTTACAAATGACCTTCTCACTGCATCAGACAAAGGACTTGTCTCTATACTTGTTTTGTTAGATCTTAGTGCTGCATTCGACACCATTGACCATCATATCCTATTACAGAGACTGGAACATTTAATTGGCATCAAAGGAACCGCACTAAGCTGGTTTAAGTCGTATTTATCAGATCGATCTCAGTTTGTACATGTTAACGATGAATCCTCCATGTACGCCAAAGTCAGTCATGGAGTTCCACAAGGTTCTGTGCTTGGACCAATACTATTCACCTTATATATGCTTCCTTTAGGGGATATTATTAGAAAACACTCCATACATTTTCATTGCTATGCAGATGATACCCAGCTATATTTATCGATCAAGCCAGAAGAACCTCATCAGTTAGCCAACCTCCAAGCATGCCTTAAGGACATAAAGACCTGGATGACCTGTAATTATCTGATGTTGAACTCAGACAAGACAGAAGTTATTGTTCTTGGCCCTGAACACCTCAGAAATACAATATCTAAGGATATTGTTACCCTAGATGGCATTGCCCTGGCCTCCAGCGCCACCGTGAGGAATCTCGGAGTTGTCTTTGATCAGGACATGTCCTTTAACTCCCACGTAAAACAAACTTCACGGACTGCCTTTTTTCACCTCCGTAATATTGCAAAAATCAGGAAGATCCTGTCTCAAACAGATGCAGAAAAATTAGTCCATGCATTTGTCACGTCTAGGCTGGATTATTGCAATTCCTTATTATCAGGCTGTCCCAATAAGTCCCTGAGGACTCTCCAGCTGATCCAGAATGCTGCAGCACGTGTACTGACAAGAACCAGGAAAAGAGATCATATTTCTCCTGTATTAGCTTCTCTGCACTGGCTCCCTGTAAAATCTAGAATAGAGTTTAAAATCCTTCTCCTCACCTACAAAGCTCTTACTGGTCAGGCACCATCATATCTTAAAGAGCTCATAGTACCTTATTACCCCACTAGAGCACTCCGCTCCCAGAATGCAGGGCTGCTTGTGGTTCCTAGAGTCTCCAAAAGCAGAACAGGAGCCAGAGCCTTCAGCTATCAAGCTCCTCTCCTGTGGAATCGGCTCCCAGTTTGGGTCCGGGAGGCAGACACACTCTCTACTTTTAAGAGTAGGCTTAAAACTTTGCTTTTTGATAACGCTTATAGTTAAGGGCTGGCTCAGGCCTGCCTGGACCAGCCCCCTAGTTATGCTGCTATAGCCCTACACTGCCGGGGGACTTCCCATGATGCACTGAGCTTTCCTCCTCTCCCTCTTCATCTTTGCACATTCATCACAGTCCAATGCATGTTACTAACTTTATTTCTTCCCCGGAGTTTCTTTGTGCTTTGTCGACTCGTAGGTCGCTGTGGATCGTGGTCCTGGTACGCCTGGGTGCTGCTGCTGCCATGGGCCTGCCTGACTCTCATCACTACAGTTATTATGTTTAGTCGTAGTTCTGTCACTATTAAAGCTCCTATTATTAATCTCAGCTAATATTACAGCTATTTCTACTGTTAGTGCTGCCATACATCTTTGCCTACCTATCTGTCTGTCTGTCTGTCTGTCTATCTGTGTCTCTATGTCTATCTCTCTGTCTCTGTCTGTCTCTCTCTCTCTCTCTCTCTCTCTCTCTCTCTCCCTAAAACCCAACCGGTCAAAGCAGATGACCGCCCACCTAGAGTCTGGTTCTGCTCAAGGTTTCTGCCTCTTAAAAGGAAGTTTTTCCTTGCCACTGTCGCCAAAGTGCTTGCTCATGGTGGGAACTGTTGGGTCTCTGTAATAACATTATAAAGAGTCGGTCTAGACCTGCTCTAGTTTGTAAAGTGTCATGAGATGACTTTGTTGTGATTTGGCGCTATATAAATAAAATTGAATTGAATTGAATTGAATTGAAAACTGTGTGCTTGAAGGGCATGAGCTGTAGGCAGTAAAACCAAAAAAACAGGGACTGAACATCATGCGCAGCAGAGGAGGCGGCAACCACTGACAAGTAATATCAGGAAACTTCGTCCCTAACGAAAACTGTTGCACAGCGTGTTCTGCAAAAGTTATGTTTTTGTTTATTTTTGTAGATTTGATGAACCAAAACTCATATTCCAGGCTCTCAAAAATGTAGAGCAGCTGGCCACTTCAGGAGGAAATAAAGTGCTGGGGATTATTTTTTAGCGGCGGATCAATCCACGTTTCGGTGCTCTAGCATGTCTGGCAGCAGCACGTAAAAAAAAATAAATAAATAAAAATGCATAGACGCTGAGCGCCTGTTTTCAATCCTTGATGGCGTCCATGAGAGACTTGCGCCAGGTGAGGCCGAATGCATTTTTATTTCATTCCCCGTCTCTTCTTCGTGACGTTGAACTGCCCCGTGGGAAAGAGAGTAGGAATGTTGAACGTGTTGCGAAAGAGTTGCAGGAGACAATTAACAGAGAGAATTGATTCTGGATGAAAAAGCACCGTAGCGTTGACGTTTCTCAACCGATTTCATCTCCAGTTACTTAGAATCTTAATAGCTAGGCTATAATCACTGTTGCCCGGTCCAATGTAAGGAAAATAAGCCAAAGCCATGTTTGACAAACGTGAGGTTTTATAATTCCTTATGATAATTAACTATATTCCACCACACAAGTAATTCAGTTAATGTGAGCCGAAAGTTGATTGTGTGTATCAACATTAGGCTTACATATACTGCTGTGCTATACTGTATATTCTTGTGCTATACTCTTTACACTGTACTATATTTTTTACTATTTCTTACCACGTCATGGTGCACTGTCATTTTGAGTTGAATGACTCTTGTATAGTTTCTATTCATTTGCATTTTATTCCATCTGTCAAACACGCAACAAAATATAAGGGCAAGACTGACTGTAAGCGTCTCACTGTTTTGAATCGTGTTTGCAGACTTTGTTCCATGTTTTCTCAAACTTTCTGCGCTTTTCATGTACATCAAATTATATTACATAGTGACGTCTTAACCAAGGAAAACAAGCCTGAGCCATGCTTGACAAACGTGAGTATTCATAGTCCTCATGACCATGAATTATTTCCCACCTGTAAGTAATTCTATTAACCCAGGCCTAACATTGATACACACTCCCCAGCGTCCAGCAGCAATTATAGCCTAACTATCAAGATTCCAAGTAAGACTCTAGATCTTAAATCTTATATATAATATATATAAAAATATAGAAACGAGTCATCGGCTGAGAAATGTAAACGGTTGTAGTGCTTTTTATCCAGAAAAGAAACGCGGCGTTTACTTGTATTTGTTTACAGGTCTTGGCCTGTCCAATATAGCGGCGACGTTAACATATGATCCAAAGGCCAATGCGGCGTCTACGTATACGGGTCTGTGTGGGTAAAGCACGGATGCTGCTACAAGCTCCGGTACAGTAGGTGGCGGTATGTACCTATACGCGTTGGTTTGCGAGCCGCCATTAAATCAGAGAAGAAGAAGAAGAACGGACATTCCGTGTTCAAGTTGGGGATGCCGTTTCAGATGATTTTGAAATTGTAATTGTTATTCCGCGAGGTAGTTCTGTCTGACATTATGATGAATGATATTTTATTCATTCATCTTAAGATATTGGGTCATCTTAGCCTTATGCTAACAGCAATCAGAGAGCTACGTTGAAGGTTGAAAGATGGTCTGGTCATGTTACGTGTCCTTCACCAGGAAGGGAAGGCTAGATAATGTGCAGCTTAAATTGTATGGTCAAAGTGTAAATGGTAAATGGTAAATTTACAGCTAAGTCTCATTCACCCATTCACTTATACATTCACACACCGATGGCGACCAAGCTGCCATGCAAGGTGCTGGTCTCTATCGGGAGCTACTTAGGGTTCAGTGTCTTGCTCAAGGACACTTCGACATGACGGGGATCGAACCCCCAACCCGCTCTAACCAGCTTTACCTCCCGTGCGACAGTGCTAACCACTGCGTGGAAAGGGTAACAGAGTTGAAATATTTAGGACTGTGGTTTGATGAGAAATGTATATGGAGGAATCATGTTGAACAGGTTGAAACAAAATGTTAAAAAATAAAAATAAAAATAAAAAGTACTGAATGTCACAAGATCAGTTTCTGGTTATGCATGGGGAGCAGATAAACAACCACGACTGGATATTTATAGGGCCTTAATACGATCATGTATTGATTATGGATGTATGATTATATGGAGCAGCAGCCAAGAGAGTTTTGTAAAAAAAAAAAATAATAATAATAAAATAAAATACGAAATAGAAAGAATACAGTTCTGAGCGCTGAGACTCGGTATTGGTGCAATTAACACAACTCCTACGCATGCGCCGCTGGTGGAAACTGGCGAATTACCGTTACATTTAAGGCGGTCAAAGTTGTCATTAGCGTACTGGGTTAAGTTAAAGGGATCTGGAGAATATGGATAACATTGGATATTTGGCCTAAAGATTACGTGAAGAGGAATTATTATAACTATATGCCAATATTTACTGATGGATCTAAAGATCCAGGGAGTGGACATGTTGGACCAGGAGTGTACGTACCGGAGTTTGATGTCGTTATACGCAAAATAATTAATGATATCATTTGACGATTACTGGACTGGATTAAAACCGACTCTTTATTTAAGTGCATATCGGATGAATGTGATGTTGCTGAAAATGTTGAGCATGTTTTTATGAGTTGTAGTAAATATAATTTAGAGAGGAACATCTTACTTCTGTTTTTTGTTCTTTTTTTTCCTACTTGCTTAATTTCTTTGATGTAACGTAAAGCAGTGAAGCAGTACGTAAAGCCCTGTTGCTACACACTCCGGTACAGTGGGTGGCGGTATGCACTTCACCTTGGTCCGCCATTAAATCAGAAGAAGAAGAAGAAGAAGAAGAGGAGGAAGAAGTAGAGTAGGAGGAGGAGGAAGCGGCTGGTGCTGGGCGGAGCTCGAAGGAGGAAGTGGAATAACAACAGCACAACTCCGTTAGAAATATTCACGTTATATTTGTAAAAATGTTCTTCATCTTCCTCACGTTTGGTCCTTAAGTGCCTGAGGTGAGAGCGTCCCGTGGGTTTGTGAAAGTGAGCTCGTTTAACAGGCGTTGAGCGTTAGCCTTAGCCCTGCGTTGTTAACGCTAGCTTGTGCCATTGCCTGCGTTTAGCTGGAGGATTTAAGGGAATTTTCTAAGAAGTGGCCACGCTGTTGTTTTTATTTGACACTATTTGAACAGTTTGCCCGGCTGCCGTGTCACGTCACCAGTTGCCAAAATAGAAAACTGACGCCAGTATGATGCTAGCTAACCGCTAGCTCGCTAGCTGTCATTGCACTGCCAGCCTGTTAAGTTACTAATGTTAACGTTGCAGAATGCTACACTTAAAGTAACGTTAGTGAAGCCACGTAACAATGTTTGGCGGCTGAGGAGCTCTAAGAACATTTAGGAGAAGCCGTGTCTCTGCTGCCCTTTTTTTTTTTTTTAACTGTGTCGCCTTCACCCGGAGAAAGAGGTCATGTGGATCTGTTGTGACAGGAATTAGACAACCTCCTCATCTTCAGCGTTGACTAAACCCTAACTAATGTTACACCACCGAAATGCTGGATCTAATAATTAACTATCGATGTGGATATACCTATAATGTGTGGACCAAATGGGCCTTTAAAGCAGCCCCGTGATGGGGATTGCTGTGCCTCAGTGTCTCCACTCCCATAGTTGCAATGTGAGCCAGATCAGTTATTTTGTTTTTTATCTTACGGTGTGACAGTCATATTATATGAAAGGACAAGAAATCTTCTCGAGACAATGTCCTCTTCAGGCAAATGTATAATGCATCAAAAATGCTAATCTGTCTCTGTGTAAAAGTGTATCATTTGAACAAAGTGCTATCATCTCTTCCTGATATCAAACAGTATGATAGTTTTAAAGGTCCTATATTATGCAATTTTCAGCTCTATGTTTTTATTCTGGGACTCCACTAGAGCAGCTCTGCATGATTCACAGTTGAAAAAAGTCCTGACTTATCTTCTCCTGGCCCTTCATGCAGCCCCTCAGTTCCCCCCTCTGCCTGAAATAAGCTGAGACAAACTGAACAACTTCCAAAAACCTGAAGAGTAGTCCTGCGCAGAGCGCTCAAATAACTTAGACAGACTGAGCGGGTGGATGAGCGTGTCCCTGTACTTGGTGGGTGGTGCTGTGCCTGGAGCAGATGACCTGCTGGGGGTGTGGCTAAGTGACTGTATAGTTGTGACATCACAACCGTACGGAAGGCCCGACGGCTCGTTTAAAGGGGCAGTGTCTGAATGCGGGCTGTGTTTCATTTCTCCATGAACTGAGCGTTACAGCACCCAGACCTGCTTTATAATCAAACAAGACATGGAGATCTCACTTTCTACAATATGGGACCTTTTAATAAGTGTGGGTTTCAAATATTCCCCAGCATATTTCATTATGTGATTGATCGTCTTTGTTTTTGTCTGTCAGCTCAAGACCGTTTGCATGAAGCCTTTGGATACGACTCGTACTTTATACTACTGAGCAACACTATGGAAGAGACCAGTCGGGAGGCGGTCGCCACAGCGGTGCAGCGCGTGGCGGGGATGCTGCAGCGATCAGACCAGCTGGACAAAGTAGAGCAGTACCGAAGAAGAGAGGCCCGCAAAAAGGCCTCTGTGGAAGCCAGGCTCAAGGTGATGTGTTGACCGACGGCACGTTGTAGTTCACTATACGCTCGTACATCTCATACACATCAATTCGCTCACTGGTCAGTTCACTATCCACTAATGTTTTGTCAGTTAAATCTCAGAAAATAGTGAAAAATGATCAGTAATGATTATCAAAATTGTTATAATTAAATGAAAAAAGATTTATTGACTAACAGCTTCAGCACTAAAACAATTTATTTGCGCAATCACAAAAAATGGTAATTTCCAATGAAATTAAAGCGACAGTAGGTAATATTATTGAATTATAATTTTGGTTGAAATAACAAATTTTGACCATTGCATGTCACTAACAATATCTAATTGAAGGACTCCTTTAAAAAAATGTGTGTCTGTGAGCACCCGCCCCCTTTGTATTTAGTCTTTTTTTTTTAAACTGGACCATGTCTGAATCAAACAACCAATCCGGGGTTAGCTAGCACATCACTGGCCAATTACATTGACTCTGTACAAACCAGGGCGTTCTACAGAAGGTTCCACCTTCTGGATTGGAGTGTGAATCAGAACGGTTGGGAGGGAGGAATCAAGACACAGAACCCCCTGATTACCCTGATTGGTCGTTTGATTCAGACCTGGTCCAGTTTTAAAAAAAAGACTAAATACAAAGGGGGCGGGTGCTCAGTGACACATTTTATTAAAGGAGCCCTTGTTAGTGCAATGGTCAAAATTAGATCTTTCAACCCGAAATTATAAGTCACTAATATTGTACTGTAGCTTTTAAGTTTGTGGTGTTGTCGTCATCCCCTGGAGTCTCAACAGATTAAAGCAATATGTCAATCAAAATCCCCGTTAAGTTTGATTGTCCATCAACTTCTGATCTAGCTCCAATATGTGAAACAGGTATGTTCTTTATTGTCTTTAACGGTGACCAAGCATCGAGTATGCCGTTTTACAATAATATCTGTCTCTTTATGGCCCCTGACACCCTTCAGGCAGCCATCCAGTCCCAGCTGGACGGCGTTCGCACCGGACTGACCCAGCTGCACAGTGCCCTGGTGGACGTCAAAGACATCCAGAGCTCGCTGGCTGATGTGAGTAAAGACTGGAGGCAGAGCATCAACACCATAGAGAACCTGAAAGACGTCAAGGATGCTGTAGTTCAACACAGTCAGCTGGCCTCCGCTGTGGAAAACCTCAAAAACATTTTCTCTGGTAAGCTCAGTTCATCCGTACCTAAAAAGATGTCAACTATTTTGTGTCCCATCGCAGACTACATACTGCCACTATAGCAACATCCCAGGCTTTAGACAAGCCATCCATGATATTTGACTTGGACTCACTTTGCCATGTGCACAGTGCCAGAGATTGTGGCCGAGACGCAGCAGCTGATAGAGCAGGCAGAGCTGCTGCAGGCCCACCGGAAGCTGATGGAGCTGGAGTGTTCGCGGGACGACCTCATGTATGAGCAGTACCGCATGGACAGCAAGAACACAAGTGACATGAACCTCATCTCCATCTACTTTGAAGATGTAAGTTCAAGTGAAGGAGTATTGGAGTGTTGTAACATAACTGTGAAAGATCTGAACATCATACATATCATCAACACCCTTTTCTCTCCCTGAATACCAATTCTGATACTGATACCAGAGAAAACTGATCTGATACCAGTGCTGTTCATTTATATGTGATTGAGAATATCTCTTTAGCTTGTGAGCATTTGAATTACCAAAAAGTGGCACCTCTATGCCTGTACCTCAACAGCAGAGAGAACCAGGCCCTTTATTTGGAACAAGCTTATATAAGATACAGGCCTGTATTAATGCTAATAATAATGATGATAATTCAACACTCTCTCCATGTTAACCTGTTGGGAATAATCCTTCCCCTTCCTGGTAGACTTTTAATGTGGACAAAATGTGTTGAATTTCATTGACGGTTAAAAAAAAAAAAAAGTCAGTGAAAGTAGGTCTAAAATAAGGACAGGCGATTAATTAGTTAACGAAAACAGTCGGGTTTTTTGCAATTCTTTATTTAGAGTATAGTTGAGAACATTTCACCAACTACAAAAACAAAAATAGCCTTGCAGTTACTTAGAGCATTAGTTAGTTGGCAACAAATGAACAGCATGACTTGAAACCCATCCATTGTCATTATCCCTGTTCTTTTTTTTTTTTTAAACATTATGAATCCTAAAGTTTTGTGAGTCTGTTGCATGTTGCTGTGTGTATATCTGTAGGTTGCTGTGTTGTACTGGCTGTGATATAGTTTACCTCTCTAGCAGACAGAACATTTTTAGTTATTATGTAACCACATAAGTCCAGGCTTTAAGGCAGTTGGTTTTCAGTCTCTTGCCTGTTCCCATCCAGGTTCAGGGCTTGTCAGATGAGCTGGCCAAACAGCTGTGGATGGTACTGCAGAGGTCCATGGTAACAGTTCGTCGTGACCCTACCATGCTGGTGTCAGTGGTTCGTATCATTGAGCGGGAGGAGAAGATTGATCGGCGTATGGTCGACCGCAAGAAGCAGACCGGGTTTATCCCACCTGGGCGACCCAAAAAGTGGAAGGACAAGATGTTTGAGGTAAGGGGAGTGATGGAGGATCAGAGTGTTACTCTTTTTAATATTTCCTCTGACTCTTCTTCTTCCCACTCTTCTTTTTTCTTCTCACTCTTCTTCTTCTGAGTCTTCTGACTTCTTCCTCTGACCCCTCTTCTTCTGACTCTTCTTCTTCCAACTCTTCTTTTGATTCTTCTTTATCTTCTGACTCTTCTTCTGATTATTCTTTTTTCTTCTGACTCCTCTTCATCTGACTCTTCTTCTGACTCCTCTTCATCTGACTCTTCTTCTTCCTCTGACTCTTCTTCTGACACATCTTCCTCTGAATCTTCTTGACTTTTCTGAACTCCTCTTGTAAAACTCAGCTTTCTTCTCAAATGATCTGGAGGCTGCTTTGAAGCAATGTTTACCATCATGACTGAGACAGTCATGAGCCCACAGTAGATTGTAGATTTGCTATTTGATTTAATGGTGAAATCTGATTTGATCTGCTGTGAAAGGGAGTATTTAGTTGCCTTTACCTCAGTAAGACATGGTCTTTGGCCAACCGTACAGACTCTAAACTCCTAAACCGATGTGCTTTTCCTGTCTTCCTGTTTCTATTGCAGGTGTTGGAGGGTACAGTTAGCACGCGCATTGAGGGCACCCAGTCAGTGACGAGAGAGGCTGATAAAATGTGGCTGGTTCGTCTCCTGGAAATAACTAGGAAATATGTTCTGGACGACCTCATCGTTGTCAAGAACCTCATGGTGCAGTGCTTTCCCCCATACTACAACACTTTCGACAGGTAACGGATACGAAATGAATCGGCCGCTAGAACAATTGTTTGTTCATTGTGTGTTAAATTGAACCATGAATTAGGAACCTGCAAAAAGGTACCACTATCATTAACACGGTCCAGTAAGCGTTTGCATGTATGTACGCGTGTTCCAGATTTTTCAGTCTCTACCACAATGCTGTGTCCACCCGCGTCAAAGAATTGGCCGCTGAGGACTTGGAGGCTAATGAGATCGTGTCCCTGCTAACCTGGGTCCTCAACACGTACAAGAGGTACGCTGCACACATAAACGCAGGCTGTGTCCGCGTACATGGTGTTTCACTTGTGACATCTGTAGGGTATTAGATCAGTAGGGCAGCACTCCACCTCCTGTAAGGTTTCACTTTGAGGCTCATGCCAGTCAAGTCAAGTTTGAGCTTTATTTGTCGCACGTAGTGCAGCCATTGGACAACAGTTCTTCAGTTGAGTCAGTCGTTCAGTCTGATAGGACTACTGATTCCTGAAAATTCGGGACAGCTCTCTCAGGGGGGAGAGGTATGTAGGGGCTCTGTTTTCTCAGAGCATCTTAAACAATCCAGTGGTATTACAAACAGGTATTTGATGTTACCATCATCACCACCAGCCCATCTGGCTTTACCCCATTAAGATGCTGTTGGTTAGTTAGATTAGTTAGATTTACCTAACACATTGAGAGTCTAAACCGGTCTGCTGTCTATGTTGGACTTCAGACTAGGAGGAAAAAGACCTTAACTCAAAGCGTGTCACCACAGGCTCGCAGAGTTCATTAGAACCCACCGGAGGAGGTGATTTATAGTTATATGTGTGTGTGTTTCAGTGTGGAGATGATGGGCCATCCAGAACTCATTTCAGAGTGTGACATCAACCAGCTGGAGACTCTGCTGCCTCAGGACGTGGTGGACGACCTGCTCAGCAAATACGTCAAGACCTTTACAGTAAGCGCCATTCACACTAACAAGAAGACGAGCAGGCCGCCGTAGATGTCGCGTGATCTTTGAGATTGCACGGAGGCGTTTATGCTTAACGGGGCGATCCGTTGCGGTGTTCTCCGAAACGCCAGCGGAAGATCGTCACAAACCAACATGGCCGCACCCTGCACTTGAGCTCGTTGTTGCTGAGGAGGAATGTATCTGTTTTTATCTATTAAATGTGGTGGCGGTCTCTCTCCATGAGTTCAGAATGGTCGCAGAGGTGCTTGAAATGGCGTATTGGCTCGGCCAGTCTAGTTTCACGGGCGTCCATGTTGAAATGTTGTGTCATACACACTATGCCTGCCTTTTTTATTTCATTTGGACCTGCTGGTGGATGCCCCGCATAATGAAATTGTGAGCGCTGCACTCAAAATAGACCTGCTCCATCCAATCACAGTAACTTAATTAAAAAAAAAAAAAATGCCATAGTGTCATGATGAATGAAAGTCAACTAGGCTACAGTGGCACAGGAACAATGTTACAAACCATCTGTTTGTTAAGTGTGGACCCAGGCTCTGTGTGACTGTCCATGTCTTCAGTGTAATATAACAGGCTGGCTGCGGAAGGCCCTGGAGACAGACAACAAGGACTGGCAGAAAGAAACGGAGCCTGAAGCTGACCAAGACGGATACTACCAAACCACACTGCCCGCCATCGTCTTTCAGGTAACACACACACACACACACACACAGCCACTTCAGACTTTGAAGTATGAATGAAGTATGAATGAAGTATTCCTGACCCTGAATAGGACTGAGCGGATGAAGAGAATGACAGAGGGTGGTTTCAGGTGCCGGTTCAGGAGGGGACACTCCAACAACATTCAGAGACTTTTCCTACAGGTTTCCCAGATTTAAGTGACTACGGACTTAGTGTGTTGCCTTACTGAGAGGGGAAATGTTGACCATGCAGGCCAACTAATATTTCCCTCAGGAGTTGTTGGAGACCAAAGCAGAACTGAAGGAGAGAGAGAATATTGGACTTAGCATTCACCCGAGAGGCCAGAGAAACAACTCCAAATGAATGTCGTGTAGGCAGATGTCGTGACAATAATCGACAGATGAATCGATGCAACAACAAAAAAAAGACCCCAGTTAAGCTCTGGAGCCATGTCAAGAATGATCAAAGCAAACTGGATCCAGTTTTAGTTTGAGCATCACAACATGTGGTCTGAACTCATGTAAATGAGCTACAGCATTTGTGTATTTCAATTTGAATACTGTAGCAGACATTTACCTCCTGAAGCCACCATTTGTTTGCTCCCTGACCCTTTTTGTAATGAAAACATTTTCTTGGAGATCACAGTGCTCATCTCACTCATTCTCTCTCTCTCTCTCTCTCTCTCTCTCTCTGTCTCTCTCTCTCTTCCTGGTCTTCATTGTATCCTTCACTCGTCATCAGATGTTTGAGCAGAACCTGCAAGTTGCTGCGCAGATTGACGGGGATTTCAGAGAGCAAGTTCTGAAGCTCTGCCTGAAACAGATGAACACTTTCCTCATCAGGTCTTTTTTTTCATACTTTTTGATGACCTATTATGCTTTTTCCTTCTTTTCTGTCACATATATAATGTTACAATGTCGGATATTCATACTAAACGTTGCCAAAGTTGCCAGATAATGAGGTAAAGGTATGTAAAAGTAATCCCTGTGAGCCAAAAGCTCAGGCTGCAGACTGCTCTGAACACTCCGTTTCAGTTTTTTCAACCGCCAGGTCTATCTGATGTCAGATAGGCACGGATGTCCTTATATGGTATCTCTGCTCCAGGCACAGACCAGATGTTTATGTTTATGTCAACGTTGCTCAGTAACGTTAGGTTTACAGTTTGCCTTTGGAAAGTCTTCCAAAGACTTCCGGAACTTGGCCCGGCCAATCAGAAGAAAGTGGGCTTTTAAAGAGACAGGAGCTCAAACGGCTTGTTTCAGACAGAGGGTGAACTGAGGGGCTGCATGAAGGGCCAGGAGAAGATAAATCAGGACTTTTTTAACTGTGAATCATGCAAAGCTACGCTAGTGGAGTCACAAAATGAAAATATAGAGCTGGAGATGAGCATAATAGGTCCCCTTTTAAACAATGTAGTGTTGGGGTTGGGCGATATGACAGTATATACCGTGCAACAGCAGAGATGTGTCCACCGGTAGGGATTTGGCAATAGCGTTTCCACCGCTGTCCACTATAGATAGATAGAGATAGATAGATATCTCGCAAATTCAGCTGCCTTGCAATGTAACGTTCTCACGTAATGCGTGAATGACAGTTGGTGGCGGCAGCGTGCCTCTAAGCTGGTTTGCCAACCACCGCAGAAGAAGAGAGTGACAAGAAAACATGGAGGCGTGGAGTGAAATTATAAACACAGAGCACGAGGTATGGTGTGGTCTTGATTTTACAGAACAGTTACTGTAGGCTATCGTGATATAAAATAACGTGTGCCATTTTGGCCATATTGCCCACCCCCTACGTAGTATTACAACCTCATTTTCCTACGTGTGTGTGCGCTCCCTACATTCACATTCCCATGTCCGAAATTGGAAGAGTTACCCTTATTCCCCTTATACCCTTATATTCTAACAATTACTGTGTAAACCTAATAGATGTGTGTGTCTGTCTGTGTGTGTGTGTGTGTGTGTGTGTGTTGCCGTGTGTAGGTACAGAGAGGCGGCGGTGGCCTACAAGGAGGAGCACCTGAGAGACAGACAGCTACCTCAGTGTTACGTGCAGTACATGATAGCCATCATTAACAACTGCCAGACATTCAAGTAAGATTTCATTTGGTGCACCGACGCGTTCAGCGGATGATGACTCTGGTCGTAACAATGTCAGATGTATCATATAGAGTGTCACCAGTTATAAGTCTGAGGTCAGACTGGTAATCAGCGGCTTAGCCCATAATCCAGAACAACCCTCTTTCTACAGGTCAGAGCGTAGCTGCATTTGGCTCTGCACAGCAGAGTATAAAACACACACAGAAGAGACTATCTCATATAAATGAATGGAGAACAGGACGGGACCCAAAATGGATCCCTGGGGCACTCCCCCAGTAGACCGGCAGAAACGAGTGGCAGGCGGTAGAGAACTGCCATCATTTGGACTTTCACGACAGTCAGAAGTAAAGCTTGTGAAAGTGTTGTTGAATAGCAGCAGCTTGCAGTATCATGACGGGGCTACCCCACCACCCCTGCCCGCTCTGTCCGTGTGATACACATCAAAGCGTGCAAGCTTTGCTAATAACAACCAGGTGGATTGTTGTTTCTGCATCTTTTTTTTTTTTTTCCATCATGGTGATTCTCTTTTCCCATCCCTGCCATTGTTGTTTCCATCTTAACAGTGGTAGTTTCCAGATGATCAGGGTTTTTTTTTTTCTTGTAATCGATATACAAACATTTAGAATAATAAACTAATTCCAACGGGGATGGGAGACAACTGGCCTGCCACTCTATACCAGATGATTCTGTCCAGTGAAGTGCTAAATTTATGTGCTACAGAATTATGGTTGTAATAAAAAATCATTCGGGACTCGGCCTCGTCCGAACCTATTCGGTTAATTAATATGCGCTTTGGGGATCAGCATTTGAAGGCATAATGGTTGTCCCACGTGTTCCTCAGAGAGTCCATCAACAGCCTGAAGAGGAAATACTCTCAGTCCTCAGAGCCCACTGACAGCGATGCCGCCATAGAGAAGACACTCAATGAGGTGGCCAAGGAGGGATGTCAGTTCCTATTGGACGAAGTCTTCCTGGACCTTGAAGTAAGAATGTTTGACTGAACTATATTTGCTGTATGCTTTTGTAGCAGAGTCTTTTGTTATTTTCCCACGAAACAATTTGTGTTTTACATAGATATTTGCGCACGCGAGTGAATTCATGTGAAATCTGACCAAGGTTTCGCGACAAATATGAATTCCTTTTTAACATTGTGCTCGGGGGCTTCAATAAACAACTCATATTGTCCCGTACTCGATAGGCTTTCCACCGTGTGCACGAAACTGACCAGTTCACCATATTACAAAGAGTTAGTTACGTGTGTAACTATGGTTCTACGAAACTTTGAATTTTTACTGATTTAAAAAAAAAATAAAAAAAAAAGCTCAATGCTGCATTTAAGTGCTTTGATTTTGACCTTGCGTTGACCAGCATCACCTGAATGAGCTGCTGACCAGGAAGTGGCTGACAGGCTCTCACGCTGTGGACACCATCTGCGTGACGGTGGAGGACTACTTCAACGACTTCAACAAGATCAAGAAACCCTTCAATCAGGTAGGACGGGAGCAGAACACGGTGCTCTCAACAGAGCATTTCCAAAGACGCTTACTTAATTCCTATGACACTCGATGGAAATGTTGGGTGCCATCTTGTGTTCGTAATACCGAGGGCTATTGATATGACCCCGTGACACGCTGGCTGTGGTGTGCGCAGGAGATGACGAGCGAGGCCCTGCGCAGGGTGGTGGTGGAGTACATCAAAGCAGTTATGCAGAAGAGGATCACCTTCAAAAATGCTGACGAGAGGAGGGAGGGAGCTGAGAGGATGATCAAAGAGGCTGATCAGTTCAAGTTCCTCTTCAGGAAGCTGGCTGCTGTGAGTTCTCCATATCATTTCTATACTGCAATATTATTTGCGTTCAGCGCCAGCATTTCACTTCTTTATCCAGGCGTGTTGAGTTTTAACAAATCTGCAAACAAGCTAGTCAAAACACTTCGTAGTACACCAGCATTTACTGTGGCCAAACAGATCCGCTAGAACGCACCGTAGACGCGGGTGTGACAGGGCGGAGGGGCATGTCTGACTTTGGTTGATTCTCGTAGGGTGGAGACACAGACCGGCTTTGTGGTGCCATCGCTGCCATCGCTGAAGTGTTTAAGCTCACTGACCCAACGCTGCTGTTCCTGGAGGTCACCACTCTGGTGTCCAAATACCCTGACATCAGGTACACACACACACACACACACACACACACACACTACTACTACTATACTGCAACCTTGAGTGTCTGCTGATACCGATACGTCTTCTTCAACGCTCTTAAACAACTAACAAATCTAAACAACTCCACTCCCCTAAAGGAAGAAACACAGAGCCCACAACATGGCTCAGTTATGGACCGCACGGTACACATGGCGCTCACAGCTGAAACTCGAGGCCCTTCCACCTGATATGAAGTTAGATTGGAGAAAAAAAATACATATCTAAGGCTCGAAACAGTGTGAGCTCTAAAGTTTCTTTCACATGTAACCTCTGGAGTTGAACTGTACGTAGTACGGTAGTAGGTGCAAGTGTTTAACCCAGTTCAAGTTTCCCCAACGCTGCTGCCAGCCCTCGAAACACTCGCGTTGCATGAACTGCACTGCACTTTTGGGTTTTTTTTTCAGAGGACACATATGCCTCTCACCCGTGTTACTCCTGACACATTCCTCCTTTACGCCATTTCTTGGTCCCAGTAAGCCATGACGGCTGCCCAGCATGCGCCGTACCAGGGCCCTAAACTGGCACACCTAAATGGAATGCAGCCATTACAAACGCTATTAATTACACCAATTGTATAAGTGCCTTGGATGAGTTTGTTTTGTCCTTCCTGCTCTCCGTAGGGAGGAGCACATCCAGGCATTGCTGGCGGTGCGGGGTGATGCCAGCAGGGAAATGCGCCAGATGATCATCGGGACTCTCAGCGAGAACAAAGTATCCTACTCCGGTGCGACACAGCCCATCTTCAAAGACATCACCGTGCCCACCATCACCATGACGACCATGACTACCATGACCTCCATGGCCACCGCAAAGCTGCTCAAATAAAGCCAGTCACCATCACTACTTCAGCACCTCTTCAGACACGATAACATAAGCAAACTTTTTTTTTTTTTTTTATCCCCCAAGACTTATTTTCAATTGTTTAACGGAGCTTGCTGTGATTTACCACCCCCCACCCTTTTATTTGCTGTTTTTATTGTCATCCTGATCACGCGTCTGCTTCGACAAAATAATAAAATTATAGTTGTAAAAAAAGATATGTGAGATGACTACTAATTAGAGATGGTTTCTCCTCCTCCTCCTTTTCCTACCTTTCCTCCTCATTCTGCTGCTTCTCCGCCACTGCTGTGACTTTGACTCGTGCGCGGATGTCGCAGCGAACTTCCATACAAAGCCTTCTTCATTTGAATTAGAGTTGGTGAAGGCAATAAAATCCAGGAGGATGCATTACAGAAGAACTCAAACTGGCCCCAATATTATAGCCCCCCCAAACACCATAAAGGCATTGTTGAGTACAACAGGAAGTACGCTACTTCGCCCTACCCTACTCGCACGGCACACAAAATGAAAAACGTGTGTCGAAGTAGGTCGCACATAAATAATGCATAATGCAATAATGCAGGTTTATCAGAGTAACACAATAATTGGTTGCAATTTTTTTAAATGGCAAATTGTCATCAAAACAGAGTTTGCAGTGGTCATTTTATCAAGATTATAGGCATCCTTTAATGAAAGACAGATATAATTAGAATGGAGCTGGTACTGATGGTATACTACAGTTTGGAAAGTATTGGAAACCGTCTACTGTACTAGCAGCGCGTACTGATTCGGCCGAAATGTAGCATGTAGCATGTAAACAAAAGCAAAATATGCAGTACGCCACAAAAAAACACCCGGATGTCGTACTGATTCGGCGGAGAAAAAAAATGCCCCGTACGCATCGGACCACAATGCAAAGCGCTGGCGGTGGGTTGCCATTAACGTTATTTCACCTCAGCGGTTCACCAAAATCTGCTTCTGGACGAATGTGAGGCGAGAGATAAGCAGCCCGGTTACCAAATCTTAATTTATATTCCATGTACAAGGTGTAATTTAAAAGTTTGTTCCGACTTTCGTAAGGCGGCGGCGGCGGGGGGGATAATACCTGCATGATTATTACTTCCGCTTCCCAAACCGGAAACCCGTTAAGCCTGGCCGGGCATACTGCATTATAACTCGATTTGACCGTTTCATACTGCATATTACTATGAAAAGCAGTATGCTGTATTCATACTGCATCTGTGGTTGTAGTAGTGCGTAGTAGGCGGTTTTGAATACAGCCCATATTCTTGTTATGACGTTTCGTTTCCTCTGCCGCTGCCCACTGTGTCCAGTTGGTGGCGGTAACGCGCCTGGAGGCTGTAATAACCGCCAACAGACAAGAAAAGAGTAATGAGGAGAAAGAAGAAGAAGACGAAGCGGAAGAAACAAGACGTTGCGTCTAATCGGACAACCTGCAGACTGCCGAACATGAATAAACCTGTTTAGCCTCTGCCACAGCCTCAGCAACAGACTGTGTATCTGTCCCACATCTGTGTGAGACCACGGGCAGCTGGACTTGAATCGGGTAAGAGTGCCTTGACGGGACAGCTAACGTGGCTAATGATGTTTTAACACCAACTGCTAAGCGGAGCTAAGACAACGCTCTAACGAGCTTAAACGTCAGGTCCGCCGAAGGGAAGCAGCTACCAGCAGCTACCGCCACAAACAAAACCAAATCCAGTCGTAGATTGTATTCCTCAATTTGGGAATTACTGGACACGCTACGTTTTAAAGGTGCGCTGCTAGTGAGTGCAATGGCTCCTTCTATTCATGTCAATGTTATCCTGGTAGCAGCAGCAGCAGCAGCAGCCATCCATGGTGACAGAGATAAACAAGCTAGCTGAAACAGCCTGTATGGAGGTCAGGTTCGGATGGTTGGCGTTAAAGGCACCAGTTTGTCCTACGTGTCTTCAAGCTAACGCTATGCTGGACCTTTTTAAAATGATGCCGTGTCGCGATAAGTCAGGGACATGGGCATAGTTAAGTCGCTCTACGTAAGGCTCCATGCCCAGCAGCCCTACCATTGGTTAGCATCGGTTGTTGGTAAATAACATAAACACGGGGAAGAAGAAGAAGAACCGCTGCACAAAGACGAGACGAGATGAAGGCTATTTTAGGGAAGACTTTCCTGATGGAAATGCACGTGTTTTGACGCACGATTCTGTTAGGCAATATTCACATTCTCACTAGAGAATCATACAAAAACTATTTTCCCCGTGATGCACAATGCTCTAAGCTGCCGTGCTTTGTATGTCTCCAAAATAATTCATAAACTTCGCATCATTAATTTTACATTTAGTTAGCCTTTCTCCATATATGCTGAACGGCTTCAAGTGCTGCATTCACGGGCCAAGGTGCCGTCTGAACTTATGAGTTTTCAGTCCACAACAGAGAAGTTTCTGGCAGTTCCACAAGCCCCCCCACCCCCGAAAGTACAGTTGACAATACAATGACACAGAAATACATAAATATGTCTTTTGGGATTGTTTTTCTTTGCGGGGGGGGGGGGGGGGGGGGGGTACAAATAATTCTGTGATGATTTGATGGCTGAGTCACCGAAATGGCGGATTTGGTTATTGAATGTCCCCATTGTCTACTTCAGTCCACCTCCTCCCTTTTGCTGCTGCCTTAGACCAGTTCAGACCGACTCAGTGCACCAGAGACTCTGTTATGAACCAGTAGCCACAAAGGGGCCTTTTGTTGAACACATGACCGTGCGCATTTCTGTCCATGCGCATTCAAAGAAAAACAATCTGCGAAGAAAAACGTCTTTTGGTTGAACTGCTCACAGCTCAGAGACATGTGCAACCGGTGATGGGTCTGCTGCTCTTCCTTGTTCTTTCAGGTTCATCGCGTTGGCTGAAGTTTCTCCCCGCATCCACTCATCATGGTGGACTACTACCAATTTTTAGGAGTACAAAGAGATGCGTCTGCAGACGACATAAAGAAAGCGTGAGTTGATACCGTTTCACCTGCACACCTGGCAGCGTCGCAGCGCGCGTCACAAGTCACAACAGGTTAATGAGAGCGTGCGAGGGACCAAGCGGTCGCGGCTCGCCTCACGTGAAGCCTTCCACCTGAGAGCAGGACACACCGCTACATTTCTGGTCTTAGCGGACAGACAGTCTGTCAGACAAAAATCTGGTCAAATTGCTCAAAAGTAGCAATTTTTGACCTGCAGAATGATTAAAGCGTCATTAAAACCCACTTGTGAGTTTGATCATCCGTACTTCTCAGTTTAAATTGTGGATATTCTGTATATTATTATACATAACCTCCTTGGAATTTAGTTTTGTTGTTCCTCATCAATGGCTGCCTTCTTATTTTTGAACGTTCTATGACGTTTCTCAGCTCTTTCCTCCAAAATGAGAACACACAATAAACCTTACGGTCAGTGAGGAAGTCATAGGCCGTATATAAAGATGGACGACATGACAGCTCCTCCAAAAGTGAAGCCAAAACATGTCGAGCCCCGCCCCCCAACTAAAAAAAATCAAATGACACGTCAAATACATTTCCCCCAAAGATGTTTTCTGTCATTTCAGGTAGTTCTTATCACGCCGATGTTTGTTCAAGTGTTTTTTCTGAGAAGTTTGGTTTTCATTAGTTAATCTCTGTGACACAAATACATTGCGTTTCCTCTGTCTGCGTCACAATAAAAGCCACCCCATGGCCCTCCCGTTGAACACCATTAATGTCGGGGTTTGCTTTAGCAGTAAACTCCATACAGCTCTGAGGTAAAAAACAGTCTTAATAACAGCTGAATTGATGCCGCACAGTTGACCGTAACGAGCAATCCCTCCGCCCCGGTGTAGGTACAGAAAGCTTGCCCTGAGGTGGCACCCTGACAAGAACCCGGAGAACAAGGAGGAGGCTGAGAAGAAGTTCAAGGAGCTCTCGGAGGCCTATGAAGTCCTGTCAGATGGTTCGTATCTCAACTTTTTGCACGAGAGTTTCTCCCCTCCAGCAGTCCTCGTGTTTCTGACTTCGATCGCTGTTGTATTTCTAAATTCTACTTTCCTCTTCCAGCCAACAAGCGGAGCATATACGATCGCTATGGTAAAGAGGGACTGACGGGGAGCAACGGAGGAAGAGGTAACTGCTCTTTTTTTTTTTTTTTTTTTTTACGAGTCAACAGTGTTGGCCAAGTTACTCAGGAAGTGTAATAAGTTACTTTTTACTTACTGCTCCTTTTAAAAAGGAATAATATTACTTGCCCCCCCCCCCCCCCCGCCACATTCTGAAAAAGTTCAGCCAGCTCCTTTTTAGAACTGAACCCACTTTATATACTTTGTGTGTTTGTATATATATATATATATATATATAGATATGTGTGTGTGTGTGTGTGTGTGTGTGTGTGTATATATATTGTAAAAATAGCAACAGTCTCTCCCGACTTTTATCCCATTTGCTTTTGATGTTTTTCTGCATATTCCGTCATAAGAGGAGCGAGCAATATTTAATGGTTTTACGAAAACAAACCGGTACTGTATAACCCCCCCCCACCTTCCGGGGATTAATGAAGTATTTTTGATTCTGATTCTGATAAAACGCAGCGTAACAACACATTAAGGCTGATCTTCGTCTGTTTGTTGTCTCTGCACTGACATATTAAGCAAGGTCCTAGTGTTCAGAAGTGAAACATTGACGTTTTGAGAACTGGTTCTGAGCCCCAACCTGGAATCGATGTATGTTGTTTATTTTATTTTATGTATTATTTTTTTTTTTTTTTCTTCAGGGGGCCATTTCCACAACGGAGATCATTTCCACGAAGCGTTCACATTCCGCAACCCAGATGACGTCTTCAGGGAATTCTTCGGCGGCAGAGACCCGTTTGCAGACTTTTTTGGTGAGTCGGCGGGAAGAAGTTCCTCCTCCAGTTCTGATTTTACTTTTTAATACTCACCACTTTTGGTTTCTCTCTCAGGCGCAGATCCATTTAGTGACGATCCGTTCTTCGCCAGTGGCCGGCGGCATCAAAGCCGGGCGAGCCGCAGCCGGACGGGCGGCTCGTTTTACGGGGGCTTTGTTGGTTTTCCTCCCTTCGGTGCTGGCTTCTCGCCATTTGACCCAGGTAGGACACGCACTGACGAATAAAGAAGAAACCCCCCCCCCCCCCAAAAAACATGTTGCTAACGACTCTCTCTCCCTGCCGATCTCAGGCTTCGGTTCCTTCGGCTCCATGAGCACCATGGGTCACATGGGCCACATGGGTCACATGACGACCATGGGCAGTCTGGGAGGTGGAGGCTTCACTTCTTTCTCCTCCACGTCCTTCGGGGGGGGAGGAGGGGGAGGCGGGGGAGGCGGCATGGGCAACTTCCGCTCCGTGTCCACTTCCACCAAGATCGTCAACGGCAGGAAGGTCACCACTAAAAGGTAGATACTGTGGGTGGGGGGCATTCAGTTGGGCCGGACCCGTGACATTTCTGTTCCACTGTTCCAGCACACCTCACGTTTGAATTGAAGGTCGCATTGTCAGTCTTTAGGCACAAAGAAAACCAAAGACATGGTTTAAAATCAGTGTAGTGAACCCAGGAGAACGGCGAATGAACCAATTTTAAAGGAGCCCCGCAGAAGCACGGCGGCTGAGAGAGCCTATGCAAAGCATAAGCAAAATGCATCTTCACCACTTTGACAACACACACGTGGCATGAAGAAACTTGCTGCAAATGCCAGTGTCATACACAACACACCAGAACCGCGTGAACACCCGAAGGATAAGTAAAAGGTCTAACACTGTAGTCAGCATCACCAGTAATATCACAGTCACAATGTTCAAACCATTGACTGTATATATAAAGATGGACGACATGACCGCTCCCCTGAAAGTGAAGCCAAAACGTCTTGATTGCCCAAGACACAGACCAGGGGTCAGCGCTGTCTTGTTCCCTCCGGCCTTCTTCTTCGCATTGTGAATTTTCTTGAGCTCCGTCAGGTCTGCGGTGAGAGACGCGCAATCGCATTATGTAACCATGTAATAGTAATCATAATAATAATAATAATAATGCGTTTTAATTATTTGTGACGACGTGTGGTTTTGAAGTCCCTTTGCACTTCCAACCTGGCAAAAAATGGAAATATATAGTTATATATAAATGATCAAATCAGGTGTACTATACTGTTGTCTACCTGTCCTTTAAACGCTCCTCAGCGTGTTTTATCGTTGTAAAAGGTCTCGAAGTTTATAATATATAAATGTTTCCCAAAGATAGTTTCTGTCATTTTAAGTCTGCCATTTTGGGGGCGACCATTTCAGTCGCCATTCTCCCCCCCCCCCCTTCCTCAATCTGCGCGTTAACGGTTTTCAAAGTCCCCCCCGTCGCTACGGGAACTGCCGACTCATGTCACTGTTTCCATGTCTTTAGTCGGTTTGTCGGTTTGTTGTCCTCACCAGGATCGTGGAGAACGGCCAGGAGCGGGTGGAGGTGGAGGAGGACGGGCACCTGCGGTCACTAACCATAAACGGCAAGGAGCAGCTGCTGCGGCTGGAACACAAGTGAAGACGGGGGGCGCCCTCCGTCGGAGAAGGCGTTACCTCAGCACAAAAAAACGCACCAACAAAACTTGAGCCCGGAGCGGAAGGAAGAAAAGCAACAAAACCATGTAATAATAGCGCTCTGCTGTTGTTTGGATGTACATACTTAGGTTGTGTTCTATTTTGCTCCCTCATGTCCCCCTCCCCACCCCCCGCTGACTCTCATTTTTTCACCCGCGGATTCAAATCAGGACGATTTGGATGCAGACTTTTTCTATGCATTTTGTTAATGTACTTCTGAATTGGAGCTGTCCTTATATTTTGGCTCAGGGTGGTGTTATTGTTTCAGTGTTTGGGACCACAGTATTGTTCTGATGTATATGACCAGCCCCCCCCCACCCCTCCTTCCAGTTCTTTCTGTATGCACTCCACTGTGTGTGTCAGTCTGTGTGCGCACACTGTGTTCAGAAAAACAAAGCATGACTTTGCTTTTTTTCATCTGAATAGTTAAAAAAACAAACAAAAAAAAGTGTTGAATTTGATTGTGAAAAGTGGGTAGGAATAACTGAAGCACCCCCCTCCCTCCCCGACCCCCCTCCTCTTAGTCATAATTATTTTTTATTAAAAAAAAAAGTACCATGCTGGTAGAATGAGTTATGCAATTTTATGTTCTAATACCAATGTGTTTGTTTTTTTCTGTTGTTGTTGTTTATTTAATAATGCATGTACACCTGTTGATGTTGAGTCTTAATGTTAAAGCTGCATTATGATGCACAAATAATGGAAGGCATTCTATAAATGATATATGGATTTAGAAGGAACTTTTTTTTTGTGTACTTTGTAAACCAATAAATCTTGAGTTTCATCCTGTTTTCAGGATGCTGAGAACGCCTCGGCTCGCTCTCTCTCCTCCCTGTGTCGCCGTCGTATCTTAAAGAGCTCGTAGCACCCTGTTGCCCCGCCGGAGCGCTGCGCTCCCAGGCTGCAGGGTCGCTTGTGGTTTCTGGGGTCCCCAAAAAGCAGAACGGGAGCGAGAGCCTTCGGCTATCAAGCTCGGCTCCCAGTTTGCGTCCGGGAGGCAGACCAGCCCCTAGTTATGCCGCTGTAGGCCTGGAGGACTGCTGGGGGACTTCCCATGATGCACTGAGCTTTCCTCCTCTCCCTCTCCCATCTTTACACATTCATCTCCCTCCAATGCACGTTACTAACTTTATATCCTCCCCCGGAGTTCCTTCGTGCTTTCTGGTCTTGCAGGTTCCTGTGGATCGTGGCCCTGTAAAGTGTCATGAGTTGACGTGAATCGGCGCTACACAAATAAAATTGAATTAAATTGAATGTTGTTATATTTGAAAAACGTAGCTGCAGTGATGTCACATTTAGCCCACACTCTGATGATTTGATAAACCGGGGGAAAGGCGGGACTTCTGCAGGCTGATGGTCTAACCTGTGGGATGCTAAATCTTGCATTTGATTGCTAAATGCTGGTATTTGCCAAGTGGAGGGAGGCGGGCCTGTTGTGATGCTGCGTTCAGTTTGAAATCCTTGCTCACAACTCCTCGCAGTCCGGGCCATCGATCTTTTAAGCATTGCATCACACAGACCGGAAAAATAAAGACACTGTGTGCTCCAAATGACCTCAGTCTTAAAGGTCCCATATTGTAGAAGGTGAGACGTCCACGTCTTGTTGGATTATAAAGCAGATCTGGGTGCTGTATAAATACTGTGAAAGCATGAAAACGCTCAGTCCACGGAGAAATGAAAGAGCCCGTATTCAGGCGCTTCCGTAAGGTTGTGATGTCACAGTTTACACCTTTAAATGTTGCGTCTTGCTGCATATATTTACAGGCAGAAACTTGTTCAACATGTGTGTTATGAATAGTAACTGGAAGAGGACAAAACTACTGGAAGACCAAAAACAAAGTGTAGTAGAGGTGTTCCTGTTAGTGACAACCCAGGAGTCGGTAGTTGAGGTTCACCATGTGATACGGACGCCTCCCCTACGCCCTCCCTGCGGGGGTGCTCTGGAAATGTCAGACTCGAGAGGAGACGCCAGGACAGACGCCGGGCTGAAAGGATTTGTCACGTCCCATCCAGCCTGGGGAGCGGTTTAAGAACCTCTTTGGGGACGAGGTAGTGAACTCGATGAGGGAGGGCAAGGCCTAGCTGGACAGACCCCCCCCCCGCCTCTCTCACTTTATTTCCTGTCAGATAAAGTCATAAAATGAGCCACGTTTGAGGTTCAAACAGCATGCAAACATCAGAGTCATCTGTTGTCCCGCCACACGACTGTTACATTATGAGCTACAGTGGCTCTTTACTTGGCCGGCGGTGGTTATCCCCCCCCCCCCCCCCAGCTTGGCAATGTGAGAATTCATCCACTTAGTCTGAATGGAAACTCAGGAGAATCACACGGGGCAGGCGGGGGAGCAGGTCCCACCGCAGCTCAGATGTGACATAGTCAAAATTACGGCATCATCTCGCAGTTTTATATATATATATATATAAATATATATAATATATATATATATATTTACAATATCTGTTGCTGGGCCTCTCACGGCTCAGCTGATGTTCCTCACCTGGGGGGCCACGGGGTTAGCAAATCACCATAATGCGAGCGCACCAGAGAGCTTTGGTTTCCACTTCCAAATGGCCTCATTAGCGGTGAACGTTTGCAGTAAAGTTGGCTGGTCTAAACACAGTTCCGTGACCTCCGGGGTGCCAAAACGCTTCCTTTGGGCCCTCTGGGAGGGAGGGAGGGGGGTGGGGGGTGGAGCTAAAATGGGTGGAGCTATGGGCCTGGCTGTCATAGGCCGGGGGACCTGACAATCAGGGCAAATATGGCAGGGTCCAATTTCCAATTAAGTAGAAAAAAAGAAAAAACGTACTTTCAGGGTTTTATTAGGGGGGGGAGGAGGGGAGGTGGATTGTGAGCTCTGTAAGTGGCAGTGGACAGTGTGTCTGCTACACTCGAGTGTGCTGTGAAGGTGTCGTGTCGTATCATGTGCATCAGCGGGGATTACACAGGCGGTGTGAGCGGCAGCAAGGCTCCGCGGCCGGCAGGAGTTCAGGTGGAAACAAGCTGTTGATCTGGAGCTGTCCTTGGTGCTGAACGCCTCAATCCAATTAGCCATCTCTCTCTCTCTCTCTCTCTCTCTCTCTCTCTCTCATCCCCCCCCTCCCTTCCTTCCCTCCCTCTCTCATCCCTTCAGTCTCTCTTCCTCGGGGGCCGGTAGCTCCGGGCCAGCCGCTCTACACTCCTCTTTCTGCGTGCGTGCGTGTGTGTGTGTGTGAGAGAGAGAGAGAGAGAGAGAGAGAGAGTGTGTGTGTGTGTGCCTCCTCATGGCGCTCAGCGCTGCCGCAGACGCACTTCTTCCCGGGACGCTCCCTCTCCTGCGCTGACCAGACCTGCCTCCTCTCTCCCCGCCACAATGTGGATCTTCTCCAGCGGTCTGTGTGCTCTCGGGAGGCGTCGCGAATCGGCGGCCGGCGGGGAGGCGAAGCAGCTGGGATAAAACTAACAACTAACCGCGGTGCTATGGTGGGACCTCCTGGGAGGACAAGAGTTTCGGCTTTTCCGAAATATCAGCAGTTTGCACAGAGGTGGGACTCTCTCTTACTTAACAGACCATTTGAATGTGTTTACGGTGTGTATTTTTAACGTTTTTTTTATTTTTATTTAAAAAATAATAATGTTGATAACAGTGATAGGCTCACAATTGAGGACTATTTCATTAATTGGAGGACTCGAATAGAATAAGACCAAGACCTGGACGTGATTTGTGCTTGCTCCAGATAGACTTTCTATCCACCTTGTACTTTTTAAACTTGGATGTGGACTCAGGGTGCATAATCAGGGGTTAAGCCTGAGTCTCCTTAATCTCTTGACGACGAGTTGGACGCTCTCCACTTTGGACTCTTTATCACCTATGGGCTCTATATGTCCAGGATTCAACCTATGTCCTATGTCACTGAGCTGGTTGGTCAGGCGTGATGAAGGAAGTTGGGGAGGACAAAAATCAGTCAAAGAAGTGTCGAGGTTTATAAAGCGATATAAACTGAGAAGTTCATTCAACTAAATGTTTAATTGGGATTTATTTTGGAGAGTGGAGGGTTGGTGGGTGGGGGGGGGGCTGGAGAAGACCCATTTTTATTAGTAGTAGTGACGTAGCAGCTCGGTTCCTGACGTAGTCCGTGTGTCCTATGAGTGTCCCAGGAGAAGATAGACAGTCTATAATTAACTAAGGCAGACTTGAGCCAGGGGAGACGAAGCCTAATGCCCACTACTGGGATTTGTGGAACTCCATTACACAATCAGATAAAGGGCCCGCCGTCAGAGGACTTCTAATGGCAACATAAGCCTTTGCAGTCCAACAGGAGAGAAAGGCTTCCAGGGAGGAAAAAAAAAAAAAAAAAAAAAAACCCAAAAAAATGCAGTTCAGATCAGAGAGTGGATTCAAATTAGTATTCATTACGCGAGACAAACCGGTCGAAAGATACGTCATTTCATTATTCCGAGAGTTAATCAGATTCAAGTGCCAACGGGTTTCCTGGGTTTTGATGAGTCTCCAGGGGTTGAACGGGGGTGTGTATCCCATCTCCAATATTCATCCATAATGTTGGTAGAATGTGGCCAAAGTATGTTCCAAAGTAAATACTCTTAGACTGTGAACCAAATATAATGTACCTAATATGATATATATATGTGTGTTATATTTATTGATGTCACACAGAGGTGTCGCGCTGTGTGTTTTTATGTTCCAGACCAACTGAAGAACGATCCGTATCGCTGCGCCAAGTCCACCCTCTGGACATGCGGGCTGTGCTCTCATGACATTGATAACGATTCTAGTAGATTAGTAGATCTGACCTGTCCTGTCTCTGTCCCTTTTAATCATTCAGTGGGCACGGCCAGATCAGCCTGCGAGGCCCCACGGACCCCTTCTTCCTCCGTCCCTCTCAGCATTGTCCACTGAGTGGGTTACCTGTACTCTAGGTGTCCCTGAAAGCTCCAGGCTTACTGTGTGTCAACTGGGTTGTGCTAAATGTATTTAAGATGTATTTAGGAATGTTCAGCACGATATTAACTGACATGATCAGGGCCTTCATTATCTTATCTGATCTTGAGGCCCCCCCTCCCTTCAAGTACAAGACCATTATTGGTACACGTGTCGATGGCAGCACATCTTGTGGTCACTGAAGAGGCTCTGGAGGTCATTTTAGAGAATTACATAATTGATTTTTACCCTGGTCAGACTTGTTTTAATGTATGGTGTCTTGTTTTTCCAGCCATGGATCTAACCGAGAGTTCAGTGCTCTGAACACAGCCAGGTAAGCTTGGTGGGCCTGGGCAACCTTCCCCTTCGGACCACCACCACTACCACCACCATCATCTCATTGAGCCTCACAAGCTCCAGACACTCACACCCGCCGCTACAGCCTCTGTTGAGAGGTGACCCACCCCCGACAGGAAGACAGCAGCACGCGCAGAGCAAACATGACGGACCGAATGAACTTCACCACCCCCAAAGTCAAAGCCACAGCTCCCGTGCTCCCCCCTGAGCCGATCGACATCATCCGCATCAAGGCCCGCTCTCGGCGCGTCAGGCTCAATGTCGGAGGTCTCACACATGAAGTCCTGTGGAGAACACTGGACCGGCTGCCCAGAACCCGTCTGGGGCGGCTTAGAGACTGCAACACCCACGAGTCACTGCTGGAGATCTGCGACGACTACAGCCTCCCTGAGAACGAGTACTTCTTCGACCGGCACCCGGTGGCCTTCTCCTCCATCCTCAACTTCTACAGAACGGGGAAGCTGCACATGATGGAGGAGATGTGCGCCCTGTCCTTCGGCCAGGAGCTTGACTACTGGGGAATCGACGAGATCTACCTGGAGTCGTGTTGCCAGGCGCGGTACCACCAGAAGAAGGAGCAGATGAATGAGGAGCTGAGGAGGGAGGCGGAGACGCTGAGGGATAAGGAAGGGGAGGAGGAGGACCACGGCTGCTGTCCCGACAAGAGACAGAAGCTCTGGGATCTGCTGGAGAAACCCAGCTCATCGGTGGCTGCAAAGGTAACAGCAGCCGCACACACTCTACGAACATGCTGGTGAAGGATAACGTAAAGTCCCGTTCTGTGATCCTCTGCTATAAGATAAGGAAATGATCATAGGTTGAAAACATTTTCTGGTTCATAGTAGGCTTCTTGATAAAGTCAAGTTTGTTGCTTCTGTGTCTCTGGAGGAGCTCCGTCCAGTCAGGTCCATCATCAGGTTTATCTTCCTGGGCTAAGAGACAAGCAGGGGAGGGGTAGATGCTATCGAGTTGCATAATGGGAAACGTAGAATCCAGTGTTTTTGAAGGTTGATCCATACCAGGGATTAAAGGTCAGGGTATCTTGGCCTGCTGCACAGATCTGAACCATTCCTCTACTCTGATAGTTGGAAAGGAGACACAAAATAAGGGGTGACATCCGGAACATCCTGAACCCCGAGGCCACCAAGACATGACTTTACTTCTTTTTTTTTCTTTTTTTTTACCTGTCTCTTGTGAGTCCATTTATCTGACAGAAGTGAGGTCGTAGCAACAGCATTTAGTTTAAGGTTCGGTCTTAAAGGTCGATTTGGTCAAGTTGCTCTAAGTATTTATTCCATTTCATGCTACAGTGATGAATTTGGTCCGACTCTGATGCTTAAACAGTTAAAGCATTTTTTGTTTTTACTTTTTAACTGGGGAAGTGGCTCCTGTCTCTGTCTGGACATGTCAGCTCGTAGCAGGTGGACAATGTTCGGACAAGCATGCATGACGAGTTAAGTTGTTATATTGGATAAAACCGATTTGTGGCTGGGGTGTAACGTCCATTCACAGGGCTTATGGTTGATGAAATTGGGTTTGGCAGTGGAGGAAAGTACATTTTGCTCAAGTACAGTACTGATACACAGTTTTGTCTATTGAACCCTGCGGTGTAATACTCTGAGGTTGTAGTATTCAGCCCTCAATCATTCCTAGAAATTAGTCTTGAGATGCCCGATGAGCCCAGGTCCGTTCCCTCCTGCTCTGCTCTGCTCTTGCCTGCTTATAATTAGCAGCCTCATGCAGATCCGCGTAGAAACATCAGAGGCCATTAGAGAGCTATCAGGACCATAATCCTCCCTCACCTGCAAAGTACAGAGACGCTGAGGAGGTGGGGGTGGGGGGGGATTACTGCTGAATATCCTCCCGCGTTAGCGCTGTATTGGACTTGTCCTGCAGTCCGCACTAGTGGAAAGGTAGTAGTGCAAATATAAAACCATGCACCTGGTTTGGTATCTGCCTCCAACACAATACACATACAGTGGAGACCACCAGAAGCGGCGTCCCTGTTACTCTGGATCCTCCGCAGAACACACTGTGGACAGGTTTCACTGGAAGTTTCCTCTTCTGAAGAGATAGCCCTAGAAATAAAAGCTGCTGACGGCGATGTCAGTGGATGATCCCGAGTTTTTCTGGTGGTTTTGGGTGAAACACAACTTCAGAAATCCAGGTGCACGACAAAAGAGACAAACAGGCCAAAAGACACTTCCTCTCACTTGCACTTACACAAACCAAGGTGACAAATAGACGACTCTACTGTTACTGAGTTTTGAGGTGAAGATGAACAGTTAGAGACAGTGATTCTGAACCTTTTTTGGGCTTGCCACGCCTAAAGAAATGAAGCTCCGACCTGAATCACAGGTTACGGCCTTAATGTTGACACTAATAGCAAGCAGTTCAAGTACAGAATTGTGTCTTATCTATCCCACTAACCATCTTGGACACCCCTCAGATGTATCTCTTTTTGGAGACAGTGACCCCTCAGGTCGGGGGCCCACTGAGTTAGTAGACCTTTCAGGACTAATCTGGCCTTCATCAAAGAGCGAGTATATGAGAAAGTCTGACGCGTCGATAATAATCTCTTGGGCAGTTGATCTCTCTGAATCTGATCTTTCTTTTTAGTATTTTGGTTAAAGACACGTTTCCACTCGGCATGGTGGAGTCCATGTGGTCCATGATTGTTTTTTGGGGTTTTTTTGCATCTGGCTTTTTCCTGTATGAATAAGGATGGACTCCCAATGAGATGTGCTTTTTTGTGTGTGTCATCAGTGCGCACCACACACTGCAAATTGTCTGTCCAATGACTGCATTGTGCACTGTAACGTTTTCGAGCAGTAGTACGCGCTGCAAGCTTCAAAACATCACTTGACAGTTTGTTTACCACAGAGAGCTTACTGTGCTGGTTTTATTATCTGCAGCAGAGGCCGGCAGACAGCAGATAGACAGCTCCGACTGTAAAAAAAGAAAAAAAAAAAACACTATCCCAGCAGAGCATTAGTCCATTACTGATGATGGGACAGCGATGGACGTTTGAACGTTGCTTGCGAAATGCATCACTGAAGGCAAATCCTTACCACATTTGACTTTTTCCAGTTTGTGAGTCATCAGGAGGAGAGGGGAGGTTGAGAGGGTGGGAGAGGAAGGAAGAGGAGGAGGAGGAGGAGGAGATGAGATGAGGCCCAGCAAGCAAGATTGCACTTAATCAGTTTGAGCGGAGCAACAGCAGCCCCAGTCTCCAGGGAGCCTCATCCATATTGGATGATTGCGCAGCACACGGCTCTAAGGACCTAATGAGAACGTTCAGGAAGTGGCGCGTTCCTCGTGCACAGCAGGTGGAACCATAGCCCGTATCCGAGTGTGATTAAGACTTTGCGTCATAGTCGTAGACCCTGACATGGAACACAAGAAAGGGGTGGGGGTACTGTTCATTGATTCCCCCGTTTTCCAGCTGACTGACTGGAGAGCAGTCCGGGGGCACAACTGCACTGTCAGCAGCATGAGGAGAGACTGTTCAGAGCTGCGGGTTTTTAATCAGCTAGATTCACACAGGGACCCGGTTATCTTTTGGGAGCTCAGATCTTCCGGCTTCAGTGGCCGATTCGAGAGCGAATATACCCGGACGCGCGTGGCACGGAGGCGATGTCACCGGCCCGCCATGACCTATCGGAAGGACGGCAGATGGTACTGGTGCCCACTTTAACAAACGTTTCTCGTTCAATCAGCGGCACCAAAATGTTGCGCATTGACAAGTAGTTCGGCTTGGTGGGGAAGCCGCAGACGTAGACAGTGTTAGCATCGCTGGCCACAGGGCGGTCACCCATTTGACCTTTTGCAGCTATTTTCTCTTCAGCATGTGTCTCTCATTTGCTGCAAATAGTGCTGATATGACATGAATTGTCGCCATTTTTGTAAAGCGCCGGGTTTTAAAACAGATTTCCGTTCTTTCCCACGCGGACAGTTGGTTACGGTTCTTTCCGAGTCGCGCCATGAAAGCGAACTTGCGGAGGCACCTGCGCGTGGTAATGCATTTTTTCCGGACAGGCACCACTTGAAAGGCCATCCGTGGCGGCAAACGATCGATGAGACCGACGAAAAGGTTGCCGTTGAGCTGCTGGCTATAATCAAACTGTAATGACCTTCAATGATCGATCGACAGTTTTAATCATATGATGCAGATACGTCGGTGTATCTGTGATTTATCATCAATACTGCCCAGTAAAGAGCACAGTAGCTTCTCATAACATGTGGGTTTATTGAACCATTGTCTTGATTGGCCGCTAGCTGTAATTAACTGCAGTAACCATGGCAACAATCATGTTGCGCTATGCCATGCCACTATTAAGACTCTGTTGATACCATGGACTGTATATAGAGATGGGCGACATGACAGCCCCCACAAAAGTGAAGCCAAAACATCTCGATCGCCCCCCCCCCCCCATAGGTCATAAGCTCCGCCCCCCCTCCATGTTAGCGGATGGGACATGGGCCGAACTAAAAAGATCAAAGTACACGTCAAATACATTTTTTGTGCTCAAGTGTTCATTTTTCCGATCAGGTTGCTCTTAATTAGTCATTCGATGCTTTAAAAAAATATAATATATATATATATATAATATATGACAGGTGTAATGTAATATGGTTAGGGTTAGGGTTATGCTAAAAGTCCAGCACACAGATAGCTGATCACTCTATAAATACGGCAGCGAGCATGTGACCGCACTGGAACCGTAGTGTCAGCAGGAGGGAAGCCGCTTAGGCCTCTCTGCACCAGCCATGTGCCGCTAGCTGTAGCAGCGGTGACACAGCTCAGCTCTCGGGCCAATAGGAGGGGGGGGGGGGGGGGCTCTTCTCTGTGACATGTACAGCTCAGTGCTGCCGCTGATTAGGGCGGAAGCTTTACCTGGCCGTTTGGAAAATACGGTGCAGCATTTGTGCAGGAGCAAACACGCACACACACACACACACACACACACACACACACACGCACACACACACACACACACTCAGCAGTCCAGATGGACAACTATCCATGACAGTTTAGAGTTTTATTGGATAATATGAGTATTAAATGTTCCAATAATAGAGATTAGTTTCATACACTTTACATAATCTGTGTAATCTTCTTATTTTTGGCTCTGATTACATTTTTGACATGTTCCCCTTGGGCTGCCTTTTGTAGCGAGGCACACACACACACACACACACACACACACACACAGGTGTGTAATGCTTCTGCCTAGAGATTTTCAGTCATTTCACGACTGGTCAAAGCAATACTGTAATATACGCATGTGCACAGTCTCTCATCTTATTATTGCTTGTAATATAAAATTCAAACTCTTTTGAGCTTGGGTGAGTTATGACAGTGTGCCTGCATGCGTGGTCACCCGTTCATAGTGGACACACACACACACACACACACACACACACACACACACAGAGTATGACTTAGGAGTATGTCTTAATCTCCTTTGGGGCTTTTACCAGGACTGCTTCTGCTGCAAATAGACTAACTGTTGGCAGGTTGGATAGTCTGTCCTGTCCACTGTCTGACCTGCAGGGGGTGGGGGTGGGGGGGGGGCAGTTAAAATGAAATGTTTTATCCAATGGCAATATCACTTTTTTTTTTTTTTAAACCAATGCAAAGTTACTGTTAGTCACAGACTCCACCTGCACCCCCTCTGGTATGACTGATAATAGGGGACCGATACATGTGAAGGACAAGATAAATAAACTGTATAGAAGGGGCGGAAACAATGATTTACTCACTCCTCCAGCCGCTTGGGCCTCCACGAGGTTTATGAAGTTGATTCACGCTTCAGGCTTGTGAGCAGACCCACGGTCAGCTATCTGCTCAGTCTATCTGCCTCTACCCGTGGTTGTTCAAGATGAGGTGTATAGATTAAACACAGTGTTTGAAATGTTTGAATTAAATGTGTTCTTCATTCGTATGATGTTTGAACGAAACCACTTCCCTTGATGTCGTTGAACTTTGTCAGCACACTGAAATTCAGCTACTTCCTGCTTCCTCCTTCGACTCTGCGCCGGTATTTTTGCAAGCGCAGTGGGGGAATATTACAAACGTCTCCTGTGTGTGTTTGCTTACATTTTCATCCCCACATACAGCGAGTCGTTTATATAATATGGTTAAATGAGGGTATTTAGTGCGACTGTCTGACTTCTTTATTAAACCGTAGCAATGTTGCGATGAGTATTTTTTTGACATAGTTTTTCAAGAAACGTTGGCGTATGTCCCCGTTGTGCAGTTGCATGATTTGGGGTTTGGAGATTGTCTTCTGCGCACTGCGCGTCCGTTCCTGCATTGTACTATACATATACAAGGAATAATCCACGACAAGCAGTGCGGTTAAAGAAAAATAACACATAGGGCTAATAGGGCCCCCCCAGTGAGTTATTTTTCAAACCGTAAGCAGCGCTTCCTCATAGGGTTTATATCGAGTCTCTTTGTTGATTTGCTAATTAGCCGCCATTTCAACACGTGCACGAGCCATAACATTCATTGTGGAATCCCGAGTGACAGTCAGGATACACGAGAGTCGACGACTGGGCGGTTGTTTTGGGTGTCGACGTCTTCACAGACAGCAAGTGAGTGGCTAAGTGACTTCTCAGAGGTCTATAGTTTACTGGCCCTGCCCCCCCCCCCCCCCCACCTCAGGGAGGGGCAGCAGATTGATGCGTATTCACTAATGTGCTGTAGCTCTCCAACGCTGAATGCCTGAGTTCAAACGGGAATGATTTAGCATCAACTCCAGCAGGAGAGAGAGAGAGAGAGAGAGGCCGATCCAAAGTGGTTTTTGCCGTCTGCAGCAAAGTTCATCCTGTAATTCTTTTGTCGGCAAATGTCTCCGCGTCACACTGCTCAGCGTCTGTGTGTGTGTGTGTGTGTGTGTGGGTGTGTGTGTGTGAGCGTGCCACAGCTCACAAGCTGCCAGACTGGCTTGCTGGTTTTTGGCTTGTTTTGCGTATTCACTTCTTTATCTGTCTTCAGAATAGGGGGACACATCGGTGCTGTTTCACGCCGCTGACTAATGTCAGCATTATTGCCAGTATTGCTGTGCAGAAGCATAATGGTGGATTAAGTGTTTTCTTTTTCTTTTCTTTTTTTTGGTCAGAGGAGAGTACAAATGTAGCTGCCTGGGTTGATATTGCGCAGTGGAACAGAGCCGCATTAAAAGAGATCGAAAACTGTCATTTGTGGAAAAATTGTTTTGCGATTTAGAACCTGTCTGTGTGTTATTTAGTGATAAAACTGTGATTCTAAAAACCTGCATTGTGTAAATGATACAGAACTAGTTCCACTCACGCAAGGCATGTGGAAGTAGCTGTGAGTTGTATTTGTTTATGCAGAAGAGGGTGGTGATTAGTAACATTTGCAAGCATTTTTGTGAATATACTGAGGGGGGGGGGGGGGGGCATTTTTTGCCTTTATTGGATAGAGGCTATTTGGTAAGGCAGCATACATATTGAAAAGAAACCTTTAAGCGAACATGATGACGTATAATGCTGCTGTTTTGCTTTTCTGTGCGGCCTGAGAATGAGTTGACCTCAGTCGGCGGCTCAACTCTGGCACCGTCTTTCACAACGTGGAAATCTCAGGAAGTGCGCGCAGGGTTTGGAGATTGTCTTCAAAGTGTGTGTGTGAGCATTTTCTTTTATTAATATATATATATATATATATATATATATATATATATATATATATATACTTGCTTATTGCTCTGTAAAACGGTAAAAAGGACATCAAATGACTTTAAAGCAACAGATCCACAGTAGAGCAGCTTCCAGTGTGGTTCAGTGTAGGTGTCGTAGTGATCCCCACTGCCTGGATGGCTAATAACATACCATGTTTGGCTAATTACAGCCCATTGTGTCACACAGACCAGCCAGAGGCTTCTCTGTGGAGTAATTACTATGATTCCGACTCTGTCTTTCTGTCTTTATTCTCTCTGCTCCCCTTCCTCCCTCCCCTCTTCTTCTTTCTTGTGTGTCTCGGGGTCCTAATGTCTTGCTGAACTCTCGACGAGGTTTCAACATTTTTCCATACAGTCTCCGTTTCTCTCGGTAGCAAACGAAATGCAGACCAACCATGAAAATATCAAGCGGGCCGTGTCAGCAGACGTCAAACCAAGAATGAGGACGTCCCAGACGAGTCAGAGCTCAGAATGACATAATGAGTGAAAACAAAGTGCCATACTTGCTTCGGTCAGTCAGAATTGGGGACATGTGACCACAAAGGGAGTGACAGGGGTAGCTCCTGTTTTTTTTTTTCTGGTTTAAAAAAAAAAAAAAAAAACATTTAGAAGCTTGTTCTTTGGGTTTCCAGTCAAATCACATGATCTTCATCAGAAGACGGAGATTGCACTCGCTTCCATGGGACTCGATTGCTCTTTTCGACTAAATGTCCAGTGTTCCAAGATCAGCAACACAGTCGGGCAATGTACGAGGAAGTCCGCACAGGGCTCAGCAGAAATGGAATCTAAATTATCCTGACTGGGCAAACCCTCATTTGTTGATGAATGGTGGCCATGTCATAGAATCGAGAGCTCCCGAGCAGCTGCTAAATGGTCTTGGTGGTGAAGTTGTTCTCTTCACTGCTGATGGAAGGAAGGATGGACCTTGGACCTCACTGACTTAAGTGTAGAATTATTAGTCACACTAAGGATTTCGAGGTAAAAGTCTGACACAATTGGGCAAAAAGGGTTATGCCCCTAATTGGTGGAAGGCGCTCAGCTCTCTGTAGCGTTGGCGAGCCACCCGGGGATGTTACTGACAGCCCTACCATCCTACCCCACCCTCACTCTGGTTTCCGATTTTCAAATGTGTGTAGGAGGTGGGGAAAGGCTAAAGGGCCTAACTCACATTCCTCTATACTGAGTTTAATTCAAAAGCTCTGGCGCGACCTAAAACCGCTTGATACGCATCTGAGGTTCAACTCTGGTACCAGAACATCTGTCTGCCAACAGAAACACTGTGTCACTCATTGTATAATGACCATAAACGTCACTAACAACAGGCCAGAGTCACCATTGTCTTCGTAAAAGTATCTTTTGTTTATAATATTCACTACACATAGTTGTATAGGAGAGCTGCAGATATAGAAACACAACAGTGCCGGTCGACCCTGTCTTCTGCATTTGGACACAACTTCTGATCCACATCACACCTTCTGTCCTCTGGGAAAGAATCTTTCTGATGTCTGATCCATCCCGGCAATCTGCTGCAGACGCGTCCAGACGTCCAGCATTCATCCATGCCACAGAGGGACATGTGGTCACAATCTGTCCACCTCCATGAGGACAAGGTTTCCTCTGTGGGGTCGAGGGACAGCGAGTGAGGAGGAAGGAAAAGTGACAGTGTCCTGGGATGGGCTGTGAACCAGTCTGTGACTGGAAGAGATGGTGAAGCACTTGCAAAACCCTCTGGATTCTGGCTCACCCGCCCCCTCTCCTCACCTGGCACAAGTCTCTCAAAGAGCTCATCAAGGCACGAAATGAGGCGCTCAGTAATTTGCAAAATTAGGCGTTTATGCATTTTCATTTTTGTGGCAGTTTTAACAACAGCTTGTAAACGTGTGTAAAATGGATAGAGACTGGAATGCAAAGAGGTTTGGTGGTGGTTGAGTCTGAGTGGGACGGCAGTTCATGAGATTTGAAAGACGTGGTCAGTGAATGCATTTTGTGTCAAGGCCGATCCACAGCTCAGTCACGCTGACTTCTGCCGTGCTGACCGTGTGGAGGGGTTCGAAAAAGTGAAAAAAAAAATAAAAACCCTGCAAACCCAGATCCGTCGTAGCACCCTCAAACCCCCAGATCTCCATGGCAGATATTTACAACACAACCGGGCCACAAAAAAAACCTGTGTCAGGTATCATCGCATTTCAAAGGATCTGTCGGTCTTGATTGACAATGCCTGTAAAAAGAAAAATAGTGTAACCATGCCCACATGTCGCCTGGTGCCTCCAACATCCGCTGAGTTTAGGGGGATTTGTTGACGCTACTGGGTGCTAAAAAGTCAGTATCCACAATCACTGGCACTATCAACAATGTGCGGTTGAAACAGTTGAAAACAACACGGCTGGAGGAAGCGGCGGCTTCATGGATGAACTGTGTTGACCTTTGCGGAAACAGCAGCTGTCCAACGACAGATCCTGTCCACCGTTGTTCCAGAAATACCTCCATGTATCGATCAGGGATTGGGTTTCTCTGCCCAGTCACCTCATCCATTCTTTCGTTCCGTCTTGTGTTTTCTCCTCTCTGTCAATTTCTCCGATTTCCTCCTTTGCTTTGTCCGCCTGGCATCTCCTCTCTCTCTCTCTCTCTCTCTCTGTATGTGCAGGAGTGTTTGCATGCTGATCTATGCGGTGCATTTGTTTGCATTTGCGTTTTCTGGTGCAGTAGCAGCAGCAGTGGGAACGATAAAAGCAGCAACGGCAGCGGTAAAAGCAGTAAACAGGTTCTGGATCAACACCCTAAGTGGCACTAAGTGACATCACTATCTGAAGGCTGTAGCGCACACGTTTTTACTCATAAACACCAAATCATTTTCTGGGAGGGGGGGGGGGGGGGGTCACCAAAATGTTCAGTTCACCTTACGGGGACCGTGAATACACATGCACAGTTCATGGGTTTTCCGGTCAGTTCATTCAGCCTGCGAGGGACCAGAGTTTAGGCAGGAAAGGTCGCAGTCGAGTTCGTTCCTTCGCGTGCGACTCGCCGCGGTGTGCAAAACAAAAGTGTTATTGATCAGCTGAATCTTAAATGTGGAGCCTCCATTAATTCTTCCTCCACTGTGCAGCTTCCAAAGCAGCTTGTGTGTTCCTGGTACTGCTTTAAATCTGCCCTGGGTGCCAAGGTCACAGCATTTGGCAGCCATTAAGCCATTAAGACGCTGCAGGGTGGAAACACTCTGATACACCTGCCCTCTACTTCCCTTTGTCCCGTCTCTCTCTCTCTCTCTTTGGCTTTCTGTCTATCCTTCTCTCTCGTCTTTCTCTCCGCTTCATTTTTCTCGCTTGCCTTCACAGTTTCTTTTTTTTTTTTATGCAAGACGCAAAGTCAGTCTGAATGAGGATTATAGAGCAGCCGAAATACTGTACTCGGCGTAATGGCGTAATGCTCAATGTCCTTTGACATGACTCCCCGATAGGCCAGACGGTCCATCATCCGGAAACAGCCGAGACAATCCCTTCACAGGATCTCTATCTTGAGTCGCAGGAGACAGTTGCCATAGCATAGACCAAAAAGTATATCTCTGAAGATGAGTGACCCTAATGAATGTTTCCCCTTCATTAAATGATCATTTCTCTGCACACACAAACACACAGCATTCGCTATCGCTGCGGCTTGATCCCATGTATCGCCATTTCGTATATATAGATACACTTTTTTTATCCGCGCGACCTTAAAAACAACGGCGCATTTATTAGATACTATAAATCAAATGTGCAGTCCACAGTGTGAGGTTAAAAACACACACACAAAAAACTGCAGAAACATAAAAAATTAAACATTAAACCTACAGATTCATTATTACTATTTTTTTACTCTTGTTAAATGATTCATATTTGAATTGGTTCAGGATCCCATTTGGCTTCATTTTCAGACGATATGCAAATGCAAGAGAGTCCTCCTTTACATCAAAGTTATCACGAAATGGAAAAAAAAAACCCTAAATGTTAAAGTAGGAGACATAAAAAAGGGAATACAGATGAGGAAGTGGAACAAAAGTGGCAATATGCATTTATTTAAATGCATGAAATTTAAATTCTTTTTTCCCCCATTATATCTATATATTATGTCACAGTGATTATTATTACCAGTAGTTTCTAGATAGCAGAAAATGTATATAATTATTATCTACAATTGTCTTTGGATTATTACATCTTTGTATGTCCAAACGTATCATCTTGTCAGGAAAAACAGCTTTGTTTTAGGTCGAGGGGGGCGCGGGGGGGGGGGGCTTACTCCTCCTCAGTAGTAATCACACCGAGCACCACTCTGATGGATCACAACACATCTATCATCATTTAACGGCCTGATGAAAGGTCCACCCTCGCCGTGGAACACTCTTCACTTCTGATACCAATATGCATTTTAATCGCTTATACTTATTTCCCCTCGTTGACTGACTACAGTTGCAGCGACATCGGTGGGCACTCCATAACACACCGACAAAATCGAGGAGGGCGTCTTTAGAGTCACAAAGGTGTCATACATTTACAGGATAAGCCAATCTATGTGCTAGCGGTGCGCGTTGTTCTGTTTGTTTTCACCATTTAGAAATTCCTGATACAGTCACTGACTCACCGGGATTTCATAATGACTTACCATCACTATATATATCTATATATATTTTTTGGTATATAGCTTTTCTTGGGGGTGTCCAGCTATTGCTTGACTCTTCCTGTTGGGGGAGGAAAGAATGAGTAAACACTTCTAACCTCTCTCTATCCTTTCTATAGATAGCAACATAATCCTATTACAATTATCCTGAAATGTCCTAGCAAGGACTGCAGAGAGAAGACTCAGACCGCACATGCTACGGCTACCTCTCGGCTCTGACATTAGCGTTCCCCCCCGCAGTTTTTTTGAACATGAGTATTGTAGAGCCTCAGTCCACTGGACCAGGACCACCGTAGCTTCAAATCAGCCAGGAGCAGGGACGAATAGGGGCAGGGGGCAAAAACTGGTCTGGAAAGGTTCAGAAATCACCTGTGAAGTTGGGTATGCAGGGGTAAAAAAAAAAAAACTAACTCCACTCACATTTCACTCAGCAATTTGTAAAGTTGACACGCTTGAATGTCTGCTGGCCCTGGTGACCAATTATTTCTAGTGCATTGTGGGAAGTAAGAGAGGCTGTAAAAGCAGTTGACACCCAAGAAGCAGCAATAAAAGTTAGTTACCTGACAATGACTAAGTACATTTACGTAATTTGAGTATTTCCATTTTATGCCACCTTTTGCTTGTAAAAACTTGTATTTCACAGTATCTCAGAGGAAAGTATTGTACTTTTTAGCATGAAAAGCTTAGAAAATACAGTACAAAACCACTTACAAAAAGCAGTGTCTGGTTGTGGCTCCTGGTCACAGGTTTCAGACAAATGGATGATAGTGAATATAATATGCCCTTAATGAACTGTCAAACTACAAATTAAAAATGACACGCCCATCCACCCACTCATCTGTCGAAGTTATTCGAGCAGCTACAGTTAGCAGCAGTTAGCGGTTGCTTTGAAGCTATCTGTCCATCAGGAAACTCCATAAGAGTTGAGGCAGAGCAGCCAGAGGGACATTAGAGGGAAGACAGGAAATATTTTCTCCACAAAATGATCCACGTTCACCAAAATCAGTGAATAAAGTTATAAAAGTTTTTTTTGTTTTTTTTGTGCAGTAATCAGTGAGGTGTCATTTGTGGTCTGATGAACAGTAAATTCATCAAATTCGACCCACATCGCTTTTCTGAAAACTCAGTTACTGTAGCTGTCGTATGCCGTCGAGCACACTAGAGGCTTTGCCCTTGCCCTTCCTAGCTTCCGGGGCCAATCAGAGGAAAGTGGGCTTTTATGGATGACCTTAAAGAGACAGGAGCTCAAACGGCTTGTTTCAGACAGAGGGTGAACTGAGGGGGCTGCATGAAGGGCCAGGAGAAGATAAATCAGGACTTTTTTTGAACTGTGAATTATGCGAAGCTGCTCTAGTGGAGTCACTGAATGAAAACATATAGCTGGAGATGAGCATAATATGGGAACTTTAAGTCTCTTAGAGATTTAAATCATCAATATAATGTTGATTTGACATGTGTACAGCCAAGTGTAATGACCACAGCCGCTGACAGGAACCACTAGCAGGGTTTTAGAGTTTTGAAATGTAAATGATTTTAGAGATTCAAGATTTAAGAATTTAGGGTGTCATTGTGTTATGAAGTAATGTAGCAAACACTTCGCAAACGCTTTGTGTACCACTCGGGCAGTATCCCCAAACAAAAGAGTAGGCCCCTGCTCTTCTTCAATTTGGATCATCGAGATTGAGTTCAGTAGGCTCTACATGCAGTGACGGGTATGACAGAAAAATCCAAAGCTTTGCAATAAATCCCTTGTAAAAGCTTTTGTCTGGTTTCTTAAGTGAAGACATTTAACATTGTATAATCTAAAAGACCTGGTGCATTTGGATACTGGCACACCAGATCACATCCTTTTATTTGTCTATGTGCAAATACAGAGATATGTTTGAAAAAGAAATATGCTCAGCTAATACAGTAACCCACAATCTTGTCTTTGTCTTGCAGATCCTTGCTATGATCTCCATCCTGTTCATCATCATTTCCACCATTTCGTTGTCCCTCAACACCCTGCCGGAGCTCCAGGTGGTGGATGAATTTGGCCAGTTCAATGACAACCCCAGCCTAGCCCACGTGGAAGCTGTCTGCATTGCCTGGTTCACCATGGAGTACATGCTGCGCCTGCTCTCAGCACCCAACAAGTGGGATTTTATCAAAGCACCACTGAACATCATTGATTTGCTGGCTATCCTGCCTTACTATGTGACCCTCTGCCTAACTGAGTCTAACAAGAGTGTGATGCAGTTCCAGAATGTGCGCCGCGTCGTTCAGATCTTCCGAATTATGAGGATCCTGAGGATCCTGAAGCTGGCCAGGCACTCGACAGGACTCCAGTCTTTGGGCTTCACTTTGCGAAGGAGCTATAACGAGTTGGGTCTGCTAATCCTCTTCTTAGCCATGGGCATTATGATCTTCTCTAGCTTGGTGTTCTTTGCTGAGAAGGACGAGGACGCCACCAAATTCACCAGTATCCCTGCCTCCTTCTGGTGGGCTACCATTACTATGACCACTGTTGGTTACGGAGACATCTACCCACAAACCCTACTGGGCAAGATTGTAGGAGGGCTCTGCTGCATAGCAGGTGTGTTGGTCATTGCCCTTCCCATCCCAATCATTGTCAACAACTTCTCTGAGTTCTACCGAGAGCAGAAGAGACAGGAAAAGGCCATCAAGAGGAGGGAAGCTCTTGAAAGAGCCAAACGGAGTGGAAGTATTATTTCTATTAACCTAAAGGATGCTTTTGCACGTAGTATGGAACTCACAGATGTGTTGGTGGAAAAGAGAGATGACAGTAAGTGTCCTGTGGACAATCACCTGTCACCCAGCCGCTGGAGCTACCACAAACACTACTCCAATACAGAGGTAGGTAGCCCAGGCCGGTCCCAACATTCACATTACCAAGAAGTGGCTCAGCTGGGCTCCCCTCAACGAATCAAGCCTTTGTCTAACAAAGCTACCCCTCAACACCTCAACGTAAAACGCCTGGAAGACACTTGCAACGAGAAGGCAACCATCCAGGAGCACCCGGAAAAAAATGTTGAGGAGCAGATGGAGATGAAAGTGTTAACCTCAACCCAAGCCTGGCAAACTTCGCCTGAAGTGGAAAAAGGAGAAAGAAGCTCTCTGCTCCCCAGTACTGAAGTGGGTCAAACTGGTGCTAAACAAATCCCCCCTCCCTTGGATCTAAGTCAGATCAGCACCATAGAGGTGAACAGGGGCTCTGACAGCATCCAGCCAATGGCCATCATCAAAGAGGGTTTGTATGAGTTTGTGTCCAGCCCTAGAGGAACTGGGACTGAAGATATGGGTTTGGTTCCACAGAGCGTGGAAAGCTTTGGGATGACTTATGACAGCATCCGCAGCTCCTTGCGAGATTATAGCAGCCCTCAAAAGACAAGAGCCCTCAAGGTTGATTTCATTGGATCCCAAGAGGACGTGCTTATGGCGGTGATGACACCTGTGGCGACTCCAGCCTCTGCTGGCTCAGCCAAGCTTGCTCAACTGCTTTCTGATGACAAGGTTTCCAGGTTTCCTCCATCTCCTAGCTCCGCAACGCAGGAAGCTAAGTCTTCGCTGGCGATCCTGCAATCTCCGTCTCTGGCCCAGCAATCCGTCAGTCCAAGCAACTCCCAGGGGGGAGGTGAGGGCTCAACAGCCAGGAGCTTAGAAGGTGAAGGGCAGCTCACAGGCTTAAGCCACCAGGGGAGGAATCACATGGAGAGGTCTGCTGCCGGCTCAGGTGGCAGCGCTAGCCCACTGCTGTCTAAAGCCAGCCCGCTCAACTGCACCCAGGAGCTAGTAACTGTGGAAGGAGGGGAGGAAGGAGAAGGAAGGGACGGAGCAGAGCAGAGCGGAGAGAAACGAGAAAACCACATTGTTCTGGACGGAAGCCTGACACCGCCCTGTGAAACGAGCATGTGAGTCCGAAGGTACCGAAGGGTTCACAGACAGGGACACCAAATGGATGGGTTGATGAAAAGGTCGACGGGATGGATGACAGCATCTACCCAGAATAAACCATAACAGCTATTACCTGGTGTGGACAAAGACACATACACATACAAGTGTTAACAAAACTATCGTAACAGTTGTTTTAGTTTTTCTGGAGAGACACACTTCCTCATATCCCCAGAAGACTTTTTGGAATCTCATCTCTTTTTTTTGTTGTTGTTGACAAGCACTACTGCCCAGAAACAGCCATCTCACAGCAGTGTGGTCACATGGCTTTATTACTGGAAATTGAGGAAAGTCAGGAACACGTGCCCACTGTCTGGGTACCATTTGAAAGACACTGTCTCATGTCAGTGTTGTTGACTTATTCTTTGACGACCAGACTGATATGCTGCGGAGCAAAACAGCGACAATTGGTGTGAGCAAATGAAGCCTTGTGTGAATGAGAATATTTACGACTATCCCGAAGAGTTTTTGCGTACAGCTCAACGGGTATAATTTACAGTTTCCTATTTCTTGCTATTCAGGCCTATTTCTTATGGTGGACTAATAACACGGGCAAAAAGACAGAAGGTGGGAGGAAATAATATTTTTTACAATTGTCTAAGCAACTTTTGAAAATTGGTCTTTTACTAGACTTGAAAAAAACAACAACAACAACAGTCTTTATTCTGTATTTATGGGTCATGCTTACTCATTGTTCTGTCAGTCCAGGTATTACGTTCTTGTAATAGGACCCAGATCAAACACAAGCACATGATACAAGACAAAAAGTCCCACTCTTATCACTTCAGTGGACTCAAATGGCATCGTATAGTCCATGAGGACATATGCAGCCGCCGTATCCCGAACACTGATATTTGTCTCAGTGCTTCAACAATGTATGTTCTATGTATATTTCTGTTTTTGGTTTTAAATTTCTGTCTCTCCTTTTTCTAAAATACCCAAAAATGAAAGCAGGGTCTTGAAGGTGAAAAGGTAATAGAATAGGGATGCAAAGGGTACTGTATTCACTGCTAGACCACTGTTTGCATACACTTCTAGAATAAGAAAATCCTAAAAAAAAAATGAAACAGCTTAGGAAACAGCACTATATACTCATAAGAAGACAGGTGGAATGAGCATATGTACAAAGACAAAGACAGAAAGGAAAGCGCACAAGGACAGTGGGCACGTTCACTGACCACTCATGTGTGGGTCATCACACACTGCCTGTGTCCCAGCTCCGGGGCTCCTCCTTAAATGTCATGCATTTCTATAATGAATGTGTTAGAACAGGCGGATGAGGCTTGGCCTCCAAATATGGCTGAGAAATGTGACCTTCTTTTCCTACCCTCTATCACAACATTGACTGGCCACTTGTTTAATGGTGTGTTCAGGCAGCCCTCCTAAATTCAGTAATATCAAGGGAGCATGTAGTATTAGAGTTGACGAAGAGCACCCAAACACACCATCTGTTTTGGTCTCTGTGAGACTAGTGTCTTATTAAAGGATCACTCCGGTTTATTACAACTTGGGTCTTATTTTGTAGTTTTGACCATCAGTCATTATAACACTTACTCATCGTATTCACCAATTTAATAGCTGAGATCTGGGAACATGGTGACATCAGTGAAAAGAATACCAGATCAGACAGGTTGGAAACACGCAAACGGGTCAGTCAAACGTATTTGGAAGAGAAAACAAAGGCAAAATATTACCCAAACATCCATCAGGGTTTACAGACTCACCACTTAGGGCCTCAGTATGCTTCAAACAAAGTACCTGTCTGATTTGAATGGGGGAGGAGGCCGCATCCAACAATCTTTTTAACTTTTCCAAAACCGACCTTCACTTCCACACCTATTGGCCAGGGGTGTGGAGGTGTGAGAGCAGACAAGGTTGAAACTTTCCCTTCAAGTTATCCTTTTTCAGTTCGCCACACCTCTCCTTTCCGCCACTTTCCGTGCGAACAGCTAAAGTGTGCGTCGCTGTCTCCTTTTGTACTCGCATCAAGACTGTAAAGGCCTGAGAAAGACACAGAGCCCTTGGAGAGAGATGAGGTCAGAGAGGCGGGCCAAGTGCGGCCATTCACAACAGGAGCGAACGCGTTCTGGTTTCTTTCAAGCATACTGAACCCTTTGCTGCAGTTTCACGTGCACAGTTTTCCTGCGTTTTCCTGCGGATTATCAGCAACACTTCAGGTGCGTCTGCCTTTAGTTGGACCCCCAAATGAAGTGGTCTAGATAATCTGGATAAACTGTCTTGTTCCCATGCTCCCAGACCTCAGTTCAATTAGCCTGGTGACTATGTTATCACAACCAGTCGGAAAAATGGACGCAACTACCGAAATAAGACCAAGTGGTAATAAACAAATAAACTATCCTTTGAGGGAGGAGGTGCAACTTCACCCTACTTGGCCTTCAGTCCTGCAAAGGCCACACCACTGAAGAATATGGCCCCCTGAATCCATGTGACTCCACTCCACTGTTTGCACTGTTCTACCCAGTGCATATTCACATAGGATTGACTGGAGAGGGGATAACGAGAGGGAGCCTGAGTCTGTGTGACTTATTTTGCATGTGTGCTGATTGTATTGCAAAGGTAGTAGAGGAGTGCCCTCTACAGGCACTCTCAGGGCACTTGAATGAAAGGATCTGATGCCTCTTTAGCACTGTGTGTACTCTTACTCAACGGGTACACGCTCATGAGATCGGCGGCGCATTGAATGCACGCTGACGCATTCAAACACACGTTTGACCGCGTGCACAACGGAGTACTCACGCACGGTGCACGAGTGAGTGTGTTAATGACGGGACCAGTCACAAGGTGAAACAGGAATTATTATCTGTGCTCCCAAATCAATACTTACTCACTCTTTCTAGATGACGGTGTCATATTTTTTTTTTGTTTGTCAGTTAAAACGAATGTATCGCGTTTTTATAAGAGGAACTATGGCGCTATGTGTTGTTGTTGTTAACATCTCAGTATACTTAAAAGAAAATGGGTGCCTTTTCATAAATAGACAATTTATGAGAAGGTGAAAAAAAAACTGTATCCTCAATATGGCCAGATTTTATTCTGTTTTTTTTTCCCGTCTTTGTTCTTATTTTCTCTCTTGTTTATCTTTGTTTAGTGGATATTTTGATATGCAGAATCCTCAGGCTCTCAGGTTTTTGCATACCGTTACAGCTCTGTGTTGTTCTCTAATCACATTCAATGTCAGTCATCTAGTTTTCACGCAATATAGCTACAGGTTCTAACCTCACTGTGCCACAACACATTTTTTTTTGTTTCATTTTGTTTTTTGTGGAAAGCAGTGGCTTCAGTCACGCTCACTAGTGAGTTCAGCTTGGATCACTGACACCCCCCCGATTCACCTCCTCCAGGACAGCACAGCTCTGCCCGGTTTGTTTGATCAGACGTGGCTCTGTGGTACGGAAGGCGTCGGCTTGTCACTGCTGCAGATCAGGGACCTATGCACAAAATGTCCATTTGCATTTGCTGTTGTTATCATTTAGGTATTGGACAGCTAGCTAAACATACAATCACACCAGCCAGACACTAAAAACCTGCTTCTTCATCTCTCCTGCCCGCTCTCCTTCTTTTATCGTTTCTTGTAATGTTCCACTCTTCCATCCTCATCTACTTTGTTTGTTTAACAGTAGCCTGTGTGATGATTAGTCAGTTTCATTATTTGCAAGTCAACATGATGATAGTGAATGATAGAGACTTTTGATTCAGTTACCAATATGCAAGACAAATAAATGTGTTCATGTGACTTTTGCCTTGTGTATTTTTGTGTATGCATGTGTGTGTGTGTGTTTGTGGATGCTCACTTTACAGAGGCAACCTATGCTGAATAAATGAGAAATGGGAAAACAAGTTAAAGTTAAAGCTAAGGCCATCTTGACTTGCTGCAGCATTAAAATGCTGCATACATGTTATATTAATCATAATCTGACAATACATGATACTGCAGTATTACACTGACAGGGGGCATTCTGCTGCCCTACTTTTAAGTACATTTTGTCGTTAATATACTGTACTTCTACTCATTCACGTAAACGTTTGAATGCTTGTGTTTCTACAGTGTGGTACTGCTGCTTTTAAGGATTTGACTTCTGCCACCACTTAAACACACACTCACAGCCCTACTGGTTTACATTTGGAATGGGGACCAAGTTTTATGATCATCACCTGTGGGGACGACCCCTACTAGAGGTTCTAGAGGTATGAAAAATGATTCAGGTACACTTGCCATTGCTTAGTTGGCTTCTACACACAATCTCTGAATTGATGAAGTAATGACTTGACCATGCTAACTGGGGGCAGTAAACATGGTTGAAGAGGACCTCATTTAAATATAATTTGCATAATTCACACAAATTCCCATTTGATTACTGGGGACCATGCTAGAACAATAAAGTTTATTCCTACATTAAAAATTGCAAATTATAAGCGGAAGATCATGAATTGATTTATACATCAGGCCCAAAGGTCAATAAATTGTACTTTTGAATGATGGTACAATATACAGGTCTCCGTGTCCTCTGTCCTCCTGCTGACATCAGACAGTCCTTTGGTTGGTCAGTATGTATGGGCGAGGATGGAGGGGCTAAAAGTGGCCCGATCTCTCGGCTCTGCCATGCATTCAGCCGTCTTCACAACTGCTTAATGTATATTACTGGCTCTCATTATCCAACCATTGACGCCGAGTGGACACACCATCCATATAGCCTGCAGACTCCATCACTTTCCCCCGATAGGGTGGAGGCTGTGAAAAGGGTCGGTGCAGTGACTTGGAGTTAAACCCACAACTTTGCATCCTGTGGATGAATTCCTAGGCGCTCTTTGAAAAAGATTGTATTTTCCAGCATAAGGCTGCTCACCTAATTTAAAATCACATTCATTATCTAAATGAAGACGTCAGGAAATCATATTTAAAATATTCTGAATAAAATAACCGAATAATAGATTTAGATTATTTAGGTAGATGCAAATATAGTGCTATATATGTGTATGTATATATAAAATATAAAATGAATTGTACGTAAGATAACCACATTTCATTCATTTGAGTTTTGACGGGTAAATGTAATATAACGTGCATGGAACGTAATAACGATAATAAATGACGTAACATAAAAGCGTGCGCTCAGAAACCTGCGGGTGACGTCAGCCACGCTGCGCCCATGTTTAGCTCCAGCCTGAGGAGAGAGAGAGAGAGAGAGAGAGAGCCCGGCGTGTCTGTTTGGGACTATACACGGGACGTTATTCGGTGCCATTTTGTGGTTACGGCAGGTTTTACTTGTTACTGGCAGACAGACACGGCCGTGACTCCGACCGCCTCACGGCACGTTCTCCGGCCGAGCGTAGCCGGGTGTGAATGACATCAGCGCGCCGGAGGGAGGACCGGGCAACACCGCTGTCTCCCTGCGGACCGGAGGTAAGCGACAACGGCGGCGCCGCACCGGCAGCCTCACTGCTGGTCACTGGTCTCGCCGCAGACGTCCAGCGGTCTTCCCGTTTCAACCACAAGCTTCGCCGTTGCCACGTAACCTTCCGCGCAGCGAAGTAACGTTACGCGACATCCGCATGTGGTGGTGGTGGTGGTGGTGGTGACAGCAGTGGCGACGGTCGCGAAACTAGTCCGGCGTCGCAAATGTTTAAATCGAACATTTAAGAATTGAAGAAAACAAAATCACGCAGGGACACATGTAGTCAGCTGGCTCTCACATGCTGCTGGGTTGAAGAACTTTGTGGAAGGTGTATCTGCTGCCATCAGATTGTGAGGAGCAAAGATGTTCACCTCTGGCATGTGGGCGGAGCAGAAGTGTATGTAGTATAGGTAGCTCAGAAGCTTGAGTAAATGTACCGTGTTACTGTACTGCTACGACCCGGGGTGGGGGTACATGTGGAGTGAAACTTCAAGTTGAACTGTTCAACACAGAAAACGACCAGGTAAACTACGATGAAATGCTTTCCAAATCCAAAGAAGAGCGTTAAAAAAAACAAAACTGAACTAAAAAAAGTCAACCACTGGTGGTGGGTGGGTGGCGCGGCTTTGTGGTAAACTGCCCATTGTCCATCTACCCTCACAACTTACAATATGATGCGTGGCGTTAACGTCAGCACGTCAAATGCGACAAGGCGTTCTGTTTTAGGCATCCAATACGAGGAGGGTGTGACGGTACATGAAATCCATGGTTCGCCGCGTGCCACGGCTTTTGGGGTCACGGTTTGTAATGTTTCCGGTACAGCAGGGAAAACAACAACAACAACAACAACAAAAACGCTATGTCAACAACTCGTTATTAACAGTGTTTTTACAATTCCAGGACAGATGACGTACGTTTCTCATAGAACGTTCTGGTTCAAAGCCACATCCACATGTAGACAGAGACAGGAACACCGACTGTTGAGGGAATTCTCTGATACCTAGATAACATAAATCTTTTCAAAAATGTGTGTCACTGTGTATCCATATGTTCTCACTGTGTGTGTGTGTGTGTGTGTTTGGGCGCAGAATGCCGTCTCTGTCGGAGCAGCTGCAGGAGGTGCGGAGTCGGGCCGAAGTTTGTCTGTACTCTGGCGGCAGGGTGGTGGAGGTGCGGGCCGGGGTAATGTCTATGGCTAATCTGCCTTTACCACCCTGCTCCAAATACCGCCACATCGCCGCCGAGACCATGGTCATAGAAAACAGCTTTGGCAGCAACAGGAAGGAGGTGAGAGAGAGGGAACAAGCGCACGCACAATATCCCCACCTGGAAAAACCTACATCCACGTCAAACCCAGACAGAGACCAGGGTTGGGTAAATCAGGATCGTTGGTTACATTTGGCTAACGCTGGCAAATTGACGTTGCATTGCTGTCACAGCCCTGCAGGGTCTGTGCCCACATGCAGCAAGCCAGTGGGTCCTGAGGCTCACGGGAAAATGATCAGGGGAATTGTTTGGGAGGAAATAGAGTGCTGCGGGGGAATGAGTCCCAAAACCCGGGAATGAGTTCGCATTTTGACACTTCCGGTTCCCTTGTGTGGAAATCAATGGGTTTTTGGTTAGATGCCTGAGATTTCAAGGTTTTGTTCTACGACATAAAATACACCAGTAGATACCCCCACTCGTGCATTTTGAAGCCTTTATGTGTCTTAGAAAAGGCGGTTGCTACCAAACACCCCAAAAGTGAAAATTATGAATGTTTGTATATTGTGGTGGTTTTGTAGCGCAATCGCTAGCTTTTTTTGTGTTCGTCAGGATTGGAGGAATGTAGATTTTCAAGGTCCCATATGATGCTCATTTCAAGCTCTATATTTTTATTCTGGGACTCCACTAGAGTAGCATGGCATGATTCACAGTTAAAAAAAAGTTCTGATGTATCTTCTTCTGGCCCTTCATGCAGCTCAGTTCCCCCCCTCAAACAAGCCCTTTGAGACAAACTGAACAACCTCCAAACACTTGAAGAGTAGTCCTGAGCAGAGCGCCCCGATAACTCAGACAGACTGAGCGGGTGGATGAGAGCGTCCCTGTACTTGGTGGGTGCTGCTGTGCCTGGAGCAGATGGCCTGCTGGGGGGGGGGGGGGGGGGGCGTGGCTGAGTGCAGTGACATCACAACCTTACGGAAGTCCCGACGGCTCGTTTAAAGGCACAGTTTCTGAATCCGGGCTGTGTTTCATTTCTCCGTGGACCGAGCGTTTTGATGCTTTCACAGTATTTATACAGCACCCAGACCTGCTGTATAATCAAACAAGACATGGACATCTCACTGTCTACAATATGGGACCTGCAGAGCAGCTGCAGGTTGGAGACCCCAGTGAATCAATGTGTAGGAAAATTTTGTAGAAACTAGACCAAAAAACCATACATATAAATATATACACTACTCTCTATGTTTTTGCAAGAGAGTTTTACTTACTGATTTAAAACTACTTAACTCTCTCTGCTTCTTCTTCTTCAGACCCTTGCCTCTCTCCAGCGCTTGTCTACAGCATTGAACATCCTGGAAAAGTATGGCTGTAACCTGACAAATCCCAACAGGCCAAAGTACTGGAGGACCGTCAAACACAACAACCCAGTGTTCAGGGCCACTGTTGATGGTATTCAGGTAACAAACAAAAAGAAATAGCATATTATAGAGTGAAGTAGAGTGTAGCAAGCACTCTATGAAAAAGTACTTCTCAAGGAGTCAAAAGAACTTAAAACAATAGGAAGTCACTTGGTTCCACCCAGTCCTGTGACTTTTGATTGCTGCTTATCCGGTCCTGTCCCGAACCTGCCCCAAAAACTGAAACCTTTTTCCAATCCTGTCCTGAACCAGTCCCATTCCTGTCCCGGTCTTGTCCCGAATGTGTTCCTCACCCTGTCCCTGCTAGAATGTTCTCCTAATCCTGTTCTTTTTACTCTCCATGTCAAGGAATGATTTCCCCGTGCTGATTGACAGAACTTTGGAGGGTCTAAAGTTGGAAGTTCACCCGTTTGTTCTTTCCGCTCCCAGGGAGGACGAGCAGTGCTCTGTCTCTATGGTTACTCCAATCAGCAGCCGGATGGGCTCAGCTTCCCTGACGATGTCACGGATCCTGATGTGGGCAGAGTTGCTGCAGTAACGCTAGAAGTGATGAGCCTGAGGATGGAACTAGAAATGCTTATTAAGGTGTGTGTAATTTCCATGTAAGCAATGTGTCTGTAGGATAATGTTTTAGAAGCTTTTATGGCGATTGTGTAGTCATAAGCTGCTTTATTCGGAGGCACTGCACTGGCATACATGTACAGGTTGTACATTTTGCTCGACTTGAATTAGGAAGCACGAATGATAACTTGTTCTTGGTTTGATCCCAGGAGGCTCATCCCCACCCTGAGTTCTATGAGAGAATCATTCCTGCACTGAGACACAAGGTAGAGTCCATCATACCACCATCGTATCTGTCATCCCTTCAGTTGCATGTTTAAGTTCAAGAATACGTTGGCAAACATGGGGGTACGTATGGGGTAAATCAATATCAAATCACATGGGGTGAAAACCTCTGCTGCACTGAAACTACTTAACGGAGGACACCTTTCTGAATTTTCACACTTCCCCAGTTCACACCAGGATGTATTGAGAGAACTGAATACTATTTTATTTCGAATGAAAACTGCTAAGAGGCCGCATGTGCCGCATGGGCTTCCCAGGGTTTCCACGCTTTTGGATAGAGCATGAGCATTAAAGTCCTTCTCTGACTGAGCTGGCTGACTTTCTACTGACACCCTGTGCACATGAACCACAGGAAAATGTTTCACTGCTGCAGCGCTTTTAGACCTATAGAGTGCTGCAGGAATGAGTTTAGCACTTTTACACCTCCGGTTCCCTCATCTCAAAGTCAGTGGGTTTTTGGTTAGATGCCTGAAATAAGGTCTGTGGTTAACACAAGCTTAAGAGATTTCAGCGTTTTGTTCTACGACATAAAATACATCAGTAGATACCCCCCACTCGTGAATTTGAAGCTTTTACGTGTCTTTAAAAAAGGTGGTTGCTAACAAGCTGCTAAATGAGACAACAGAGGTTGTCGCAGACATAAAACGTCTTCATGCCAAACACGGAAAGTAATCTACTCACTAGTCCGCCTTTACAGCCTCGTTGTGTTTATACTCTATATCTATCTATCGTCTCTTCAAAGTGAAGCTTAGTGGTGGTGACGTTGAAGTAATGCGACCGTGGCGTAGTTTGTTTATAACGTTAGCTTTTTACTTCTGGCGATTCCGTTTACTGTTAGTAAAAATGTCAGTGAAGATTATCTTGCTGAACAAAACGTGTGAGTATCATAAACTTTTGTTTTGCCACAGAGCTTATTTTCTTCTAATCCAAAATCCCATGGAATAATCCCATTGGCTTTTTGTCGAGGGAACCAGGGCGACGCTAACGTCTGGGTTGGCCTAGAAAAATACGTCATCCCTGCAGCAACTCTATTATGGTTTCAATTCTCATGACACAAAAAAAATGTTTGAGACCCTAAAGAAAATGCAATTGTTTTAACAGCCATTTCTTTTTGAATGATTTTTAATGAATGTGTATCGGAAAACGTTTTTTTAGAGCAATTCCGATTGTGACCATTACGCCAAATCTGCCTCATAGTCGACAGTTTTGCCAGATTGGGCTACTTTTTATTTGATTGGGCAAGTAAAAGTGGTTAGGGGGCACTTTATTATTATTTGGGCAACTTTTTGTGTCATTCGGGCAGTTTTCGCACTGATTCTGTGGCAGCTAGCTAGCTAACACATACGGGAAACTCTACTGTGAGGTCAATATATATAATAGGGCATAGTAGAGAATAGGTGAGGCAGAGAGGGGTGGATAAGGCAGGCGTTTTGAGCATGGGAAATAATAAATTCATTTAATGATGACATTTTATGTTCAATATCAAAATCAGAATCAGAAACTGTTTATTGCCAAGTAACATACATTACAAGGAATTTGCCGTGGTCTGAAGGTGCTATTGTTTTGACAACAAATAAGTAGAATATAAAAGGTAAAATAAGAATAAAAATGAAAAACGTTGCCCAAAGGACTTGATAGCACAGGCAGTTTTCTAGCTAGTACAGATTGTGCGGATGGATAGAACGTGATCAGTTTGTTTCCTGTAAGCACAGCAAATGAAAGCTACAAGTGAAAACATTGAATGAATTGCGCTGCCGTACCCGTAATTCAATCTAACCTCACCGTCAGAACATTCATGATAAGAAATAAACATGGCACACAACAAAGAGTTCCAGTTCTCCAAAATTTGGATGATATAAGAACACGAATGACATATTCACATATGCGGGTGTTCTACTTAAAAAAAAAAGGTTCAGAAATGTTTCAAGTCCGTCTTAAAATAATTGTAGGATTGTAGGATTTGTTTTTTGTTTTTTTTCCACTTGTGGATTTTGTCCCCCATCACTTACATTGAAAGCGCACTATGAAGGGACGTCTTAATGACAGGATGACGAACAGGAGGAACGATTACAGCAAGCAAAACCTCTTCAAAGCGTTCATATGGGCACCTGTCTGTTGCTCTGAGGCAGGCCTGAAAAAATGATGCGCCTATCCAGTTCTTTTTCCATTTTCTTTGCCTTTTTTTAGGCCAGCAAGCATTTTTTTTTTATTTGGTCAGGTTTAAGCATTGTACCAAAATTGCCAGGCCAGTCTTATAATCATATACCCTTTATCATCCTCCTTTTGTTATCCTGTTGCTGTGGGCTGGTGAGGAGAGCTTTCTCTGATGAAGCCATCTTGGTGTTATTACATTACTCTGCCGCGCCAGCTCTTCAAGTGAGCTTTTACCCGCTCTCCTCTCCTCTTAGGATGTGGGTCTCAACACCGACGCTGTGGTCTACCACTCCTCCGCCATTTCATGCCACTCCGACGGCCAGACCAAGTCCCTGGCCTTCCCCCTACACCGTCACTCCTCCAGGGAGAGCAGCCACGGCCACTCCCTGTCCTCCCACCACCAAGGTCTCAGGTCCATTCAGGTCTTTTCCACTTCCTCAAACAAACACCCAGGTGAGGAGAGAAAACCACTCTTTCACTGCACCGACAACTTAGTTCGCTCGGTGTTTATTTGTGCTTGTTTTATGTGTATTTATAGACAGGCTGCATGCTGTTGTAACTAAGACACACACGTCATTTACCCCTTGCTGATCAATAAAAGTGGTTTTGGTTCAACACATTGAAACACCAAGACTGTGTTAGAATAACTGGTTGATGGTGTATTGCTTGTATTAGTGGTAGGACTGTAAGAAAATAGGGTGTGTATAGTGTGTATAAGTGTGTATGTGACTTGTATGTGTGGAGGAATAGCCAGTGCTTATACTGGTGCTAATGGGAATCCTAATAAAGCCAGAAAGAAAACTCTGGTGGCATATGACGCGCGTCGAAACCCCTGTACTCATAGTTTTCACACCGGCCTCGATGAATCCTGATCCGGCTGCTGTTAACCTGACTACTTCTTCTGTCCACGGCGTGTCCAGTGTGTCCTACCAGTGTGTCAACTGATGCGTGATAAATGACGCAACGTATGGCCAGTGTGCGTTGCTCTTAACAGTTCTAAAACAAAGGTAGTAGTAACTAACATGCTTGGTAAGAACATATATTTCTCATCTCTAAGAATACAATGTTCACTATTCCTTAAGACACACACGTATATATATATATATATATATATATACAGTGCTTAACAAATTTATTAGACCACCTGTCATAAAAATGAGAAAACACAAATATTTTAGAAATCTGTCAAAAACTTGTTTCAAACTAAAAATTGCATTGTTATTTATTAGGCAAATAACAAACTGGAACAGCTAAATAGTCCTTATTCACATATATTAACAAATATTTCTTAATATTTTGTATAACCTCCTTTGGCCCTGATAACAGCTTGCATTCTTGCAACCACAAAACAAATGTTTCTGTTCAGGAATGCAAGTAAATAACTGTAATTTGGCATCTCAATCAAAAAATAATAATGTGCTTTACTACTTTTTTGTAAAACAGTAAATTTGCTGCTCGTTTTTAAAGCCATGAATAGTCAGGATAGTAATAGTCAAGACTCATTTTTATCTGATGGCTTTCTCTTAACTGATTGTATTTGTTTATAACGAATTGTTTGTATTTCTCGATTTGACTTGCTTTTGTTTTTATTGCAAAGCACTTGAAATGTGCTATATACAGTAAACAACGCTATAATCATATTTGGTCCAGGCTGACGTGATTGTTTAGCGATGGAAAAACTTGCAGGTTTGTTTGTTTGTTATGTTTTCACATTTTAGAAGCCGAGGTGTCTTAAAGTTGCGTTTCAATTCATAGGGGCAATGTTGCACCGCGTTGCGTCACGTGACGCTCGTCATTTGATGCCCGTGGCACACTGAGGATAGAATATGTAGTCAAGTTCCTGAGACTTTCTGTCACACATTATAGTGGAAAATAATGTGGCAGTGTTTGGTACAGTGTATTGCTATCTCTGTTTTCAGAGAACTGCGCTATCTGTGAAATATTCCGCATCTCTGCCCACTGCCTCACCTGCCTCCAGGGGCTCTGTTCAGAATGTGACAGGCTGTACCACTCCTACCCTGAGAGGGCTAACCACCGTCGAACAGCTGTCACCTCGTCATCATCATCATCATCGTCGTCCCAAAACAGGAACAGTCCCAGGTCAGGATCAACAGTTCTGGCAATATAAACTGAGAATACTCTGATCCCACTACAGCCAGTGCTGGTTCTGACTACTTGTCTGTCAATACCAAGTAACAGTTCACTCCAGGATTCTTTGAACAATTTAACCTTTAACTATTGACGTAAACAGCAGGTGTGTGTGTCAGCATCGCTATAGCTTAAGGAGTCACTTTCTTTGCTGCTCAGCTGCCCTCTTTCCCCACCTGTGGTTGTGCGCAGATCAGTTGTTATGGCTTCCCTGTGAATTAGGACCTTTTAATTATGTCATTAATTCGCAGAACAAATGAAAGATGAAATGCCGTTGCTGGTTTTCATTTTCATCTGAGTAATGACTGGCTAACTGAGCTGCCAAGACTGCGCTTCCTTTAAGTGATTGCGTTGCCCTAAACAAGCTCAAACCAATCAAATTCTGTAGGTTACAGACAGTCAGGGCTCTGGCTGAAGTTGAAGCTGATCACGGCAAAGTCTAGTGGCAGTTTAGACCTAGTGGTCAAGTCAAAATGTCAGAACTGAGCGCTAGTATGACTATGAGAAGTATGTGAAGAAAATCAATATGTATGGATGTATATTCTGTCTGTACAAATTGCTACTTAACTGTAAGTCCCTTTTCCCCTGTTTCAGTTCTTCCACCTGGCATTGCCTTCACTGCACTAAAGTCAACTCTGTCCAGGATGTGCTGTGTGAGGAGTGTGAGCGCCCTCGCTTGGAATCGATCAGCTCTAAAGCAGATGAATCCCAGCCTGCCACCATCACTGGTCTGTGTTGTCTCTTGGTACATCCCACAGCTCCAGTAATCCGACCTCCTTTATTCTACTACTTTCTAGTTTCCTCCATGACATAGAAACTGAGATAAAAGCAAATACATCTATACATTTGAATCTGAATATAAATTGGCATTTATTCTTGACTTACTATTCCTGCTGTCACATTGAAGAACGTTGTTAGGCTTGTTGACTTAAAACAACTCATTATGTATTCATTGAAGTATGCATTGTATTCGGTATATAATCAATCGACACCTTAACACGTTGGAGGGGTTTGTGTGTCCCTGTAACCCTGGGAGCCATGTTGTTCGGGGCAATAACTCTTAGTAGGGTCTCCCAAGGCAAATTGGTCCCAGAGGAGAGGCCAGACTAAGAGCGATTCACAGACCTTATATGAATTGGCCAAGAAGAAGCTGCAGCACCTCGCCTGAAACAGGTTTCCCTGGAGACCTGGGAAAGAAGCTCACCGGCGAGCATCTGGTGGCCAGGCCTTAACCCAATGTAGCTTGGACGGGCACAGCCCTGAAAGAGCGACATAGAGCCGTTGCCCTGTGGGCCCATCACCTGCAGGGATAGGCATTGGGGTTGAGTACATTATAAGCCAGGCGGCACGCAAAGACGGGGCCCAAGGCATGCTGACCTCTGGTATCACAGACTAGGTTCTAGGAATGTGGAACATCACCTTTCTGCCGGGGAAGAAACTGGAGCTGGTACAGGAGTTCTCCCCGGGGATTGAGTGGGTTGCTTCTATGCGACTGCGACTATTGCTGAGAGGAAGGCTCTGACTATTGTTTGTGCTTATGCACCAAATGGCAGTTCACAGTACCCAGCCTTCTTGGAGTCACTGAGTGGCATGCCAGAAGGGATACTGCCTGGGGACTCTATAGTTCTGCAAGGGGACATCGATGCTCACGTGGGCAATGATGGAGAAACCTGGAAGGGGGTGATTGGGAGGAACGGCCTGCCTTATCTGAACCTGAGTGGTACTTTGTTGTTCTATGCTTCTGTGCTAGTCATGGAATGGCCCTAACAAACACCATTTTCAAGCATAGGGTGGATTCTATTTGTACTTGTTACCAGAACACCATGTTCTGTCCATTGTGGAGGAGGCTGCTAGTAGTTGTGGTCAAAAGGTTGTCAGTGCCTGTTGTGGTGGCAACCTAAGAACCCGCTGGTGGACACCAGCTGTGAAGGAGGCTTGGTTGGCCCAGGGGTCTCTTGAAGCAGCACACAGGTACCGGGAGGCCAGAAGGGCTGTGGCTTTGGTGGTCGCCAAAGCAAAAACCAAAGCAATGGAAGCGCAGAGAAGCGTGTACGACTGCGACTCTGCCTCCTGATCTGGATCCTTGGTTGTCACGGTTTTGGTTCACTAATAGTCTGTCAGATTTCTAGATATAGAGCCGCTCAATCCAAAGTGGGATGAATGCCGTCTCTCCTCATCAGACCAGGTCTCCTCCAGAAAGTCTGCCAAATTATCTACGAAGTCCACATCGTTTGCTGGACACCACCTCAACAGCCAGCGGTTGAATGATGACATGGGGCTAAACATATCATCACTGTTCAAGTAAAGCCATCTGTCCATCAAGAAACTAACTAACTCTCCTTCACAACCGAAAAAGCACTTTCTGCGAGACAAACTGAACAACCTCCAAAAACTTGGAAGAGTAGTCCTGAGCGGTCGCGTGGTCGAATAACTCCGACAGACTGAGCGGGTGGATGAGCGTCCCTGTACTTGGTGGGATGACCTGCTGGGGGGCGTGGCTGACGTCACAACCTTACGGAAGTCCCGACGGCTCGTTTCAACATGGTGTCTGAATATGGGCTGTGTGCATTTCTCCGTGGACAGAGCGTGTTGGCACTTTATATTTGAACTGACATTTATGTGTTAATGTGTTCTTCTCAGAGTGGCAGTGTAAGAGCTGTACCATGGTGAATGCAGCCAGCAGTATTCTGTGTGAGGTGTGTGAAAGACCTCGTTTGGCTACACGACCTCCAGTGACCCCGTCACACCCACCGATCACCCCCCCCAGACCACCAGCACCAGTACTGGGCATGCCTGGTGACCCTGACAGCCAGGTCAGTTAACTGTTAGTGTGTGTGTGTGTGTGTGTGTGTGTGTGTGTGTGTGTGTCTCAACATAACCCTAACCCTACTTGATAGATTGGCACACACTTTTGGACACATATGGTTCCCTGATGGTAAATCCCAATGACATTTGTGGTTTAGACTGAATTGTCTCATCAACTATTAGATGGATTGTCATATAATTTGGTATAGACATTCATGTTACCGTTAGGATGAATTGTAATAACTATAGTTGTACTGCTCCCCCCTTGTGTGTGTGCAGGTACGCAATTTAGGAGTAAGCCGAACTCCATCCAAGCTCCTGGTGCTTTATTGGGCTGGACCCTCGTATACAGTATGAATAGGAGTCTATTTTCAAACTTAAAAGCCTCTCTTAACTCTATGAGATATAATGATAATAGTATGACAATAGTGAGGAGTAAATGACGATGACATATTAACATATTGTGGATGCGTCTTACAGGCTATCTTATGATTCAGGCACAGCAGACATGGCATGTGGTTAAGCTAACACTTACCATGTGCTAAGGTACAGAAATGAGACTTAAATTAAATTAAATACTTTCTGGATATTGTTCTATGGTCTGTGCTAAACCGATACTTACAGGCGATGCTTTCGAAGCCATAAACAAAAGGAAGAATTGCAGCGGATGGTTATTGAGACCATTAAGCAAAAATGTTGCTGCATACTAAAACTAAAATGGCAGACTTCCTGTTCTGGGTCAAAGTGCTTGTCGCGACTTCCTGTTTTGGGTCAAAGTGCATGTCAAACTGAAGAAAGCAGGAAGGGGCACTAATTCACAAAACCTGACGGCAGAACAAAAGTGATCCTCTGACTTTGCCCCTGGTGGCGTCATCGGGTCACAATTTCAGTCTGACCAATACTTTGGTTTATCCCATCAGCCTCAGCAGTACCACATGTTTAATGCTGATTAGCAATTGTTAGCATGCTAACATGCCCAACTAAGATGGTGGCCATGGTAAACATTATACCTCCTAAACATCAGCACGTTAACAATGTCATTTTGAGCATGTTAGCATGCTGATGTTAGCATTTAGTACAGCCTCACCCAGCAGCTAGCATGGCTGTAGACCTTTAGTTTTGCTATCAAATCATTTGTGTCTTCAGCCAACACAACTAACTAAACTCAGGGTTAACTAACTGTCTCAGAACATTTTCTTTATATTGCCTATAATAGGTATCGTATCATGTAATCCTTTTCAAGAAACTTGCCAGGAAATTGTATGTGGGACTGCAAAATATGAGAGATGGGAATGCAAATGGCCACTGAAACCGAATGTGGGAGATGCAACTGCATCTTTGATTTAATGTCTGGGAGAGGATGTGTACATTTTGCCATTACTAACTAACTAGACACAGAGGTTAGAGAGAGAAAGAGAGGCAGCACAGAATATTTGGCAATAAATTAAAAGATGCTCATGAACTTAAATGGAGCTGAAAGAAGAGGCATAGCACAAGCTAACAGACCAGAAATGTGACAATGGTTTTATTTTCCCTCTGTCTTTTCTATGTTTGTCCTGCTCTGCTCGTTTGCCTTTCGTCTTGGATTTGTCTCATTTTCAGTGATTGGGTCCTACATGAACATACATTTTCCAGCCAACGTTAGAGCAGTGGTTATTTTACATGAGAGATTCCTTTCTGCTGACACAGTTAGCTGTCTGTGTGTTATGCCCGTCACTGCGAAGAAGCTGGGGAATCCTCCCCGGGACCTGTGACAGAACCCCTCTACGCTGTCTTCACATGCATGTCATGTTATTGGCTGCAATATTTCAGTCTCCAAGAGAGGAAGAAAAAAAAAAGCCATGAACTTTTAGAAGGTTTCGTTTGTTAATTTCAAACAACTACGTTTTGTTTTTTTTAGATGAACTATCACTTAAAGGTTATAGATTATGCCACAACATTAATAGCCCTAGAATACTTAGGAAATATGGGCTGCCAGCCATATTTGAACCCTGATGGCTTTGCTGCCTGGTGTCTTTCTTGTCGAGTATCGTAGCTCTATGAAGGAAAGCTAAAGAATCTAATAGTGTTCTAATTCACACCTCTGGCAGTTAATGGACAAAGGATACCAGCCAGCTGATAAACCTAATAGACAAAGGTCGATAATAACCCCAGAAAAAGAGTTTAATTTAAACGGAAATAAAGGACAGTACCTTTGGAAGACACCCACTTGATTTGTGTAATTGAGTCATATGAACTTCAGATTAACCTTGGAATACATTTTCTTCACAGAATGAGGACCCCCATCACTTCAATTGTAAGTGCATTCGGGGGGAATCTCTTGACGACCAATATGAACAAGAGAGAAAGATTACAGCGAGACTTGCAAAACTAGTTTCAAGGTTCATATGAACACCTGACTATTGTTTAAAGACAGACTTGTGGTGACCCTATCCCTTAAGATTTTAGCATTTCCCAGAACTTTTACCGTGTGGACTCGTGTTCAGGTGAGTTCAAAAAAATCAAACGTGAGTTCTGATTATTCGGTCAGTCACACGCCTCATTGTATAATTTAGGTGACTTTGGATGCGACTGAGCTCGGGGTTATGCAGTTAACACAGAAACATTTGCAGATGGTGTTTTGACTTTTAACTCTCTCTCTCTCTCTCTCTCTCTCTCTCTCTCTCTCTCTCTGTCTCTCTGCCCAGTGGGTTTGCCAGTTCTGCACCTATCTGAACTACTCTCCTGCCACAGTGTGCGAGATGTGTGACCTGGCTCGTCCGGAGCCCGCACCCCTGCCTGTGAAGCTCCGCCCACCCTCTCCAGTCCGACGGGTGCCCGCCCTGCCAATCAAGCCCAAAGAGCCCCCCCGTGAAGACCTGGACCCCTGGAGGCAGAGGCTGATGAAGGAGGAGGGACTGAAACTGATTCAACTGATTAGAGCAAGTCACCTTACTGACCCGCTCATTGTCCTTGGATCTGGACTACATTTAGTGCCTGTGTTCTAGTGTGTCTGTCCTTTATGTCTGTATCAGGATGGGGAGAAGAAAGGAGTGAGTCCAGAGGAGGTGTACACAAGTATGAGGGTAGCTGGCGACAGCAGCATCCTGCCCTGCAAGTGGTTAAAGACAGAGCTTCCTCTGCTGTTGGACCAGATCAGGATGTTGGTGGCAGCATCCTCCCTGCAGTGTGTTTCTGACAAGGCCACAACCGAGCACACAGTCAGTAGGCTTCTCTCAGTACAACTTAAAGTCTGCTTAATCCTGACAAATCACACCTTCACGTTCTTCCGACTGTTGCTGTCAATGGTGTTTTGTCAGTGACTGACTTTCCCCTGACACACAGAGCACGGCGCATGAAGCTCCTGCCGAGGACGCCTGGAAGGAGGTGGACCCTGCAGAAGCAGAGAGCACGGTCCAGTTGTCCATAGCGGAGGCCAAGCAGGCCTGGCTGACAGCAGGGGGTGACACCGAGAGGGCCGCCAGGCAAGCTCTGAGAGACAGGCTCGCCAAGGTTGACAAATATGTTCCCATAAAATGTAGAGATGCACAACAATATTCCATCTCCGTCTTCCTTTTGTCCTTTTAGATGGTATGATTTGGCTCTTCACCCCCCCCCCCCTCCCTCTCAGGTAAAGGAGCTGTGTGTGCTGGGCTTCAGTGATGCGGCCCGCTGCCATGAGGTTTTGAGGCAGAGTGGTGGTGAGGTGAGAGGGGCCCTTGCCCTGCTGCAGCGACCCCTCCTGGAACCCTTCCACAAGCGCATTTGGAGTGATAAGCAGGAGCCTCCTGTAGACATCCATCACCCCGACAAACAGGTGAGACCAGGCACGTCAGGCCTGGGTCCAGTAGCTCATCCCGCTGCGTCGTGTCATGGTAATGCAAAAGTATTTCTCCATATTAAGACAGTCAGAGGAGGGTTTTGGTCCTAAATCATCGAGACTCCCAGACCAAATGAATGAGTGAATCCAGATGAGTTGTCAAAAAACCACAAAGAGGTCTGAGAAAACGGAAACAAGAAAATGATTATATCATTTCAGGGTTGATAAAAAAAGAACCCGGCGCAAGCAGGCTGCCATAGGCCATAGTTGTTACGTGAGCTTTGAGATTGCACAGAGGAGTTTATGCTTAACGGGCGATCCATTGCGGTATTCTCCGAAAAAAAATGAGTGGAAGATTGTCACAAACCAACATGGCTGCACCCTGCACTAGAGCTTTGTTGCTGCTGAGGAGGAATGTATCTGTTGTTATCTATTAAATGTGGCGGCAGTCTCTCTCCACGACTTCAGAATCACGTGGCTGTCCCCTGTGGTCTCTCGTGGAGGGGGGTCGTAGAGGTGCTTGAAATGACGAACCGCCTCGGCCAGTCTAGTTTCACAGGCGTCCATGTTGAAATGTCGTGTCGCCTAGTTCCAAAAATTCAGAGGTGCACGACCACGCGCCGCGACAGCTTGCGGGGCCTTCGGCTTGGCACGATGACATCATTTTGGGCGCACGGACCCTTGCGCCAGAGACACTACGACGACCATAAATCCAGCGTCTAAGCTTCCATGGCAACACATCATTCTTGCAGGAATCTAGAGTGTAAGTCTATATTTTACTGTTACAGCTGCACTAAGTGATATTTTCGTATTAACAGTGGATCAAGAGACAGTGTGTTTTGTGAAGGCTGTCGCAGGTAGCGACGCAACCACAGAGAACCCGTCACCTACCGTGCAGTTCCCGTCAGCTCTACAGAGCCTCATAGTTTTGGTTTTCTAGGCCCTCAAACGCCGCTCTCATCAGCATTGTTTTCTGCTGTCATCTCGGTGTGAAAGTATACAGGAAGTCATCCGCTGCTGAGAGGGAAAAAGAAAGTTAGCCATGCTTAAACCACCTAACGTCTCCTGTAAACAGAAATGTGACTTCAGCCATGCTTCTTGTGTGATCATTCAGCTGCCCACCTCAACGCTAATGTTGCTCTGTGTCTGCTGCATGGGCGAAAAGTGTTTTGCTAACTCGTTCGCCATAACAGCAAGTGAATGCAGCTTTAGAGAGGGCACTCGTAGAGCGTAGGAGTAGGCTAGGACAGTTGTTCCCAACCTGGTGGGGGGGTACCTGTTGTATCCTTCAACATGGTTCCTTTCCTCTTTTCCAGCACATATGTCGGAGATTACTGGCGGTGTACGATCTTCCCAGCTGGGGTCGCTGTGAGCTGGCCCTGTCGCTGCTTCTGGAGCACAGCGCCCCCTACTCGCTGGAGGACGTGGTGCAGGCTGTACGAGAGTCCCACGACAGGGAGTTCATCAAGAGAGTGCTGGCCAAAGAGTGTCCCATCTGCCTCTCCGTCTTCCCCCACAGCAAGGTACCGAGACCGTGAATGTTTCTGCGAGTCTTGTAGCGTTGGCACACATCTTCAGACATCTCCCACCCTTCTCGCCCCCCTCTCTCCTCTTTTTTAGATGCAGTCTCTGACGTCGTGCCAGTGTTCAGTGTGTTGTGGGTGCTTCCAGCAGCACTTCACCATCGCTGTCAGGGACAAACACATCAGAGACATGGTGTGTCCGGTCTGCTGGGAGCCTGACATCAACGACCCGGAACACCTCAACAGCTACTTCTCCACCCTGGACATCCAGGTAGGGAAGCAGATGAGCCAAGGAAGGATGGTGTATACAACTGGATGGTGCTCTGTCAGCACTGTCAAGGTTCGCTATTGGTCAGCATTCACCAAGTATGCCTAAAGTGAACTCGACAGGAAAAGTTCAGACTTATTTTATGGATTTACCACAAATCCACAGCTTGCAGTGATTCCGTTGGAATGAATTGGGGTTTAGTCCGCCGAAATTGTTGCTATTGTAACTGCTGGAGTGGCCGAGCCATTAAGGTGAAATATATTTTGACCATTTTGAATTTAATAACACCAATAACTGCTATTTTATGCCAATATAGAAGGACCATACCAGTTGTTTTTGCTAGAGAGCCGTTTGGTTTCCATTAATCTTTTGGTGCATACTTAAAGGCCCCATATGGTGCTCATTTCAGCTCTATATTTATATTCTGGGACTCCACAAGAGCAGCTTTGCATGATTCACAGTTGAAAAAAGTCCTTATGTATCTTCTCCTGGCCCTTCATGCAGCCCCTCAGTCCCCCCCTCTGTCTGAAACAAGCCGTTTGAGACAAACTGAACAACCTACAAACACTTGAAGAGTAGTTCCTGAGCAGAGCGCACCGATAACTCAGACAGACTGAGCAGGTGGATGAGCGCGTCCCTGTACTTGGTGGGTGGTGCTGTTCCTGGATCAGATGACCTGCATGGGGGCGTGGCCGAGTGCGGTGACTGTATAGTTGTGACATCACAACCTTACGGTTGCCGTTTTTCGCGCATATCAAGCACAACTGGATAGAAACAAAGTGAGCCGTAAACTGCTAAGATAAAACGCCTGTCAAGATAAAGCGTTACCGATCAAATTTGACATATTGTGGCATTTTTCCTGTTATCCTCATGGCATGAGTTTTCGTCCGTACAAAAGCGAAACATTTCCTGAGAAGTTTGGTGCAGTCGATGTTGCTGCCGGCCCGTTCATCTCTTGTGTCCCCGGGTCAGATCTGCTGGGATGGGAGGGCTCTTTTGTGAAAGTAATGTGGAGACATGGAGGGGGTATTCCAGCGATTTAGAGTCGGAGAACTCACAAGATTAAAGAAGGAGCGGAAGAGTTCAAAATGCCAAGATATCCTGATCATCGGTCCATAGTACGACTCAAACTCCTAAAAACACGAGCCTCCTACACTTCCCATAATGCATCTTGATAGCAGCTTTTCTCAGATCCTTCCTGCAGGCTTTCCGTTTATAAATTTGTGGTCTTCAAATCCACGCTGAGATAACCCCGATGACATCACCAGAGTTCTTTTCTCAGACTCGACTAAGCTTCTCCAGAGACACAGAGGACGTCACACAAGCGTTTGCATGGACGAGTCCCAACCTTGACGAGTAAACTGACTGATCTCCGTGTTTGTGTCATTGTGTCATGTGCTCCAGCTGCGAGAGTGCCTGGAGCCAGAAGTCTACGAGCTGTTCCATAAGAAGCTGACGGAGCAGGCCCTGATCAAGGACCCCAAGTTCCTCTGGTGCTGTCATGTGAGTACACAACGTCGCTCTTGGCTTCGTCGACAAGAAATGATGGCTTTATGAGCAAATTTCATATAGTACAAATTTCAGAATCAGAAATACTTTATTTGTTTGCGCAGTAGTTATTTATTTGCCCGGTGCTCCGGGCGGGGAAGTGAGATCCGATCACAGGTGGTCCCTGTGGAGACGCATGTTGATGATTCAGTGACGCTGTACATGTTTGTCAGGTGTCATCTCACCTGTGTTCAATCAATTTAGTCAAGCTGATATTTCTACTAGAGTAATTTGCTTTGGAATAATAATGAAAGAATAGCTGCTCGTCCAACACTTCCCCTTTCAACCAGCACAACTCAACCATGTCCTCTCAAAGCCAGATATTCATATTAGATAATGATGCTCCTTTCTACTGTTTCCTCTCCTCCCCTCCCCTCTCCACCTGTTTCCTCCTCTCTGTTCCTGTTTCCTTTCCTTCCCTCTCTTCCTGTTTCCTCTCCTCCCGTTTCCTCTCCTCTCCTCCTGTTTCCTCCCCTCCCATCTCTTCTCGTTTCCTTTCCTCCCCTCTCTCTCCTCCCCTCTCTTCCTGTTTCCTTTTCTCTCCTTTGTCCCTCTCCTCCCCTCTCCACTCCTCTCTCTCCTCCCCTCTCTTCCTGTTTCCTCCCCTCTCCTCCGGTTTCCTCTCCTCTCCTCCTGTTTCCTCCCCTCTCTTCCTGTTTCCTCCCCTCTCCTCCCGTTTCCTCTCCTCTCCTCCTGTTTCCGCCCCTCCCCTCTCCTTCACCCCTCCCCTCTCCTCAGTGCTCGTATGGGTTCATCTATGATGGGGACCAGCTGAAGGTCACCTGTTTTCAGTGCCGCAACAGTTTCTGTGCTCAGTGTAAAAAGCCTGTAAGTATCATGTGCCTCTCTCTGTTGTCTTGACCTCCCTCTCTTCCTGTGTTTGGTTTCTCACAAATCATATTGTTTTTGCCCTTTTTGTAACCTTAACCTTTCACTAAAGTAATATCCTTAACGAATGTTTAAAAAAAAAAAAAAGGAATATAAATGATGCCAGGGACACAGTGGTCTATTAAACATGACAGGGTTTCAGTTAATTTTGTCCCATACATATGATTATAACCCTCCCTTCACGAAGGTTCGAATGCTCAGCTTCAGCTCAAGCAGTTTTCGAGGGGTGCTATTTTTAATTACCACTTACGTAATAATTTTAAGTTGATTCCTCTTAAAAATTTGACTGTTTAGTTTATCCACATTATTCAAAATAAATGCTGAAGTGTTGATTACCATAATTATGAAAACAAGTTTTTAAGTTGATTAAAAAAAATAAGCTGCTCCATTTAGAATTTCTTCAGCTTGTTTTTGTTCGCGCAGTAGCTTTTAAGGAAATTAATTTTTCTAACAAAACTGTTGAAAAAAAATCTTTGTAATGTTAGCAACAGACTCCCAAAGCCTGTACATTTATTCAATGAAAGCCATGCGTTTGTGTACATTCAGCACCGCTGCCAACGTGGGCAGCGTCCACATTACACTGTAAAAAAACAGAAGAAAGAAGTTGTTTCAACATAAAAACATGACCGATCCCTCATAAAATCTAAAGGTAACGGAATAGTTAAATGAGCTGGGAAAAAATTGCATTTAGTTCCCTTCAGTTCCCTTTTAGCCCCTTTTTAAAGGGGACCTATTATGCTCATTTCCAGCTCCATATTTTAATTTTGTGACTCAACTAGAGCAGCTTTGCATGATTCACAGTTCAAAAAAAGTCCTGATTTATCTTCTAGACCCAGCGGTTGAAAAAACTGAAACGGAGCGTTCATAGCAGTCTGCAGCCTGAGCTTTTGGCTCACAGGGATTACTTTTACATACCTTTACCTCATTATTTGGCAACTTTGGCAATGTTTAGTATGAATATCCGACATTGTAATATTATATATATGACAGAAAATAAGGAAAAGCATAATTGGTCCTCTTTAAAGCATTGATCTCATCGGGGAAAGGAGAGGCGGTTACCAGGGGAATGTACAGTAATGCATGTTTGGGTACTGTGTCTGTAGTGGGAGTCGCAGCATGCAGGTCTGTCCTGTGAACAGTACCAGTCATGGAAGAGGGAGAATGATCCAGAGTATCAGAGGCAGGGCCTGGCTGGATACCTCCGAGACAACGGCATCAGTAAGTGCACACACACACACACACACACATTTGTATAGTATTGTTTTTTAGCAGCAGTTTTTGAAGGTCATATGTGGTTATGGGTGCGCTAATAATAGATTTGGGATCTATGTGAAACGAAGCAGCATGTAACCAGCTGGGTAGTAGACAACAGTGTGCCCTCCAGCCCACACACTGCGCCTTGCAGGGGGTTTTACTTCAATCGTGAAGATTATAAAGACGAGGACGCTGAATCCCACTTGAGTCCCACCCAAAGATTTTATTGTCACACCGGGAAGCAGATCAGTATGTAAAAATATAGTCTTTTCAAATACTCTGAAGCACACGATACACTTTTATACTGACCTCCTCCTCCTCCCATCCATATTAAGGCATATTCTGTAGGTTTAGATATGCCTCCTTTCTCATTCCAAGGAGGCCTCTCTGTACTCCCCCTTATGTATGTATGTAGGGGTGTGCGAGGTAATAGTGTACATTTGTCGTGCATATGCACACACACAGTATATCCGTCACGCCCACAATCCAATTAATTAGTATTTCTGATTCTGATTCTGATTCTGATTAAGCATAATCGCAACTGAAAAGGCGTCACACCTCCCCACACTGAACTTCATTAAACTCTGTAGTTTTCGACTCTTAACATACTTTGAAGTGAAGTTCGGTGGGCTATGCCAATATCCAGGTGTCGAAAAACCGCCACACTGAGCGTCAGAGTTAGGTTTGAAAAAATGGTTGAAGGACAATCAGGTCTGTAGTCATTGAACTAAGAGACAGTGAACGTGGCCAGCATTGGTACGGAGCTTTTGGTCAATTCTTGTATTAACGAACTGTCTGTTTTTAATGATGGTGTGGCCACTAGTGGCCTCCGCCCGGGGACTACCAGTGAAAATGAACTTTTGGCCATACCTGGTACAATACATGTATCGTGCATTGTCCGTGCTAAGTTAACGAGTCGTTATCGGAATGTGATGGGATCTGCCCGACCACATCTGGAGATAGTCTGGCTCACGTTGTGTTCGGATCTTAGGTAGGTGTAAACGCAATCCGCACAACGTGCTGGCACCCGTACCTCCGTCACCTCTGACATCTGCCCACAAAAGCAGGACTGTTTAGAAAAGAGCACTCCTCGCATAGCTAGCTAACTTGATGAAAATTTAAAGAAAAGTAGTAGACATAGAAAATTCACATCCCTGGAGCCATCAGGAAACGAAATGCTATTATGCTAACCTATTATGCTCATTTCCAGCTCTGTATTTTTATTTTGGGATTCCACTAGAGCAGCTTTGCACCATTCACAGTTCAAAAAAGTCCTGATTTATCTTATCCTTATTCTGAAACAAGCCTGTCTCTTTAAGGCCCCCCCTCCTTAAAAGCCCTATTTTTTCTGATTGGCCGGGTCAAGTTCCAGAAGTCTTTGGAAGAATTTCCAAAGGCAAACTGTAAACCTAACGTTACTAAGCAACGTTGACATAAACATAAACATCTGGTCTGTCCCTGGAGCAGAGATACCATATAAGGACATCCGTGCCTATCTGACATCAGATAGACCCGCCAGTTGAAGAAACTGAAACAGAGCGTTCAGAGCAGTCTGAAGCCTGAGCTTTTGGCTCACAGGGATTACTTTTACATACCTTTACCTCATTATTTGGCAACTTTGGCCACATTTAGTATGACTATCTAACATTGTAACATTATATATATGACAGAAAATAAGGAAAAGCATGATAGGTCCTCTTTAATAGCTTTATGGGGTGACAGCGCTATACAAGCAAAACTCGACAGGCGGTACAGTAATAGCACAGGTAGTCCAGCTCATACAGGATGGCACATCCATACGTGCCATCACAAGAAGGGTTGCTGTGTCTCCCAGCACAGTCTCAAGAGCATGGAGGAGGTACCAGGAAACGGGCCGTTACACGAGGAGAGCTGGACAGGGCCGTAGAAGGGCATCAACCCAGCAGCAGGACCGGTATCTGCTCCTTTGTGTGAGGAGGAACAGGAGGAGCACCGCCAGAGCCCTACAAAATGACCTCCAGCGGGCTACTGGTGTGCATATTTCTCACCAAACTGTCAGAAACAGACTCCATGAGGGTGGCATGAGGGCCCGACGTCCTCTACTGGGACCTGTGCTCACAGCCCAGCACCGTGCAGCTCGACTGCCATTCACCAGAGACCTGAATCAAATTGAGAACCTCTGGGGACATTATGTATCGGTGCATCCGACGCCACCAAGTAGCGCCACAGACTGTCCAGGAGCCCTGATCCAGCTCTGGGAGGAGATCCCCCAGGACTCCATCCGCCGTCTCATCAGGAGCATGCCCAGACGTTGTCGGGAGTGCATGCGGGCATGTGGGAGCCATACACACTACTGAGTCACAATATGAGTTGCCGTGATGAAATTCACGCAAGTTGGATCAGCCTGTGATTTCAATTTCTTACTTTGATTTTGGGTGTGGTTTTGAATCCAGCCCTCAGTCGGTTGTTGGTGATTTTGGTTTCCATTGACCGTCCATTGACGTCATTTAGTTTTCAATGAATTACACAATGCACAGTAAAGATTTTGAACTTGAACATGTGATTTGTTCATCGGGATCCGACGTGTGATTTAAGTGTTCCCTTAAGTTTTTTTGAGAGAGCAGAATCCAAATATCTATCTATACTAGATTCGAATAATTTACCTTCACTGCTTCCCTTATCTCTCTCTCTCTCTCTCTCTCTCTCTCTCTCTCTCTCTCTCTCTCTCTCGTCTTCCTCCTTCTCGCCCCTTCCCATTCTGCCTGTCACTCCTCCTCTCCCCCCTCCTTCCAGCCTGTCCCAACTGTCGCTTTCAGTATGCGCTGTCTAAAGGGGGCTGCATGCACTTCTGCTGCTCACAGTGTCGTTACCAGTTCTGCAGCGGCTGCAACAACCCTTTCCACACTGTAAGTCCGACACTTACTGTAGGCCTGTATCACATGTTCGTTTGTAATTTCTAATTATTTCAACAATATGGACTCTGGTAAACACTGGGAATTCAAATTGTGGTGTATTTTTGGGATTTATTATATTTATTTTCTGTGAAATTAGATTAGATTAGAGTCATATGTCTGATTCATGAAACATGAAAAGTCTGTGTAAATTAGGTTTGTTCTTAAATTGTGTGTTTCAGGCAATCAAGCATTAGCAAAAGCAAATGCCCAAGTCTACTCTATAATGGGGCGGTAATCTTTGCTTCAGTGATTTGACCAACAACATTCTGCCTGCAGGGATTACCATGAAATCTCAAGTCAGTGTTCATAATCATAGACTGTATATAAAGATGGACGGCATGACGGCTCCCTGAAAGTGAAGCCAAAGCGCCTCGATCGCCCCCCCCTGGCGGCTGGCTTCAGTTTAGGTCATAAGCCCCGCGGCCCCTCCATGCTCCAATTTAGCGGATGGGACCACCAAACAAAAGTACACGTCAAATACATATTTTTCCCAAAGATGGTTTCTGTCAATACAATACAATACAATAGATCAATACATACATAATGTATAATATATTTAAAGCTACAGTAGGCAATATTATTTAGTTTTCATTTCAGTTGAAATAACTCATTTTTGCATAGTCACGAACAATATTTAATTGAAGGTCTCCTTCAACCAATCAGGATCATCAGGGGTTCTGTGTTTTGATTTGCTTTTGTTTAATTCGTTTTTGATTTTTCCAGCTGTTCTGATTGGTGGAACCTTCTGTAGAACGCCCTTGTTTATACAGAGTTGATGTGATTGGTAGTTACGTGCTAGCTAACCCCTGATTGGTTGTTTGATTCGGACCTGGCCCAGTTTTTTCAAAGACTAAATACAAAGGGGGCGGGTGCTCACAGACACACTTTTTTTTCTTTTCTTTTTTTAAAGGAGTCCTTCAAATCGAGTCATTCAATTGGAATTCATTATTTCAACCAAAACTATAATTCAATAATATTACCTGCTGTAGCTTTAAAATGGAAAATGGAGTTCTGTTGTATTTTAATAATAATGAATTAGAAAATGTCTTTGGAGTTTGACTTTACTTTAACAACAACAGTCTCAGAATGAATGAAAATACTTCTTGGTGACAGTGGTAACTGAAGTTCAGGGCCCAAAGACAAGTCACATGATCAAGCTACAAACTGCAGTTAAATGATTAGGTCCGTTGTGATATCTTTCTCATCAAACAATGTTTACATTGTAAAAAAAAAAGTGTAAAAACATTAGTCTCTAATAAACTAAAGTAAACTAAACTGCAGTATTAAATGCACCTTAAGGTTGCTATAGGGGTGATTAACATATAACACTCCGCCTCCTCTCCTATCAGACCTGTGCAGTGGACGAGTGCAGTGTGTCTGGATTACATGCCCATCATCCCAGAGACTGCCTCTTCTATCTGAGAGACTGGGAACCTTCCAGACTCCAGGCTTTACTGCAGGTAACACACACACACACACACACACACACACACATATCATCTGCATGTGAAATCATGCCTCCAGCCCAACTTTCTACTGAATAAGATAGCTGGAAACTGCTCCGATGAGATCCCCTTTTAAGATGCATTTGTTTTGCAGTGTAACGCAGCTTATATTATAATAAATCTCTTCCAGTGGGCGGATGGCTACGGTGGCCCTGAGGTGCAAAACACAACAAGGGGATAAAACGCATTTTAGAAAAAGTTAGGAAACAAAACATTATAGAAAATGCAACAATATTCAAAAGAAAACAAAAACAAACGTAAAACAGACTAATGTGAGTAACCAGCGTTCTTCTTCTTTGTGACTCACAGAATAACGGAGTGGCCTTCAACACGGAACCCCCTCCTGGAACACAGACTGGTAAGCCAGGACTCCGTGCGCGCGTTTATAGTTCTGCAGACTTTGTATTTCACTGCACTAAAAAGCACCCCACCCCACCCCCCGGCTGCTCTTTATCTATTTATCTCTCTTCTTTCAGGTTTGTGTGGAGTGATAGAGCAGAAGGACGAGGGAGGGCAGCAGCCCGATTCAGCCTGTGGAGCTCAGACCCAGCCTGGACATGCTGGACTCTGCGAGTATGATGGCTTTACTTCACTTTGCTATTATTTGCTCTTGTCCCCAACCAAGGCAACATGTTATAGCGTATGTGCTGCAGTATGTGTCTTGGGCTTTTTGACCTTTGTGCAACCCCTTTCGGGTGCTGGTCCTGCTTCCTTCAGTATCGCTCTTGTGGTTCCACCTGCCTTTTGCTTTACAATGCCAGCTTTCCAGGGACGTTTATGTAATAAATATGGAAATTAATCATCATTAATTAATTACTCATTAATGCCTCACAGAAAACCAATAAAGCATTCAAACAGCACCACTGTGATGCTGGCTCACATCAAAGGGACGATTGCAATACAAGAGTGTCACGGAGTGGAGGATGTAAACCTTGTTTAATGTAAATAATACAGAAAACCAGGACCAGGACCAAGACGTTTGTCTCACAGCAATCTGCTGCTAGCAAAATTAGCGTTGTAGCCAAGGCGGCACCATTTAGCACAGCGCCCCCGGGGGTTTCAGAGTGGAATGCGCGGCACAAGACCATTGTTTTTCCTCTGTAATGGGCTTACACCTAAACAGCAGAGTGTTGTTACTAAAATACGATGAATAATACATAATACAATATGCTAAATATACTCTGTAAAATTAGAAAGTAAACTGAGGTAAATATTAATAATAATAATAATAATATTAGTCAGTATTTGAGATTTGAGTATTTCCCCACACTGCTGTGCGATCATGCTAACACGGTGGTGTGATGGTGTCCAGGAAGCATTACCGGGAGTACCTGGTCAGCCTGATCAACAGCCACTCCATCGACCCCGCCCCCCTCTACAGCTCCAACGAGCTGCTGCTGGCCTGCAGGAGGTACAAGGTTGACGACGGCCGCAGGGACGGAGAGGATGGCTTCACCTACTACAGCAGACTCCTCGAGGTGAGTCCCCAGAGGATGAATCCCAAAAAAGCTTTGGCGATCCCCTGACTTTCCCTTGAGTGCCGCCATGAGGTTCAAATGTGTGGTTTTGAGTGAAATGTCGACTGATTGTCTTGAAATGTAGTTCAGACATTCGTGTTACCCTCAGAATGAATTGTAATCCCTTTGGTCCCCTGATGATTTTAAAGCTATCTGTTCACATTCATATGGTGAGATTTACTAGAGGACCTTGTTCTATAATAGGGGTTTTCAAAGTCTGTCAGCCCCCCATCAGACAAAACCCGTGTATCTACAGAAAACTATCACTGGATTACTTTGATACCGATGAAAAGTAAGCAATCTCACATAGCTCACTTTATTGTCCGGGTGAGATAGGGTGGTGTGAAGGATGCGCGCTATGGCGCCCTCCGTTGATCGGTTGGGACGGTAGGCAAACTGTTGTGGGTCCAGTGTGCTTGGTAGGGAGGAGCAGATCAGCCGTTCAAAGCATTTTATCACTACAGAGATGAGTGCCTCTGGGTGGTTAGGGTCATTCAGTCATTCAAATCCACCACAGACTCAGTGAATCCATTGATGTCATCTTTGACGTGGACGGTGGGGTCCTGGAACATGCTCCAGACAGTGCAGACTGTAGGGCGGCCTCTGATTTTGATCGACCTGACCTCTCGCGTCACTGGGGGTATGCGTCGTAGTTTGTTTGCATACTTTGACCTCTGCAAGATGGCCGCATGGTCGCTCTTACAGAACGTGGGCAGCGGCTCCGCTCTATAGCTATTTTTGATGGGGTGTAGCAGTGATCCATAGTGTTTATTCCCCTTGCGGCACAGTCAATAGATAACCTTCTTAAGGTTGGCCAGATTGAAGTCTCTGGCAACAATGAGCACAGCATCAGGATTTTATCGTTCTGTGAGTAGTTCAAGTCCTTGTAAAGATCTGAAAGAGCAGCTTCTGTATTCGCCTGCGGTGGGATGTAGACCGCTGTGATAATGACAGGCAGGTCGACTGAACGATGTAAATTCCCTTGGTAGACAGTGTTGTTCTGCTTTTGATCGTCAACGACTCCAGATCAGGTGAACAGAAACGGAGTAGAAGTATATGTAGCAGAGGTCTCCTGCAACCATCAAGGATGGTGATGCAAGCCTCAGGATTCTGTGAAACCAGTTTGATCCAGTTATTAGTAATCCATTATAAGGTCTGGAAATATCTGGTCATAGATGGATCACAAAGTGCAAAGAAAAATGGCCTTATCGTTGATGAATTGCCCATGATGATAGCTTGTTTTCGTAACATCTTGTTTCCTACGTGGTGATATATTGTTCTGACTAGACAACACCACCCTTGGTACTTTAGACATGCGTTCTGTAAATTCCTGTGTGAACAGTTCTGTGATTTTATTTGATCTGTAATTAAATGTGTTACATGTGTCATTATTATAACATCCCTCTGTGGTCTCTCCACAGAAACTGATGGATGAAGTACCGCTTGGCGACAAGGTGCCCCGCAAGAAATGAATGAACCCCCCCACCCCGGCCCTGACCACGCCAACCTCCCCACTTTAAAACTCAGCCGCGAAAGACAGAAACGGCCTCCCTTGTGTTTTAGCCCTGCAAATGCTCGCCCGTGTTTCCCCCGCGATGGTGCAAATACAGGAGAGTGTCATCAATGAAGCTCCGCACAAACGCTTGTAATTAGGTTGAGGTCTTTCACATAGAGGCACTGTTGTAAATGAGATATCTGCAGACGGGGACATATGACAGCTGCTCTGACTGAGACGTTTCATGACACAAAAGGTGAACTAATAAGGGAAAAATAATTAATTAATATATCAGGCTTTGCTGCTACCTTTTTTCCCCCCAAATGAAATGCCAATCGAATAAGGCCCGTGGATGTCCTCCGTTGTTCAATGGAAACCTGCTCACAATGTACGTATTTGCCTTCACAAAGACAAATGAAGTGAACAGTAAATGAGTCACTAAGCCAGACTAACTGATCCAAACAGTGTTTTTAATTAGCATTTGTGGAAGAGGGCAGAAAATGTTGCCATTGGTTTGAATACCGACTCAGCTGAAAGGTTTAATCTAAATTGAAAAGCAAGGGGAAAAAAATGAAACACACCATCCAGGGCCTGTATCAACATAGTCCGGCTATCCGTCCTCCTGATAACCGGTATCATTAAGCTGGTCGTCAATCAATCAGTCAATAGCCCATCATAGCCAATGACAATGTGTGTTTTTTTGGGCAGATGATGTAGATATGACAATAAAAAGCAAAAAACAAGTTTGTTTTCTGGTTTTAGTTTCAATTATTTTCCAATTGCCCGTTTGAAGACTAAAACACATTTTTTCAAATTCACACGAAAAACAGAAAAACAAACCCACAGCTTTGGACAGAGGCCACGCGGACCACAGACCTGTGTGACAATCCGCTTATTCAATTATGTAATCCACTCCGGAAAACAACGGAAAAAAAAAACCAGAAGCGCTGTCTTTGTGTGTGTTTTCCTTTTTTTCGTATTCAAGTGGGTAATCAAATAAAACGGAAAATCAAAACAAAAAAAAAGAAAAAACGCGTCTAATTTCAGTTTTTGAGATTTTTTTCAGATTTGTGGATTTCTGACCTCAGGCGGGGCTGCACGCACGCAGAGTGAAAAAAGTGGAATTCTGTCATGTCATTTTGTTGATTTATGTGGAGACGTAGTGTTAGTGACGATTTCTAACCTTTACTATCCGGTTCAGCAGTGTTGACAGACAGCCTGTAGCCTGCATAATAATTATATTGGCATTATTAGGGCGGAAATATCCCGAGGTGAAGGCTGCTGTAGGCCAAGCATTGTGCCGACAATGAGATAACCTCAGCTTCATGTTAAAACAGTAATCCCTTCTCGTGTGGATCTGCATGTGATCATGATGCTGCCTGTTGTTTGACAGCAGGGATTTTGAACTGCGCTCCCATCAGTCCGTCTGGTGAATCGTCTGCTCTCCGAGCAGCAAGATGGATGAACTGCTGCTGCTCAACAGAGCAAACGCAGACTTTCCCAGTGCTTCACAGAGAAACCTGCCTCGGTGTCCCCAGTCCTGGACAGTACACTGCCCCATATGATGCTCTATATTTTTATTGTGGGACTCCACTAGAGCAGCTCTCCATGATTCACAGTTGAAAAAAGTCCTTATGTATCTCCTCCTGGCCCTTCATGCAGCCCCTCAGTTCCCCCCCATCCGAAACAAGCCATTTGCTCAGGACTACTCTTCAAGTGTTTGGAGGTTGTTCAGTTTGTCTCGGAGCGCTCCAATAACTCAGACAGACTGAGCAGGTGGATGAGCGTGTCCCTGTACTTGGTGGGTGGTGCTGTGATTGGAGCAGATGACCTGCTGGGGGGGCGTGGCTGAGAGTGGTGACTGTATAGTTGTGACATCACAACCTTACGGAAGTCCCGGCGGCTCGTTTAAAGGCACAGTGTCTGAATACGGGCTGTGTTTGGACGTCTTACTTTCTACAATATGGGACCTTTAAGGAAATTGTGCAGTCCTCACTTAGGGACCATTTTCATTAACGGGTAACCGTTTTTATTCACAGCAGGAGTTTTCCTCGTTTATTCTGGTCTGCCTTTACATCCCGCCTCAGACCTGTGTTAGTGAGGCATTCCAACACCTGGCTGACCAGATGACTAACATCCAGGCTCCCTGCTCATTGTTCTTGGGGACTTTGACAGAGCAAACCTCAGCCATGAACTGCCTAAATACAGACAGCACATTAAGTGTCCCATCAGGGATTAAAAAACAACCCAAAAAACAGCATTGGTACACCATATTAAAGAACGCCTATGGCTCTGTCCCCCCGCGCAGCTTTAGGACTCTCTGATCACTGTCTGGTTCATCGTCTCCCAATACAACAGGCAGAAACGGCAATCTGCTAATCTTGTGGTCAAGACTGTGAGGAGATAGAGTGGTTTTGAGGCTGCAGCTACAGACCTGGATGAACTCACTGACACTGTGCCTGGAGAAGGAGTAGGAGGCCTACAGAAGTGGGGGCAGAATCCTGTACCACGAGTCCAGAAACACTGTGACAAAGGAGATCAGAGTAGCCAAGAGAAGAACTGTCCGAGGTCTGAGGCTCAGACATCAAACATACGCCCTGCGTCCTTCGAAAGGACAGGTGTCAAGCCACCTGAAGGACACTCCCTCCTTCATAACAGGCTGAAGTCCGTCTGTCATCACCGATGAACCTGGTTGTAGACCTGTGGTAAATGCAGTCGTCATCTCATTGAGTCTTGAAACATTTAACAGTCACTATAGTTGCCTATAGCGTGTAAAAGCTAGTGGAAAGCAATCCTCCTCAGGAATGGAAGAAACATGGCGGCAACATAAAAGGTTCCCTCTATCTCTGACGACATTATCATGGACAGAAAAGTGATTCTGCTATTCTGATTCTCCCCTAGACACTGATCACTGATCTGATTGGTCAGTAGCCGGGCTGTACAGGCAGGTTTCGATCCCAACCTGAGCCAAACTGAGCCCCCCCACCCCCCCCCACACACACACGCTAATCTCATTCTGTGATACAGGCCCCCGGGTCTTGGGTTACGTTGACATACCGCGGAGCCCTTAGAAGTGTTTACTGCACCTTTTTTTGTGTGTTTTATTTATTGCATGGAAAATGATATACGACAGTTGCGTATGCTTAAACTTGGCATGTGAGTACTGTATCGGAATCAGTTTACAGATATTAACAGTATTTACATCTGTCTTGCAGTCATTGCCAAACTGAAAATTTTGATTGGGTGCTGTGAAAGTGTAGCAGTGTGCCCGACTTGATGAACGTGAACCTGTTGTGATGATGCAAAAACTGTACAAAAAGTGTTTGATAACTGCTTTGTTCCCTGAGAGCACCACATTGAAGTGCATGCTGGTGTAACTCAGTCACTGTAGTCAGCCATGAAGTGTCTAGATAAGCTCAGGTTGCAGCGTAGTAGTTACTGAAAGGCCGTGCATTGTATTCGTTGCCACACAGGAGAAATAAAGTCCCTGCCATTCTTCACAACAGTGTCGGTACGGACTCTTAAAGGCTCGCTACCACCTATGAGCCAAGCCAAAGTAAAAGCCTAAAACCAGTGGTGCCCCAACTGTGGTTTGGAGCCGCCGGATCTGGAAAGGTAACACTTGTAACTAACCAGATACTGTTGTTAGTTACATTTAGTGTCACGTTCTGGTTGCTAACAGCTGAAGACCTCCAATATGACCACGAGAGTTTCCTCATCATGTTACCTGTAGCTGACCCAGCCTCAAACTCCCGACCCAATATGAAATATACAATGTCGAATATGCCATTCATCCCACCATTTCCCTCATTGCACCCCTATGTCACTGTTGGTGTGACAGTCCTATTGGGCTTGTGCTTGATTTATGTTTCAGTGCTCGGGGCTGGGGGGGGGGGGGGATTTTTGGAAGCCATAATTCCTAGCTGTGGCTTTAGGCTCTGCTTCAAGGTGCAGGAGGGGCAGATATGTGTAATTCTCCCACTGTCTGCAGCCATCACTCCGTCCATTGTTTCCACCACTGCACTAATGAATGTATGGGGCCGTTCATGTGGACTCGGCCCGTCCTTGATGAGTGCGACAGAAGTACGGAGACAGCTTTAAGCTGTGATTACATTTTGCTCCTCATTTCCACGTTTCCTCATGCACAGAGACAAAGCACGGAAACGGTGCTCAGGGCATTGTTGCGTCATTCTCTCTGCTGTGAAGCATCCTGTAGTCTTAGCTAATCTCGTGTAACATAATAGGATTAGCATAGGGCCGTTTTTGATTTTGTTATGCCTCCATTCAACACACACGCGCGCACCTTAAGCAACTGGACAAGCTCTTGAAACTGAAGACACTTTGTGCTGTGTTTGACTATATTCTAATACGCAGAATAAACAGTTAACAGCAAAACGGTTACAGTGCACACGGTCTGTTGTGTTGTGTTGGAGATTGGGATGGGCTGATGTTAGATTTTCCGACCTGACTCACGACCAGAACTGTCAACCTCATAGTGGCGCTCGAGGAAAACTCAGTGGATTGCCAAAGCCAGGCTTCATCCTGCAGAGATTCTGAATATCTGTACCCTTTCCCTAACAAGACCTACACCAGAAAACTCAGAAACAACTGTATTTCTTAGGGAAACTTTAGAAGGCAAAATTCCTAGGCCAGGTTCTTGTTAAGCAATATTGTGAGGAGCAATAGAAAGCATTCGGACTGGAAACATTACAAACTGGCATGGGATGTCCACGGCCCAGGACCGGAGGGGGTTCTGCAGCGGGTCATTAAAACCGCCCAGAACATCATTGGTACCCATCTACCAAGCATCACTGATATCAGAGAGGTGAGGTGTCTGCACAGAGCCCAATGGATACTAAAAGACAAAACCCACCCCAGACAGTTCATCCAGGGCTAACCTGAAGAGGGACATCGGGAGGGCCAAGCACAGCCACAAGCTAAGGATTGAGGAGCACCTCAGCGACAACTCCTTGACCCTTGACGCAAGTGGCAAGGCATCCAGGCCATCATGGATTACAAACCCACCAACACCGCCCCATCAACCAGCGACGCCTCCTTCCCTGATGAGCTTAACAGCTTTTATGCCCACTTTGACAGGGACAACCAGGAGGCGGCCATCAAGACTGTGCTCCCTGCAGACCACCAGCCCCTCACACTCTCCCCGAGTGATGTGTGTGCTGCATTGAGCCAGATTAATGCACTTGTGCCATGACAATAAGGTTGAATCTAATCTAATCTTTTAGTATTCTTTGTCCTATTATATTGCTTATTGTATTATTTAATTCTATTTTAAGTATTTGAATATCTGTTTATACATTTTGTGTGTGTGATTGTGTAGCATGGAGGGGGCTATGGCTGCATGACATAGTGCAATCCTGTATTGCATAATGAGAGAAAAAGTGGAACCTTTAACGTAATTTTCAAGATTTCTCACTCTAAACCAAAATTGTCAACCTAATTATGGCACTAGAGTAAATGTTAGTGGATCACTTAGTCAGTAGGCTTCATCATCAGAGTACATTGAATTTCCATGCGAAATGACATGGCCATCTTTCCACTAGTTTTTGAGATAACTTTGTTATGCAGATGATACCCAATTATATCTATCGATCAAGCCAGATGAAACCAATCAGTTGGCTAAACTTCTAGCATGCCTTAAGGACATAAAAACCTGGATGACCTGCAATTATCTTATGTTAAACTCAGACAATACTGAAGTTATTGTATTCGGCCCCAAACTTTGAGGACTGCCTTTTTTTCACCTACGTAACATTGCAAAAATCAGGAAGATCCTGTTTCAAACAGATACAGAAAAACTAGTCCATGCATTTGTCACGTCTAGGCTGGATTATTGCAATTCCTTATTATCAGGCTGTCTCAATAAGTCCCTGAAGACTGTCCAGCTGATCCAGAATGCTGCGCCACGTGTACTGACAGGAACCAGGAAAAGAGATCTATTTCTCCAGTATTAGCTCCGCTGCACTGGCTCCCTGTAAAATCCAGAATAGAGTTTAAAATCCTTCTCCTCACCTACAAAGCTCTCACTGGTCAGGCACCATCATATCTTAAAGCGCTGATAGTACCCTATTACCCTACTAGAGCACTGCGCTCCCAGGATGCAGGGTTGCTTGTGGTTCCCAGAGTCTTCAAAAGCAGAACCTGAGCCAGAGCCTTCAGCTACCAACCTCCTCTCTTGTGGAATCGGCTCCCAGTTTGGGTCCGGGAGGCAGACACACTCTCTACTTTTAAGAATGGGCTTAAAACTACTTTTTTAATGAAGCTTATAGTTAGGGCTGGCTCAGGCGTGCCTTGGACCAGACTGACGGGGGACTTCCCATGATGCACTGAGCTCCTCTTTCCTCCTCTCCCTCTCCATCTTTACACATTCATGTCCCACCAATGCATGTTCCTAACTTTCTATCTTCCCCCGGAGTCTCTTTGTGCTTTCTCGTCTCACAGGCTCCTGTGGATCGTGGTCGCGGTACGCCTGGCTGCGGTTGGCAGGCTTCCATGGATTGTTGTTGCAGACAGCCCGCAGCCGTGGGCCTGCTTGACTCCCACCACTGCAATTATTATTATTAGTCACATTTCTGTTATTATTATACTTGTTATTGCTATTACTGTTGTTGCTGTGGATCTCTCTCTCTCTCTCAACCCAACAGGTCAAGGCAGATGACCGCCCACCTCGAGTCCAGTTCTGTTCAAGGGAAGTTTTTCCTTGCCGCTGTCACCAAGTGCTTGCTCATGGTGGGAACTGTTGGGTCTCTGTAGTAACATTATAAAGACTACTGTCGAGACCTGCTCTATATGTAAAATGTCATGAGATGACTTTCGTTGTGATTTGACGCTATATAAATAAAATTACAGGTCAAAAATAGTGACCCATGAGTCAGTTTGATCTGATTAGTGGGACGTTGTCATTTCATGAAGTTTGTTTAGGCAGCAGGTCAGTTTGCCTCAGGCCAACTCAGTCGGTTGAACACTGCTAGCTAATGAGTCACACCATGAGGTCATTCTTCCCTTGACAACACGTCATGGTGCTATGACAATTAAACAGTTAATTTGAATAAACATCAGTAGTCAATAGTAGTAAATCGTAACCACCACTATCGATGTCCAGCAAAATGAGACAAAGCACTTAAACAGCACTCAGAAACACTGAATTGGTTGTCCTTATGGTTGCATGCTGGGAAATCTTCAGGAGGAGTAACCCGGTACTCTGTTATGTCATTTAATGGCTTGAGTCAAAATGTTTTGGCTGTACGACAGTTCATATTTCACGCTGCCTTAATGATCAGACACCCTGTCCTTACTTCCTTGCTCATCTGCAACACAAAGTCCAGTCTTTTATTCATAAAGTATACAGTTCGTCCCCATTCTGTGCAGGGTAATTTATGTGAGACTGCAGGCTTGCATTTATTTGCTGTACACGGCCTGACGCGTGGGGCTCTTTAAGAGTGACTCTTTCTTTCTTCTCTTGCTCAGCTCCCCCCCCCCCCCCCGCATGCCAGATTGCCTACAGACCACAAAGACACACGTAGTTCGCTTTGTGTGACTCATTGAGTCCACTGGTAGGGCAGAAAACAGTGCCCTCTACCCCCACCCCCCACCACCACCACCAGTCAATGCCCAAGCAAACTGATCCTGCCGACAACACCAAGTTTGTGTGGGCCATTTCTGTTGAATAAAGCGCGAAGTACAGTCAAGTGAATGAGCTGAGCGAGAGACGAGAAGACAGTTCTTATACACATTGTCCCTGCCAGGAGAGATAGCGAGTCAATCATTATCTGCGAGGGGTACAGAACGGCATCTACACATGACATGGGAGGTAGAGCAGGGTCGACCCCCCCCCCCCCTGCCCCCCTCCCCCATGTCGAGGGGTCCTTGAGCAAGACACTGAACCCTTATGCTGGCACCTGAATGAGACCTAATCTGTGAGGCACTTCGGGAACCATTAACGGTTGAAAAGCGCCATATAAGTGAAAACCATTTAAAATATGTATACCTTTTATAGTTTGCACCTGGGGTCCCAAACCCTACTGGACTTCGGAGGTGTATTTCTATTATATCCTGCTTGCTCTCTGTTTTGAGTCATCCCCAGCTTTTGTTATATATTTAGACCGTGGGAACTATTCCCCATGAGATCAGCTTCCCCTTAAACATTTGCCTGATCTAGGCAGATCTAGTGACCGGGGAGCTTGTCTTGAGTGCTCGGGGCCGTCCCTTCTCATGTTTCCGATGTTCTTGTACGCCATGTGTGCGATGCTCCTCTGAAAGGTATTCCAACCAGCACCCTGAAACACTTTGAGAGACATGACTTCATTTGTGTCCAGTGATCAGCCTCAAACTTTGAAAAAGAAATGACACCTGTTTGGCTCCAGTTGGCAGTAAACACAACAAATGTGATCTTGAATGCCTCATGGGGTTGATATTGGGCCTCTGGTCACAGGACTCACTGGTATGAATATGTTGTTTGCTGAGCAACAATAACAGAAGGTTACTGGGCTCATTTTTCATGAAACCAGCTGTATAGTATGTACTTGTCTATTGCATTAGTGCGAATGAGTTTCCTGTGTATAAAGTTGACTCGAACTAAACAACCACCTGACAAGATTTAGTCCAACAGACTAAGAGCAGAGAGTTTGTTATACCTTGCTGTCCTGCTGTTCCGGATCACTACTACTATGTCTGGCTCTGTTTTCCTGCTTTAAAGGTCCCATATTGTAGACAGTGAGACGTCCGTGTCTTGTTTGATTATAAAGCAGATCTGGGAGCTGTATAAATACTGTGAATCATGCAGAGCTGCTCTAGTGGAGTCCCAGAATGAAAACACAAGAGCTGGAAACGAGCGTCATATGGGGCCTTTAAAGCTGTGACATCTGCACACAAACACAGTGTAAAACGGTGTGGTGACAGCAGCCGATAACACTCGACACGAAGCGAAGTGAGAGAGTCCGAAGTTCAAGTTCCTGCAGAGGCCGCTAACAGCCACAGCGGGATCTGTCCATGGTGCTGGAAACCGGTCTTGACCCTGCAGGACTTCAGGCTGCTTCACCTCATGTTTTATAGATATATATATATATTATTTCCTGGTTCACATGCATGACCCCCCCCCCCCCCCCTCCCCCCTTTTAAAACGAGAGTAGTCTTTAGTTTGAGCTGCAACGGAGCTCAAACGGTGTGGCAAGACGGACAAGACTGGCAGAGAGAGGGAGAGAGCGAGAGAGGGAGGTGGTGGTGGTGGTGGTGGGGGGGGTGATGTCATCGTTTTTAGTCTGTGCCATGGAGGAAGCAGATGGCTGCAGCCTTCCCCCTTTTCCCTCACTCCCGTTCCCACCTCCGTCCCCAACATCTGCCTCAGCATCAGGACTCGTCGAGGGCAAGGAGTGACAACCCGCCGGAGCAGAATCCGTCCAGGTAGGCTGTCTGCAGGTGGAGGAAACAAAGCGGAACCCCCCTCCCCAACCCCTGCCCCCGCCACACACACACACACACACACACCACCAACACCACCACCACCACCCCTCCGGTCGGCTGGATGTGAGCGGATCATCGACCGAAGGCGAAGTCCAGTACAGACGTGATATGGACCCGAATATCGGAGCAAGCACGGGGCCACGTCCAGCCTTGTTTTCTGCCTTTATTCTGTATTATGAGCAGGCGGCAGCGTAGGGGAGCTAGTCCTGCCCAGAGAGGAGGAGGAGGAGGAGGAGGAGGAGAGACGCGCAGAAGGGTGTCGACGGAGAGAGGCAGGGGCAGAGGAGAGGAGGAGGAGGGGAGGAACGGAGGAAAAATAATAGGGTAATATTGCAAGCGGCTAATAATGGCGGCTAAATCGGACGGGGTCCTGAAGATAAAGAAGAGCGACGTGGCCTTCACCCCGCTGCAGAACTCGGAGCACTCCGGCTCGGTGCAGGGGCTCCACCCGGGCGCCCAGCCCGACTCTGCGGGCACCGGGGACGGGGACTTCGCCAACGGAGAGTCGCGGTGCTGCGGCGGGGGAGGCTCCAACTCGACGTGCCTTCGCCTGGGCAGGGAGCAGCAGAAATACACGGTGTGGGACTGCCTGTGGATCGTGGCCGCAGTGGCCGTGTATCTGGCCGACGTGGGCACGGACGTGTGGCTGTCGGTCGACTACTACCTCCGCCGCGACTACTGGTGGTTCGGCCTGACGCTCTTCTTCGTGGTGCTGGGCTCCTTCTCGGTCCAGCTCTTCAGCTTCAGATGGTTCGTCCACGACTTCGGCGCGGAGGACGGCGCGGAGTCGTCCGCCGCCGACTGCTCCCACATGGACGGGAACAAGCTGCTGAGCGGCTCCGCCTCGCACGGCGACGTTACCGCTCAGCACCACCCGGCCACGCCGCAGAGACAGGCGTCGACCGCCAGCAAGAACACCACGACCAACAGCACCGTGAGCACCGCGGTGGGCAGCAGGAGCAGGAAGCGGACGGCCTACTACTCCTTCTGCGTCTGGTTCGGCCAGTCCGTCATCCACATCCTCCAGCTGGGCCAGATATGGAGGTAGGATGGAGGCCTTGGGATGGATGGGTAACAGTGATGGGGTGTGTGTGTGTGTGTGTGTGTGTGTGTGTGTGTCTGTGTAGAATGAATGAGCGGAGGGCTGCTCTGACAGTAGTTGGCCCTCTTGGCACCGCGGTGGCCTTTGAGTGGTGCCAACTCCTACAGCATGGCTACCAGCTGCCATCTATAGCATGCTCCCCTCTGCAGGGCCAGCACACACACACATGATACTTGTGGGAGAACTGTCAGGTCCCTTCTCTTTATGTCCTCGCCAATGCCCCCCCCCCCCCACGAAAGACAACACAAGCTGAACAGGAAGGATGCGTTCACGCCCGGTGTCCAGCTGTGGATGTTTTGGATGTTTCACTGGAAAGGACTTCCACGGTTGGCCGAACAGGTGCTGCGTGGAGTCATGAATCTGAATGTATTTAAAAATGTGTTGAAACTTAAATTATCACGCAGGGGATCAAAAAGTGAAGCCCGCAGCCAAACCATGCTGATCTGTCCTGGGGGGGGGGGGGGGTACACACACTGAACAGTAACCAGTGATGGAAGAAATGTTCAGTATTCTTCATTAAATACTGAAAATACTGAGGTGTTTATCAGAAAAGTAACTCGTCTTTTAGTCTTTTAGTTTTAGGACTTCTTGCCCACGTTGGCTCAAAAGCTGCAGGACTGAAGGACTTAGAGGTCCTTAAAAGTTCCCCCCTGAAAAAAAGTGGCCCACACTACAACATGGGCAAACTCAAAAGGAAGAGTGTGCGATATGATTGAAAGCTCCAGGGCAGCTACTAAATGGACCTCATGTGAGATGAGGACAATGTGACGTTTTTTCTTAAAAAAAGGGTGTAAATCGAGATTATATACTGATATTATATTAGACTATATACTTGAGCAGGACAGGCTAAATTTCAAAATATAAGTTGATGCAGTCATTGATTATTATCCTGCATGGCAAAATATTTGATTTGACGCCTGATTTTCACCAACATTGAATATACACACACACACACACATATGTATATATATATATATATATATATATATATATATATACTGGGACTTCAAGTCTGCCTTGTGACCTTTACAGTATAGTGTGAAATACTGTATATAGTACCATAACTGTCCTTTCTTTCAGGGGCCAGACAGCAGCACCTCTGTGACCCTGAATAGGAATAAGCAGGTTTACATTCCAGACTTTGCCTCAGGCATTGGATTGTCTCTGAAGCGGTACATTTGTACGTTTGTTACCGCTGTTTGTTTGTTTTTTTGGGAGTTCATAAGTTTAAACCTGTTTCGTCCATCAGTGGCACAATGTGAGGATCTGCTGCTGCCTGCTGTCTGTTTTATCGTTGTTGACTGAATCTCAGGCAAAACAACACATTTGAAGACTGAACTTGGACTCTGGGAAGTTGCGACGGGCGTTTCTCACTACTTGCGGACATTTTTAAGACAAAATGATCGATTGGAAAAAAAAAAAGAATCAACAGATGAATCGACACCACAATTAATTGTTGTGGGGTCGCGGCCCCAAGTATAGAACCCCGCGTGAGTCATCGGTTACACTACCCTTAGCTGTAGAAACTGGTTGGGTTAATGGTCTCCCTGAAGAGGACAGGCTGTGTTCGTTATGTGATTTTGGCGATACTAAAGATGAAGTCCATTTCGTTTTTTTAGTCCTACAGGAATGAGACCTAAATCGAGTCCTAAAAATGAGGTCGCATTTTTACACTTCCGGTTCCCCCGTCTGGGTTTTTGGTTAGATGCCTGAAATAAGGTCTGTGGTTAACACAGGCTTAAGAGAATTTCACGTTTTGTTCGACGACATAAAATACGTCAGTATTTAAAGACATGAAGTACTTGACTCGTGAATTTCGAAGCTTTTACGTGTTTTAAAAAAGGCGGTTGCTAACAGGCGGCTAAATGAGACTAGAGTGGAAAGTCGTCTACTCACCAGTCCGCCTTTACAGTCTCGTTGTGTTTATACTCTATATCTATCTGTCTATATATCTATATCTATCTATATTCTCTGAAAAGTGAAGCTTAGTGGTGGTGATGTTGAAGTGATGCGACCGTGGTATAGTTCCTTTATAGCCTCACGTTAGCTTTTTACTTCTGGTGATTCCGTTTACGCTTCAAAAATCCTAAAAGTGGTGTTCATCAGTGAAGATTATCTTGCTGACCAAAACGTTTAAGTATCATAAACATTTTGTTTTGCCACAGAGCTTATTTTCTGCAATAATCCAAAATCCCAAATCCCTCGACTAAAAGCCAATGGGAATCAGGACGATGCTAACTTCCTGGTTGGCCTACAGGTTATGGGAGGCTACTTGGACAAAGAGATCATTGCAAATACACCGATGGGATATTAAGATGAGTTGATGGAAGTGTTTGAACATCTATGCATATGCATATAAAAGAGGAAAATAACATCACAGTAGCTTCACAGGAGCTGGAAACAGAGTGTGATTGGCGCTTGTGCTTGATGAATGGCTATTATATTGATGATCAAAACTGCTGCTAGTTAATTTTCTGTAGATTGACGAATTAATTGATGGATTAATTCGCTAATCGCTTCAGCTCTGCATACGACCTTATAATTGTCTAAAAACTCTTCCGAATTCAAAAGCAAAACTAAGTGCCAATCACCCAAAATTGTATCCTTATGTTAAATGATAAATGATCTCACTTATATAGCGCTTTTCAACCTTCATGGTTCCCAAAGCGCTATACAGCTAAGTCTCATTGACCCATTCACTCACACATTCACACACCAATGGCGACCGAGCTGCCATGCAAGGTGCTGGTCTCCATCGGGAGCAACTTAGGGTTCAGTGTCTTGCTCAAGGACACTTCGACATGACGGGGGCAGCCGGGGATCGAACCCCCAACCCGCTCTAACCAGCTTTACCTCCCGTGCGACAGTGCTAACCACTGCGCCGCCATGCCGTTGTCAGGCAGCAAATCATCATACAGCACGGCCTTTAAAGAACTGAAGGGAGTTTTGAGGATTGATGTCACGCTGGCACTACTGTGGGGCCTTCCAGAGGTGTGTCTGGAACAGTACGAATGCTCCAAAACAGCCAATGGACCAGCTATACCGATACGTTTCTGTGTGACTTGATAACAGTCACCAGTAAACCGATGTGGACTTGATGTGCTGCTGATCGCAGAGCAGCTTTGAGCAGTTATGAGAATGCGGGTCGACTGACTGTACCTGTCACCGTCTTTGACAGGTCGAAGCAATAAGTTTTTTTGTCTGTTAAAGTAAAGGACTTGTTTCATGTCTCACACATTCTTTAGCATATGGATGCTTAGCAAACATTTTTGTTCTCTGGATTTTGTATTCCGCGCCACTCTTAATACTTAATGTAATCCAGTGTGCCGGGGGACCCCAACACAAGGGATTTTTCTCACACTTCCTGCCTGGAACCTTTGACAGGAAGTCAAGAGATCTCTCAGTCAAAGAGACAGTTTTTCTTTATTGTTATATTTAAATAAAACAGGCGTCAAACAGTGTCCACATCATACTGAATCCAGGGAGAGCACATGCAGCTGAAAGCAATCTTCATTATCACGGTTAATGACCGAGTTTTGATATTGTGCTTGCATGTCCATGATGCAAAGTATAAGACCCCCTTTTTTTAAAGACAAATATTGGACAAACATTCTCTGGTCTTTTTTAATTAGCTGTTCTTTTGGAGGCATTTCTGCCATGATTAGACAGTGAGTCAATAGAGAGGGACAGAAAGGGGGAAAGACCTGCAACCAAAGTCCCCGTCCTTGGACGTTGCAATTATACATGGTGATGCCCCAATTTCCTGTTTCTGTCCACTCAACAAAACATGAGACTCTCTCTCTCTCTCTCTCTCTCTCTCTCTCTCTCTGTCTGTCTCTCTCTCTCGGCTCCCTCATGTTCTAAACTCTCTTCAAGGGGTGGGGGCTGACTGTTCTGAGAGCAGGGGTATCAGCGAGGAGCTGTACTGCACTCGTTTTAATGACGGTTACACAGCATGCTGTATCATCTTTTGCATCTGTATTTCATCAATAGTGGAGGAGTAATATGAACATATTTCAGATTATTTTGACCTATAGCCTAAAATATATGTATTTTCCTACTGATCTACACACAATACTTAAATAAATGGAAAGAGTGAATCTAGATAGAGAGACCGTCGTCACTTGGTGAGAGAGCTAAGTAAATCTGAGTGTCGTCTGCGTAGGGTCGCCTAATGTGAAAGATTATGGTCACCAGTGACAACAACGTAGCCTCTGCCTTCGAGATATGATCTGAACCAACTGAGGATAGTGCCAGATAATCCCACCCACTTGTCCAGTCTGTATTTTATGGTCATCAAGATGTTTTACCTCAATCAATATTCAGACGAATATCAGTGCTGTGATGTGGTCTGAAGCCGGACTGAAATCTGTCCAAAAGGTCATTACAAAAAGGTATTGAGTTGAATCAAAACAGCCTTCTCAATAATTCTGAAGGAAGATTAGAGATGGGTCTGTAATTATTCAATATTGAAGGATCCAGGTTGCCTGTCTTTAGAAGGAGCTTAACAACTGCAGTTTTCAGTGATTTGGGAAAAATGCCTGATAGGAGTGAGCTACTGACACATTTCAGCACATTCATTTCCAAGCAACTGAGAACATTTCTGAAAAAGGTAGCAGGGTGTCAAAACAGCAGGGTGGATGAATTAAGATGCTTCACTGCATCCTCCAGAGTTTTACTATTGATGCGTTGAACGTCGACAATCTGGCCAAATTGTTTCTTTGCGGTTACAGTGGTGGTCTGGTTCCATTGTTTGACATGGAAGAATTTATGGCCATTGACGATTTTAGGGAAAAAGGCTTGTCTAACTTTATTTATTCCAGAATTGCAGATGCGAGGCCTCTCTTTATGGATGTTGTAGTGAATGTGAAGATGACTTTTTCTCCACTTGCGCTCAGCTTTCCTGCCTTCACTTTTCTGACTTGTGACAGCTGGGGTGTTTCTCCACGGTGCTTTCTGGTTGCCAGAGACGGTTTTTACCCTCTCAGGTGCAACAGCGTTTTACAGTCGGAATTATCAAAGAGTGAGTCAACAAGAGTTTGATGTTAAGCTTATTGTCGTGGACATAGCATCCGCAAAAGGACAACCCAGTATGCTCTTTTTATTTTTTTTGACAGAAACTGATCAAAGAAATGGTTGGCTGTATCAACACCCTTGCTAATAACCGAATCCGGTTTGTGTCCTTGGTTGTGAATGGGCCCTTTCCACATGTTGCAACAGATCAAAAGTTTCAAATAGACCACAGACGTCCTTGGCAGTTTTGTCTTTGAGATTACCAATTCGACTGTTATTCACCAGTTTTGACTAGACAAGACAGTGCAGAGATATTCAAAGGAGGCAAAATCACCACATGATAACTGTATGTATATATATATATATATATATATAAACTGAAACGTAGCTAGATTGGCTAATTTCAATGCCACCTTTGAATATTTCTACACTGTGTTATCTTGTCAAAACTGGTGGGTGTTTTGAAATACAGAAGAATATATATATTTATGGCTTTGTCCATGTTAGAGATTTTTTTAGTAAAGCTTATGGTATTTCTAGATTTGTTAACCCTACCTTCTCCTGTTATTCAACTAAAAGAATACATTACACTTAAACTATGTCTATTTGGAAAAACAAATGCCATCATTTGAAAAAAACAAGTTTTAGCAGGTCCAAGAGGCGGCTTCGAAGATATGATTGCACTTTATGGATGTGAATTATACCTTTGACTTTAAATGGATAAGATGGCGTTTGAACACTCCAGAGCCCTTTTGGTATTTCACAGAATCATTTTTGGAAAACTGAGAGGCCTACAATTTATATCATCATAGTTTGTGCAAAAGTGCAACGCTCACCGGCAACATTCAGTGGCCGGCCGGTCTGCACCTACAAATGGACTCTCCGGCGCCTTTCTGAAAAAGTTCGGAGATTTTCAACTGGAAGCGCTCGGAGAGGGCGCTCTAGGTGGTCACATGTGGACGCCAGCACCCTGATGAACTCCTCGGTTGCATTGGCAGTAAATGGTCAATGGACTTCCACTTACGTAGCGCTCTTCAACCCAAAGCGCTTTGCAGTTCGGGCCTCGTTCCTCTCACACATTCCGATAGACTCCTGAATTCATTCTGCCGCGAACATCATGAGTTGCATCATCTCTAAAGATGAGCCAGTTCCGGAAGCAGCCATGCAAGCCCAAGCCGTGGCATTACCTCAGCCATGCTTCACGGATGAGCTAGTGTGCTTGTATTGTGCAAAGTATTCTTCGAATGCTGCTGGAAACTGTCTTGACTTGACTCCAGCTTCCCAGAGCTCCAGGCAAGGCGCAGTTCGCCACTCTTGAGCGGCAAGGGTAGCAAAAACCAGAATTCATCTTCTTTGTGGAATAGATATTAAACAGCAAACGAAAAGTTGTGTGGCACTCCCACTTCTCTAATATTCAGTGGCAAAAAAACATGGCTTCCTCCATACAAACGGGTTACTCCCAAACACATTGAGGGACGTAAAGCACGCTACAAAATTGTGCATAATATATGTGATAATATGCATCTCTTACAGATTCGTAGACGTCATCAACATGACAAAATAGCAGCATTCCGGAGAGAAGTGGATGATTATTTTACTAAACGGACAAACAAGGATATTATTTTATATTATGAAAAAAAAACAAAAAAAACAAGAACTGGAAATCTTACAGGTTGTATTGGGTAAATTTCATATCCCTAATTCCATTATTAAGTTTTTTATTTCCATGTTTAGATTTTTATTTATTTATCTATCAGCCATACTTTTATATTAATATGATTACTATGGCTTTTTTTTGCATTATTCATCCTTTTTCCTCTTTTCTACTTTCGATTGTATCTTTTTTTTTTATTGACATTTCATGTCTTAATTTAACTCATTAACTCCTTTTACGTTTTTGTGCTTTACCATTGTACCTTTTTTTTATATACTAAAAATGAGGAAGCAACAATCTACAATCATATAAAACGGAGTAAAACATAAAAGTACTCATGTTTGAGGAGCCAGAACAGCTGATGGTTAGTATTTTAACTTCATAAATGACGAATGAGTTATCAGAATTTGTTGGTGATTTATCGATAAAATTTCCAAACAAAATCCGCCTCTTGATCAATTGACTAAACATTTGAAGCATGGTGGGAAATGCTGATACACATTCCAGATAAACAGTGATGGACTATAGATCAGTCTCACCACATAATACAAGTGCGTGCCAATCAATACCTTACCGTCTTTATATTGAACTTGGCTGCTCATCAATGCTTTCCATTAACTGGCGTGCAAGCATCTTAATGAGCTGCTAATGAACATGAGGAGCTTTATCCTGGAGCCAGTCGGCCCCCAGTGGACTCCCTCCCCCCTCCCCCTCAGAGACGTGAAGGTCGAGCAGCCACATTTCGGCCCGTTTCAGTCTGATTCTGAACTTCAAAACTACTTTGTTTAACACTTTTTGTGGCGGTAATAACAATTTAAATGAACGTAAAGTCAATTTTCTAGAAAACACAAACGTGTAAACATTTGAGCAAATGACTAGTCCGGTGCTGTCTTATTTCTCTGCAAGGACGGCCTCATCTGGATCTGGAAAGCGATGTTCACCAGGGAATAATGTGGAACAGGCCTGTGACCCACACACATGCTGGGGCTGGTTTGAAAGAATGGCTGACACCTGGGTTCACCAGGGGTGGACAGGAGTGACACGGGGCGGGAAGACCTGACTGACCTGGACATGTCCCAAGACTCAACTATGTCCAGTTACATTTGATTAAGAGTCCAAAAAGGTTTTCAGTGCCAAGTCAAGACAAACAAAAAGTCCTCGTCCACAATTACAAGTCGGTTAACTTCTCAGACTGGGACACGAGGACGTGTTCAACCTAAATACTGTTCATGTTGCGCCAATCGGGGTGTTTTTTTACTTCATGGTGTTCGATTTCCCTCAAAATTTTAACAAACTATTTCGAGAATAGTACTTCGAAAACTCTCGCGACGTCAGGAAGCAATACAATACATGTTGGATGGGAAGACTCAAGTCATACAATGTCACTCACCACACACTGGGCCTCATGCAGCAACATTCCCTTAAATTTCTCTTATATTTTCTCTTAGTCAACTCCGGATGCAGCGAACGCTCTTAACCATCCGAATCTGCCGAATGCTGAATCCCACTTCATCATAAATTGGAGGCCGATTGTTTGTTGTTAGCATAGGTAACGCCCCCTAAACACTGTATAAGGGCAGGTGTTGTGGGTTTTTTTCTTATCTCGGTGAGAGTGCTCTCGACCGCTCGTGAGGTTTCCTCCTACCTAAGAGAAGAGTAAAAATGAGCAAACGTCGGTGGATCCCCAGAAATCGATGGGCCCCAACAAAATAAGAACAAATCGTGGATATATACGAAAAACAAGAATGGGTCACAGAGAATTTAGACTTCTTCATGTGAGTTCATCGCCCTTGAAAGTATTCTATGGTGGCGTAGGTTTGTGTGGGAAAAATGACAAGTCGGTGAAGTTTATCTTTATCTTCACTCGGGATCCACTTGCTAGCTTGCGGCCGTGTCTGACACGTCTTTACCAGCAGATGCGGTTTGCCCAGTTGTCATGGAGATGGTTCAGTCGCTTGCTCCATCTCTCTTGGGGTAACAGGTGGCTGCACATGAGATGGTAACCCTTGTCTCGAAGATGTTCTCCGGTGTCAGATGTGAATGTCCTCCTTGATCTGTCTCTGGTTGTCCGCCGACTCCTTTGACCTCCTCCCGGTGGATGCTGGTTGAGGTTTTGATCTGGTGTTCAGAGTCAGCTGATGTTGTCTGTTTCTGGTGTTCATTCAGTCTCGTGGTCCGGGGTTCTTGCTGTTTCACCGATGTAGTGTTTACACAGCTGTCACACGTGATGTCATGATGATGCCATAAAACACCCCGGTCTCCAGGTTTATGGTAAGTGCTGACTGCTTATGACTTAAAGACTGGCTCTGGTAAGAGTCCCACTGGGATGCGTCTGGTGGTCCCTGCAGATTTAGCAGTGTTATCCTGGTCTTAGTTCAGGACAAGCAGTTTATATTTTGCTTTATTTTCAGTGTCCAGGTCAGGTCTTTTGGGGAGGAGGGAGGTAGACACAACTAGGGACGGCTCGATACCACTTTTTCATGTCCGATGCCGAAACCTTGAGTGTCTGCCGATACCGACACCAACCTGATACCGTCTTCTTCCCGCTCTTAAGCAACTAACTAACAAATCTAACAACTCTACTCCCCTAAAGGAAGAAACACAGAGCCCACAACATGACTCGGTTATGGACAGCACGGTACACATGGCGTCTCAAGGCGCTCACAGCTGGAACTCAAGGCTATTTCACCTGATATCAGGTTAGCTGCAACGGTTCCTTTCACTTGTAGCCACTAGAGTTGAACTGTATGTAAAAGTGCAAGCGTTTAATCAGGTTCCAAGCTTCCAACGCTGCTGCCAGCCCCTTTAAAACACACGCATTGCATAAATTGCACTCTGAATTTTGATTTTGGCCAGCATGGGATCGGCACATCCCGAGACACAACGTCTGTCTTTATATAAAAATTAGAGGGCACCATAATGAGACATTTCTTCATCCTCCACAGAGGGGCAGTAATTAAAATCTTGTTTTTTTTTGTTTTTTTTTGTTTTTTTTACTATAATCCAAACAAACCAAAAGTACCCGTGTTTCAGTATCTTGATGAGAAAAACACACTCACTGTTTCTGCTGCTGTTCTAATGAAGAAAATAGTTTTACCCAGACTGGAATCGGTATCAGCTTAACTTAATGCTGTTTCTGTTTGAATACCCTTCCAGGACTCTCTTCTACTCTCCTCCTCCTCCTCCTCCTCCTTTTTAAGGATAAATCTGGCGATATCCTTTTTTTACCCTATTATCAACAAATCTCATGTGCAGAGCCAAACCAACAGTGAACGCATCTACCAGCAAGTATCGCAGCCTGATATATCTTCTTCCTCTGTGCCACAGAGCTCCAGAAACTATCAAAAAAACACATCTTTTAGCGACACACGTTGCACTTGCTGACCTTCATTACCGTCAGCTACAGGTCTGTTTGGGCCTAAACTGAGACCTGAAGCTGAAGTCATACCCGAGTCTGTGAGACCCAATCCTGGTGATCCTGCCAAATTTCGAGACCAGAACCCGAACCAGGCGTTTTTGCCTTTGTTTCATGGCTCGCCAGGCCAGAGGGCCAGGGACGCAATAATCCAAACAAAGTGCTTGTCTGATCATCTAAAAGCATTTGAAACCCCTTCTCTGACGTCCACCACACAGCCCAGCTCCTATAACACAGTAATTTATTCACAACAAATTAATCAAAAACCAATACAAACAAAAGGGTGGGATGAATCTTTAGTCAGTAGTATGGGGGGGGCGGGGGGGGGCGTTGGATGAGTGCTGCTGCATGGGTGTTGCATTGTAAAAACAAAGAGAACAAAAGTCAAAACGCCGATGTGTTTGTGGGAAGAAGGAGGGCTGCTGCTGCTGCTGCTCTGGCTTGTATGTTTTAGGCTCAACAGGCCCAGGTGGGTTCCACGCCGCGGATTAAACCACTTCCCAGTCTGCAGTCCTGGAGACAGAAAACACAGAGCAATGGCAGGGCCGGCCAGGCAAGGAGGGGGGGGGGAATTTATGTCTTCAGTATGCCAGTGGGCATGGGACTGAGTGCAACAGACAGGGTAGGGAAGACGGAAAGTACTGAGAGATGGACGAACATATCAGGGGTTTTGGTCTTTGGTCGTTGTATTTGAACGCAGTATATACCATTCAGGTTTTAGTGTTACAGATAAATTAAATACAACAGCAGGCCTGCAGGTTATGAAATAAGTATTTATCGAAGCCTGATCGACCACCGGAGAATGGAGATTTCGGCAGTGCGAGTTTACACAGCGTAGTGCCCCCTCGATTCTGAAGAAAAGTGGGCAAAGAGTCCATCTTTTATGCTGTTGCTCTGGAAGACTGCTTTCGTATTCCAAATAAGGGTATTTGATTCTAAACAAGGAACTATGCTTACCTACATTCGAGTAAATGTAGTATTTCTGATTCTGATTCTGAGCCCAGGCAGCAGCCTATCACCCTCAATCTTGGTGTCCTACGCGATGGAGACAGCTTCGCCTTATCAGGACAGCTGCACCATAACCAGCCTTTACTTGCAGACAGAGAGTTGAACTATTGCTCTATGCCCTACTACTATTAGGTGTACAACTGACCTGAATGTGACCTGGAGGAACCACTGTGTCATACTACCTTTAGCCTAAAGAAGGGACAATTCCTTCACACCTGTTGCGTATAAAAATATCCGACCCAGTGAGTTGCTTCGACTGATAGTGGACACTTATTTTTTTTTTTTTTTGTCCTGAGGAACGTGAAATATTAGCTCCGATGGTTCATGAGTGGAGCCCTGGTCCCCGAGCTTCTAACCAGCCAGTTTCCTGCTCAGTGCACGGACATGGTCCAGTTCCTATCATGTAGATGAAATCAGGTGTGAAATCAACTGGGATCCATGATAGAATTGCAATAACCGCTTGATGAAGTGCACATCATCTGAATAACCAGATTTGCCTGCCTTGTATTCACTTTGTATGCCTTGTATTGGCCGGGGGAATATGCGCTGCACATTGAAACGGCATTTCCGGCAGTGCTGACGGTGACGGCCTCACTCGAAGGCTGAATAAGAGGCTGAATGGACTGACTTCTCTTTTCGGGAGATGTGAGTGAAGCGGGCAGAACTGGGACACCTTCAGTTACTGTGTGAATGTAGCCTGAGTGGCAGGTTAACAAGTCTGATCTGTATCTGTAGACTTACAAAGACCGGCATCAACACACACACACACACACACACACACACGCACACAGGGAGAAAATGTGTCAGGTCCATCTGTCCATGTACAGGCTGCAGCTTTAATGCTCTCAGCCCAGATTTAATTTCCAAATTCTTTATTGACAGTGGAACTTCATTTCACGGCCCATTAGCCTGCTGCTAAATGGCTGCCATGTGTTGGCTATATTTCGGAGATAGAGGGGGAGAGAGAGAGAGGATGGAAATGAATGATGGATACTGACAGAGAGAGAGAGAGACACATAAAAATGTAGGCCACAGACAGACTGAAAAGTAATAATGAATTCACTTCATTAAATGAGCGTCTTGCCTCAGGTCTGGAGAGGTACAGTTGGAGCTGGATTGCCAGGAGCTGCAGTGCGTGTGTGTGTGTGTGTGTGTGTGTGATGTCCATGTTGCAATCCAGTATTTTATAATGAAACTGCACGGTGGAGTTATTATTTAAACTCTGTAGCAGAGGATCTATTTTTGTGTCTCCACAAAGAAAGTTGACATTCACCAGCCCTTAAAGTTTAGTAAAGACAAAAGTGTTGCAAATTCAAGCGCCTTCAAGCCCCGCTCCATCTGCAAATCAGGATTTGAGATATTTGCAAGCGATGTGCAAGTTTGATGAGTATCCCGATGTTGTGCGCGCTCAGTTTTAAATCTGTTAACTCAAAATAGGTAAGGTTGAGTTAAACTACAGGCCAACTTAACAGCAGCTAAGAATCTTGTTTTTGCCGCCCTCCAGTGGTTTAACTTCTCGCCTTGCTACAGTGATGCAGAAGTGTATTCCAGGGTGTGGTCAGTACACTTTGATGTCATTTTTGGGTGTGGTTACAGCTGCAACAGCGCGCACTTCTGACCATAGCTAGATTCTAAACCCGAGAGGGCTGTCCAGCTCCTCCTGGGGGGATCCCGAGGTGTTCCCAGGCCAGATGAGATATGTATTCCATTCTAGTGTGCTCTGGGTCTCCTCCAAAGCAAGGCGCCCAGGAGGCATCCTGATCAGATGCCTGAACCACCTCAACTGGCTTCTTTCGACGCGAAGGAGCAGCGGCTCCACTCCGAGCTCCTCACCCTATCTGTAGGGTAAGGCTAAGCCCAGCCACCCTGTGGAGGAAACCCATTTCGGTCACTACCCAAAGTTCACGACCATAGGTGAGGGTTGGAACGTAGATTGAGTGGTAAATCTAAAAAGCTTTGTCTTCCAGCTCAGCTCGATACTCAACTTGCGGCCCGTGGTGCCAAATCTGGCCCGCAATAGGGTGCCGAGTGGCCCGCCAACCATTTTCTAATTCACAATGAAAATAAATTGATTCATACTGGGATTATTTCTTTGGTTGTTTATACCAATTAGTAGATATTCAATAATGTCCCTTGGCTGTTATTTGGGAAGTTGCATATTAGCCATATCAGCGATCTGTGCAGTGCGCAGAAGCGGCGACGCTTGGTTTCAAAGTTGTGTATGTACGCCTGACCTGCTGGGGGAATGTGGGAGAAGTTTGCCTTCGACAGGACGACTTTCAACCAGGAGACTGCTGTCAAAGGTCAGCGTTAACCCTAACCCAAACCATGATCTTTTCCTAAACCTAACCAAGTAGTTTTGGTGCCTTAACCTAACCAAACTGAAAATTCCCATCTATAGGACAGGATTTTGGTTTGGACGCCAGTTCACACCCTGACCTGGCATGACATTTTCCCGCTAGTGGCTTGGAGGAACTTTGGGTGGCTACTGAGCACTATGAGAAAGTCGGGCAGTGTTCCTGAATGGGCCTATAGCCACATCACTACCAGGATCTCTTTCTTCGTCCAGCCTGGCTTTGATATACTGTGTTTGGGTGTACCTCTGCACAGTTGTGTTTTATATATCGATACAAGTAGAAAGCTGTTTTAAGAGACAGATACCTTTGTTCTAGACATTTAACTGCCAATTCAACTGATGGACTAAATTCAACTCATTTCCGCCCAGGTGCATTTGTACATAGCAACATTGGCAGTGCAATCAAACTCTTTGAAGTTAGCATTGCTTCTCTGAGGTACTTCCAAAAGAAAAGAAGGTGAGAATGAATATGCGTGAAGAGTTCAGTGTGTTGTGCCTCTTGATGCACTATCACATGTTAAGTTTTGTCCCGTCTGGTTGATGTTGAAGGATGACTTTTTTCCCTCCATCTCCCCCAGGTATTTCCACACCATCTACCTGGGCGTTCGGAGCCGCCAGAGTGTGGAGACAGAGCGCTGGCGTTACTACTGGAGGATGGTCTATGAGTTTGCAGACGTGAGCATGCTGCATCTGCTGGCCACCTTCCTGGAGAGCGCTCCACAACTGGTGCTGCAGCTGTGCATCATCATACAGACACACAAGCTGCAGGCTGTGCAAGGTAACGCACACACTTTCTATACTTGGCCCCTCACCCTAACCTTAACCATCACAACTAAATGCCTAACCCCAGACCTTACCTTAGCCTAAACCTAATTCTAACGAAGTAGAAGTAGTGACGACCAGCCGGATGGTTGCATTGGTCCCTACAAAAAAAAAGTGTTAATTTTGGCACCTTATTTTAGTTTTACACAGGTGCCGTTCGCCTCCTTTTGTGAGGATTTGTGAAAAAGACACAGTTCACTCAAACAGTGTTCACGTCACCGCGCTCTGCAGTTATACAACACACCGACTCTCCGCAGTGAATCCATCAGAAGCGCTCTCTCTCTCACTGTGCCGGCCCCACTCACCTAGCATTAAGCACAGCTAGCTGTGCTCTCCGCCGCAAGAGCAGCCACTCCTTCAGAAGCTGGATTCACTCACTCGTTCCACTAAAATGCTGTTCGGGAGCAGCAGCTCAAACGTCAGATGACGTGGTATGATATTTCTTACGGGAACATCTAGAGGAAGATTTAGGTGGTTGATTAATTTAGTCCATGAACCTGTTTCTTCTATGTCACGTAACATTGCTGACTGAGACAGAACTGAATACAAGATGCTTCTTTTGCCTACTCTAATATTAAAGTGTCCCAGTAAGCCATGACAGTGTTGACAGTTAGCCAGCATGAACGATACCGGGACCCTGAAGCTGAAGCAGCTTAATGGAATTCAGCCACAATTTATTTCTCTTTTATTTGAACTCGTGCTTTTACTGCTGGGAAATGTCTTTCATGAAAATGGCTGACCGGACAACTATTTTCATCCTGTTTCCCCTCTCTATGATGCTGAAGAAGCTTGAAATGGCATTGACAGTATGTTAATGATGAGCAGGCATCAGCAGGTATCTTGCATGTTGTTGGTTCATGTCGTGAACTTTATCTGGATATGTTATCTGGGTTGGGGGGGGGGGAGCGCATTAATGTAGATGTGAATGCATTCAGAACTCAATTGAAAATGCTATAAAAAACCATAGCTGACCATAACTGAAGGTGGTCTGTACTGTACATTGATCGCAAATATAAAAAGTCAAACTTGTGAGACAGGTGTTTTCCTGTTCACCCTGTCAAGCCATCACTTGTTCGGCGATAATGTTTTTTTTTTCCAAACTGGAACTTCTGGACTGTTTGTGATTTGACCACAATGGTGGGTGGTGACTTCCGGAGCCCAAGCGCAGAAGAGAAGCCGCAGTCGGCCATTCAGCTGACAGCTTAAATGAATAATGTTTTCTTGTTAGAGTTCATCTGTCACCCTATTTTTCATGTAAATGTATCACCCTCGGCCAAGTCAAGAAAACCCTGTTATAATACTTTGTACGTCTGGTCCCAAGTGTAAATGCAAAGGCCTGTAATCAGAGCTCATCGTCAAAAACCTTAGGCCCCTGTTGCTGTGCTGTGGTGGGTTCATGTGCTGTGGGAGTCTCTGTAATCCAGGACTCAAAGAGTTGACTGAGGTGAATCGCCACCTTCTCAATGGAGCCACTAAATTCATACTATATTAGGCTAATTAGCCCCCCCCTTAATTAGGGTAAATATATTCTGGACCAGTCTGTGTCAAAGACCTGTCTGACTGTGGGTCTGATGGCAAACAAGCATATTGTCCAAAATGTAATGTCCCCGGTCCCCTTCATGTGGCACTGAAATCAAACCCATCTCGTCTCTGTGTGCCCGTCTGTTGCAGGTATGACTGCGGCAGCCTCCCTTGTCTCCCTGGCCTGGGCCCTGGCCTCCTACCAGAAGGCCCTGCGAGAGTCTCGGGACGACAAGAAGCCGATCAGCTACCTGGCAGTCATCATCCAGTTCTGCTGGCATTTCTTCACCATCGCCGCGAGGGTCATCACCTTTGCCCTGTTTGCCTCTGTGTTCCAACTCTACTTTGGCATCTTCATTGTCCTGCACTGGTGCATCATGACCTTCTGGATTGTCCACTGTGAGACAGACTTCTGCATCAGCAAGTGGGAGGAGATTGTGTTTGACATGGTGGTGGGCATCATTTACATCTTTTCCTGGTTCAACGTCAAGGAGGGGCGGACAAGGTGAGGACTCTCGAGAAAAAAAGAATCTATTTCAGTGACTTTTTTTGAAATACATTCTTTAATGTAATTGAATGTCTTTGTTCAATCAGCTTGTAAACTGTGAGGCACTTCGATGAGCTGGGGAAGAATTTTGGGCTTAAAATCGGGATTATCAGGAAAAGTGGTGTCACGTGTAGTTTCAAAGTAACCTTTAAAAGTTTTAATATTTCAGTTATTCGCCCCAATATGGTAAATGGCCTTCACCTACACAGCGCTTTTCAACCTCAAATGTTCCCAAAGCACTTTACAGATCAGGTCTCATTCACACATCGATGGCGACCGAGCTGCCATGCAAGGTGCTGGCCTCCATCGGGAGCAACTTAGGGTTCAGTGTCTTGCTCAAGGACACTTCGGCGTAATAAAAAGAAGTTTAAATTCTCTACAGAGCTGCAAAGTCGGGTGACAAGAACACAGAATATTTTGTAATATTTTATAATGTACGCGCATGGAAACTACAGTAAGGTTAGATTCAGGAAAGATCATGGTTATAATTCATAAAAAAAAGGCAAATGTTAATTGCAGGTCTGGGACAGGACGCAGACTTTGGTCTTCTGCATGGGAGTCAGACTTGCTGCGTGTCCTGGACACTGGATGTAAAATTGTGACCTGCGGCGTTGTTCAATATGGACGTACTGGCCTGGTTCATCACTAGGAGTGACGTGAATCTACTGGCATTATAAAAAATATGATTAGTGAGGCTTTGAGCCCTCGATTTCAGCCACCGCTAGACGCTGAAATGCTTCACAATGCACAACAACACATGGACAATTTTATATATACTTGCAGCCTTGCAGCTAGAACTGTTGACCTCAGATTGGCAGTGAGGAACAGGTAGTGGCTCACCAAATTCCCATTAAAATGTGAAAGTGCAAAAAAATACTGGAGAACACTGCTTCAGGCTTTGCTGAACTGTTGTGGTTTCGCTCTGATTCATTTCTTCATGTCGTGTCTCATGTCTTTGTTCAGGTGTCGGCTTTTCATCTACTACCTGGTGATCCTGGTGGAGAATGCGGCACTCAGTGCGTTGTGGTATCTCTACCGGTCGCCTCATACCACTGACGCCTTTGCAGTGCCAGCACTCTGCGTCATCTTCAGCAGTTTCCTCACTGGCGTGGTTTTCATGCTCATGTACTATGCCTTTTTCCATCCCAACGGGCCACGCTTTGGACGCTCACCAAGCGGCCAGGGTCTCGACCTGGACCCCACCGCTCAGTTCTCCACGCTACCGTCTGAAGGTGCCACCAACTCACTGCGCTCCAACCGAGGTGCCACCACAACCCTGGAGCGAGACGTGGGGAAGTATTCTGAGCGGGACGGCTGCATGCCGGTGTTTCAGGTCCGACCTACAGTGCCATCCACGCCATCATCTCGTGCTCCGCGCCTCGAAGAGACAGTCATCAAGATCGACCTCTGTAGGAACCGCTACCCAGCCTGGGAGCGTCATGTCCTTGACCGCAGTATACGCAAGGCAATCCTGGCCATAGACTGCTCCCTGACTCCTCCACGGCTGCAGTACAAAGATGACGCTCTGGTGCAGGAGAGGTTGGAATATGAGACCACGTTATAGTTTCACCCTGCTCTCAGAACCCATACAGGGGTGCAGCTGTCAGAGGATTATCCTGCTATCTCATAAACAGCAACAAGGACTGTGGCAATAAGAATTTGTTACTACCAACCAATCTCACTTTTCATCTTTCATTCCCCTTTTTCTTGTTCTATTCCTCGGCATCAGCGCCCACCCAGGAGCATTCAACCCCATCGGTAGTGATCGGAGGAGTGTTTTGGCACAAGTGCAGTTGATGTCGCAGGATGTGTTTGGGTTCTTTGTAGGGTTGTTGCTGTTATTTTTACTTCCACTCATCAGGGAAATCCTGTCTGACTAAATGCAAATCCAAAGAGTGCTTCGACACTCGGCTCGGAACCTACTAGAAGCGTTTGGTTAAGGTTGGAAGCGTTAAGTATAAAATAAGCATGTGCATCCAGACGAGTTTTACTGTAAGTCATCAGATATTCCTCTTTAACCTAAATGACACCTGAATTACACAGAAATTCCTATAGTTTTTCAAAAGAATACGATCCCTCATTGAGCATCAGTAGAAACTTCAAACTGTTATATCTGTCTTAATGTGTTGGTGTCCCACTGTTTGGAAGTTCTGATGATGTGATCCCATAGCAGCCCCAACTGGGTGGGTTCTTTCCGTCAATATGTACACGATGACACTCATCGCTCCTGTTCTCTTAGTGCCAAAAAGGTTCCTTGGAAACGTCCTCTAGCGTCTGAGGAGCTGGAACACCTTAGAGATGGCTGGGTAGTCCAAAAAAGTTCTTCTCTGGCCTAGACATTTCGTTCCTCTTGGATAATTCTGGTCTACACTGGAAAAAGGTCAGACAGAAAGTGAACTACATGAAGACAGTGGTCAAAGTAGCATCTATACTCAGTCGTTGCGTTTTGTTTGGATAAAATCAACCAAACCTGGCTGGAAGGGAGGCTAGGCAGCGAGGAGGAAGGGGATGAAGGCTGGACAGACACAAAGCTCACTGTCTTTCTCTCATGAGGAAATAAGTCAAACTCACACAATGCCAAGAAAAAAAAAATCTTCCTGGCAGCTCAACTCAACTATTTGCAGTCCAGCCTCATGAACCTGGCTGTGCAATGATACTGATATTTGCTTGTCTGTGAAGGGAGAGAGTGAAGGGGGAGGGGGGGAGGGGGGGGCAGAAGAAATTAGCTAGCGAAAAGAAGGTGACAGGAGAGGGTGGCGCGGGAAATGAAATCGGTGGATGGAGAATGAGAGAAAAGGCAGACAAGCAGCTATCTCAGCCAAACTAAACCAACCACCAGGATGTACAGTACTCTGATACAACATGCAGCATTTTTTTACTTTAGAGATGATGTAGAGGGTACTGAAATCATTGTAATTCTGTGTTTTTTTGTGTGTGTTTAAGTGTGCAATAGGTGATGTGTGTGTGTGTGTGTGTGTGTGGGTGTGTGTGGCAGCTCAGGAGGACACGTGGTTGGATGGCCTGAATCAGTGAAGGTACACCCTGACACTTTGACTTTAGGTCCGCTTGTTCCTCCCGAGGATCGCGGTACTGTTTCTATCCGTAACATTGTTGCACCAAGTCGCACAGCACAAGTTAGCCTGGCGCCGGTAGTGTCCACTGGCTAAACTAAAAAGTGCCGCTATAAAAGCTTGATCCGGGACCGTCATACCATACCGTCCGGGGAGTTTAACTGGTGAAAGCGAGTCACTTCTGATGCAGGTAAAAAGAAACAAAAAAAATGATTCTAACGGATATAGGCCCCTCTCACGAAACTCAACACAAGCCATGTAAAATCAAAGACGGCACAATGTTTCTTTCCTCATGGACTCAAGGGCTGCATCCTAGTCCAGAAGAACAATTTGGGTAAAATGGGTGGATGGAGAGGTGAGGGCAGCACATGGTAAACTGTACAGAGGGAGGTGGACTTCAGCTAAGATAAATGGACTTTCAACCTTAACGGTTCTCGAAGCGCCTCACAGATTAGGTCACATTCAACCGAGCTGCCGCGCAAGGTGCTGGGCTCCGTCGGGAGGCAACTTAGGGTTCAGAGTCGTGCTCAAGGACAACTCAACATGTGGACACAGGGGGGAGAGCTGAGGATCAAACCCCCAAACCCGCTCTACCCTGCTCTACCTCCTGTGCGGCAGTGCTAGCCACCGCACCACCATGCTGGCCAAGCTGCCGCCTAAGCTGTGGCTCTGACCGGAAACCGGATGAAGTAGATCATGTCACATTCAAATCATATTTGTAATTGCCTGTATTTTCAACATTCTTCCCACAATGTTCGTAAAGTTTCTAAACACCTGGGTGGCTAAAATGTCCAGGTTCCATCAGATCAGATCAAACTCGGCTGTGTGGTATGGATGTCCTTGACCGGGGCAAGACAGAAGAAACCAGACTAAAGGTCTGAACCTAGAGACAAGGTCATGTCACGAGATGGTAAACAACATACTGGCAATTTGGTTATTCTTAGAGTCTACCAGTGGTGGTGCTGAAACATGAAGGCTTGCCCCGATGATGGCATTGGAGGAAAGATCAGGGCCTCACCATTAAGATTTATCCTGTGGAGGCATTCAAATCAACAGCACACTTCATTACAATGTGGACATTTCGTCTTCAAGATAGATTGTCACGGTTGTTCGGTCCGTTTTTGACCGAATGGTGGAATTAAAGCAAGGGTCGGGGGGTCGCAAAGTCACCTTCCAGGGCCCGTAAATATCCACCCCAGGAGTTGGTAAGATACCTCGCTCCGATCAGGTGGCGCAGACTGTCCATCATTGCCGCCCTCAGGCCGCACCGATGCCAGTGTCAGTACCAGTCAACTTACTCACGGAAATGCGGAGCTTTTGCCATCTACACTAACCCCCCCTACGCTCCCAAACCCAAACACCTTGACTTCAGGGAATGCTGGGAAGCCAGAGGCAATGACATCCTCGCATGCTGTAGGTGAGGTGTCCGTCAATCCGCCGCGTTCAGGTATTTCCGCTCTCTCGCGTGCAACTATAGAGTCAAGGCACCGCTAATTAGATGGTAACGGCGCGTCCTCTGAAAGGTTAAGTGTCCGCACAAAAAAAGTTCCAGGTCGTCTGTTTTGTTTCTCGTTTCGTCACAAGCGCAATGTCTTATTTTTTTATTTATTTTTTTTTTTTCTAAGGATGGCATGCGGAGAGAAAAGCACAAAAGTCAATTGGATAATCATCGAACGACACTGTAAACCTTCTCATCCTGCTCAACCAAACCAGCCCCAGGTGCACCGAGCTGGTCTGACCTCAGCTGGTCTCGTCATCCTGTGTGTTGAGGTCTGAATTCTGTTGCAGGTTGCTACAGTTCATGTCCAAAACTGAAGTGAATTGAGCACCTTATTATTTTGGTCACAAATATATAGCACTAAAGAGAGGATTTCGTGTGTAGCCCAACATAAACAGACCACAGGGGGAACCAGAAGGACGTGTTTCAATGATCCACCGTCCTGGCAAATATTCCAGCCATTACTTGTGGGTTTTCTCATTAGATACAGCTTTAAACGGCTTTAAATGTTAGTTTTTATGATAAATTGTGTTTTACGGCAAGTCAAAGATGTAATACGCTTATGAGCAGATCCACTGTGTTCTGTCGGACACACTTTAAAGGACCATACCAGGAGTTGTGCTGTGTCACACTTGCTTTTACGTCACAGTCGGTCGTTTTTTCAAACCGTGCTGTTTCTCCTGGTCCAAACAGCCGTTGTTTCCCTGCGATTGCAATGTGGTGTAAAACTCTTGCTTAAGCCGTTTTAATCAAGTGAATAGTTACGTTATTGTGGTGAGCGAAGACTTTTCAAATCTATCTGCAACTTAAAGGTCCCATATTATACACATTTCCAGCTCTATATTTTTTATTCAGGGACTCCACCAGAGTAGCTTTGCATGATTCACAGTTAAAAAAAAGTCCTTATTTATCTTCTACTGGCCCTTTATGCAGCAGTTCCCCTTCTGAAACAAGCGTGGCTGAGGGCGGCGACTGTATAGTTGTGACATCACACCCTTACGGAAGCCCTGACGGCTCGTTTAAAGGCACAGTTTCTGAATACAGGCATTTCTCCATACATTCTGCGTTTTGATCCTTTCACAGTATTTATGCAGCACCTGGACCTGCTTCAGAATCAAACAAAAGACATGGACGTCTCATTTTGTACAATATGGCACCTTTAAACTGCATTGCGTGCTGTTTCATACCGAACAGAAATGAATGGAAACCAATGGAGGCCTGGAACTGTAGGTAAAATATTTGCACAAATCCAGAGTCTGCATCTGAAAATGGCTGCAAAAAAATGATTCAAGTGCACGTAATGTCTGCAGTTAGAGCTAAACTTTGCAAACACGGCGGTATGGTTCTTTTAAGTTTGTCAGGGTTTTATATACGTTTGGAGTCGGCTGCTTTTATCAAGTGTCTTAGTCTTTCAGTTTAGAACGTGACTTGTGTTTGCACATCGAAGCATTTGTCACACGACTTCAACTCAGTTTCAGGCTTATTTATTTGCCTTTCTCGCACCACACCACTGTGCGTGAGTGTGTGTTCTCATCTCATCAGTGTGTGCTTTTACTGCACTGAGCACTTTGAGCACTCTGAGTTTGGACATTTTTGGGTTAAAGGCTGCTACACTTGTTTTGGCCACAGCTCTTTTTCCAAAAGTTTTGCCTTGTATTTCATTTTTGAGTTGTTTTTTTTTCTTTTTTTCAAAAAACACATCAAAGTCTGTCTACAGGTGTTGGGGAGTGCTAGTAAATATGAGTTGTGTGTGTGTGTGTTTTGTTTAAAGCCTTTCGTGGCTGCAGAGGATGGGACTACAAGTTTGAAAATGCCGTTAGCACGACACTAAAGTTCCAACTAAACTGTCATTGGTCAGCTTGCATTGTGGGTAATGTAGACGCCAGTCTAAGTAGAAAAGGCACAGGTTTCAGGACAGCACAATACTGTTAGACTGAGTACAAGGCTGCATCTAGACGCTGCAGGCACTCCGCTCCTGGGCATAGGAAGAGGGAGACATACTCATACTCATTCTGAATGAATGAATTCATTAATGTTGGCGCTGTAGATGACGACAGCTGAAAGCGTCAAGAGGTATCACACTGGTGATACCCCCCCCACTGAAAGCGTCGCCATTGTTGTATACAGTCACGACAAGGTTTCACCCGACAGGAAGCGAGGAAGTATTTTATGTAAAGTTCATTTGCAGTCTCTCCCAAATCCAGTGTAGCCTTTGTTTACTCATTTTGTTTACTTACCCATCTCATTAAATATATATATATATATATATATATATATACACATATATATATATTGAACATAAAGCTACCTCAGTTTGTTTCATGGACAGGATACATCTTCTCTTCAACACTTTACATTCAGCTCGCTGTCTCTGTAAGGAGCTCCATTAGGAAGTGGAAGTGCATTTTTCCCAATATGACGCGGAAATCCCAGCAACAAATGATATTCAGTGTCCCCCGAAGACGCTGACGCGGTGATGAAACCGAGCGTCGGAAATGTGCCAAACTGAAATTGCACGCAGGTTTTTTGTTTGGTTTTTTTTTACATTTATTTTGTAGAGGTTTTCCAGAAAGACCATGAAAAAAAAAAAGCCAATTCCGTCTTATTAAATTAAATTCATTAAATGAATTAATTCGTTTCCTCTCACTGTAAATTCGTCGTGTGTGGCGCAGGGCCCTCGGACTAAATATCCTAAATATCCTGCTGGTAAAGTAATGTTCATTGAAAAGAGCCATTGCAGCTCTGCCTTCGGTTTCTGGACTCCAAGCAATGGTTTGTTGCATGAGAAGGGGAGGGGGGGGGGGGGGGGGGGGGGGGGGGCTCCGTTAACGTTCCACAGGGTGCTCGAGTTCTCTTAACGTCTGATATCGGTGGTGCGGGTATCCTGCTCTCTTGCGGGACAGCATCGTCGCCGACGGGACGTGGCGCGTCAACAGACTCCCTCCTCCCTCGCCCTGGTCATAACACTTAAAAGCTGCTTTCTACGTTTTGTTTGCCTTAAAGAGAGTATATTTCTATTTTTGTCTTTATTTCAAGCTCACCATCCGGGGACATTGTTGGAGGCTGTACGGAAAGCACAGCTTGGTTTTTCTGGTTTCGTCCAGTCTGTGTGTGTGTGTCGGGGGGGAGGGAGGGAAGGGTGTGTGTATGTGTGTGTGTGTGTGTGTGTGTGTGTGTGTGTGTTGTTTTTACACTATTCAACAGCATAATGTGTCGACGACCCGTTAACTCTGCTTATACTAGGACTGTGTGTGTCCAACAGGGGAGGGTTCGTGTAGACCCCGGGGTCCTCCGCTCTCTCAGTCTGAACTAGCTCTCAGAGGAAAAGCTTTTCGTGTCCGGCCGGCTGTGAGGAAACATGGCCGACGGCTGCAACTCAAAGCGTCAGTTGTGACAACGCGGAGCATCGCGGCGCTAAAGAAAGAAAAACCATTTCCCATTGCGCTCCCTGTTTCTGAGTCACTAAACTTAGCAGGGATATAATACTATCATATATATGTAATATATATATATATATATACATATATTATTATTATAACAATCATACATAGAGCCATGGTCAAGACGTTGAATATGACATAATAAATAATGAATATAGTATGCCTTAATTCGTGTCGTGATCCAAATTTGTCAATAGCTACTAAATGTAACTATTTATCCCATGGGTGCACGGAGGCCATGTGCCGAATCCAAGCACCACAAGCGAGGGATCATGTTGCACTTCGGTCGGGTCAGCCCAGGCAGATGGGGAAAACCCACTCCGAAAACCTTGTGGTTTCAGGTTTCAGAGGACTTGGGTTTACTTCATGACGCGGAACAGTTCCGCAATCGCGCCGCTCCGCTCAACTATCGTCGTTTCCGTACCCCTCTGTAGCTCTTTTGAGATGCGAAACAGGTCCAAGGTCCTTGTGAACGTCCCGGCCCCTCAGGCTGTAGTGAATCGAGCTCCTGCCGCAGAGGTCTGGACATACCAGCCTTAGTGCAAGCACAGTGACCAGCAGGTGAATGACGGCAGGACTCCAGTCGCACTTGTATAATCGCTCTGTACAGATGTCCGTCTTTAGAGGGCCAGTTGGACATGGAGCGCCACAGATGGTGAACCGATCAACTCAAAAGCTTATCTGTAAATAAATGTATGCAAAGTGTACACGTTTAAAAAAGGGAAAAAAAAGAACATTCCTCTCTCTTTTTCTTTTTTCTTTCTTTTTTTTTTGAGAGTTCTGACTGTGAAGGGTTGTCTTTAGAGGTCCGACGCCACCACGATGGCCGTTAACTATGACGATATACTACAGAGAAAAAAAAAAAAAGATAAATGTGGTGTATGTGGTGTATTAAAAAAAAGAAAAAAAACAAAAAAGATACAAATGTTTAAGATAAAAAAAAAAATAAAAAAAACATTGGGTCTTTTCCGGTAAGTTGCATTGTGTGATGAAAGTCTGAAGTGCTAAATGCGTTCAATGGGGCGGGGGAGGGAGTACATTTTATTGTAAAAAAACGAATCAAGAGTGACGAACATGATCAAAATGACATTTTTTTGTATATATATATATGGGATTTTTGTAAATTTTTATTTGAAATCTAATGCAACACAAACTACCAAAATTCATTAATAAAGTACACTGTGGTCATTTTTCTGGCCTCAAGATTGTTCATTTGTTCTTTCATTTATTCTGTACTGCGGCATCATCATCATCATTATTATTATTATTATTATTATCATCGTTATTAGCGAGATGAGTGGGATTAGCTAGCTATCGAGGTGTTAAAATAGCTCGACAGGCAGACGGACAAGCTACGTTGAGTTGTACCAACAAGTTTATCCACATTATTTAAAATAAATGTGTTGTGTGCTTAACAACCATAATCACGAACGCCTTTTTTTAAAGTAACAACCTACGCTATGCTAAGCTATGCTAAACAAAAGGGTAGGATGGCCACACTGCACTGCTAAATGTGGCTAGCTACGTGTAGCAGTACAACATGTTGCATCAGCCGTATTAGCTCTGTACTCTGTATGCCTAAATTCGTTGCTTCGGTGGAACTTATTTGTAAATGAAACGATACGGACAGTGAAAGTGTCCTTTGTATGGTATTTGTTCAGCCTGCAGGTCCTCTAAGGGGGTAGGTGAGGGGGGGGGGCTTGAAATCCTGGACTTGAGGTCGGGAGAAATGAAGTGAATAAATGTATTTATTTATTCATATTGTTTGATAGTATTTATACAAGTAAACGTATTATACTTTTATGATAAAATGTTTTACCCTCATAAAACTGTGAATGTTTTTATATTGTGCTTACAATCATCATAACAGTACAATTAGCATCAATTACAAAGCGTGTTTATATATTCACCACCATATACTTATACTATTATAATATACTTATAGTAGTTGCTCGTAGTCCGGATCAAAATATACGTTATAAAATATGGTTCCACCCTTGGAAACCTGGATGTCTGCCATTTCCGCCCCCCACCCTCTAATGTTGTCACCAGCAACAAGTACATCGAGCGTTGTATATCTTTATTTCGTCAAACATGGGTATTTGCGGATTTGATTAAATTAGCCTGCTGTGGAAAACTGGATGTTCTGGACATAGACACCGGTTTGATCAAGTATCGGTAAGTCTCGACAGCTGTGTGGATCTCTCAAAGGTTTGATCCGACCCTCTCTCCTTTTGATCAAGCAGGACATCGCCAAGACTTCCACCCATACCATCAGAGGCAACATGAGGTCTTTTCTGTCCTTGGCTGAAGGCTTCAGATGGTTCAGAAGGCTGCAGCTAGGGCACACACACACCCACCCCTGCCCGTCCTCTGGAATAACCTCCCTGTTAACGTCAGTCCAAACCAATCCAAACTTCAAACTCGTCTTTTCCCCATTACACTTCAGCTGGCTGCTCGTTTTTGATTACTTTGTACCTGTCGCCATTACCCGCGTCTGTCCTCTTTCCAGGTCTCCATGTTGGACGGGGAGGGTCACGTGACTCAGGTCTGTCTGGCGACACTATGAAGTTGTCTTGACGTCCTCCTGGATCCGTATTCTTCACATACATTTTACAATCTAATCCATAATTTTTGTCATCCTGATTGTCCTAAACTGTAATTTCACTATGTTGGTCTATTCTGATCCCTCCTCTGTTGTTCTGTTTTTGGGGGGAGTCTGAGGATTGTAAAGCCCCCTTGCTTCAAATTGTGATCTGTGATACCGGGCTGTGTATATAAAACTTGGACTGGACTGGACGGCTACTGAAAACCTCGTCCAATGAAGCCGATTCCGACCCTGGTAACCGAAGTCATCGGGTGGCAGCATCGTCTGAAATAATGTTACCACACAGGAGGAGGAGGCGTATTGTGTAATACAGGGAGGACCTTAACAGGAACTTTCACGTGGGTTTTGTACATCGTGCTTGATCTACGACTGATCAGTAAGAAAAAAAAAACTGGAATCAAGAGCCAAATAAATGAAATAGTTGCTGTACTCTAATGTATTTCAATACTTTCTATAAATGTCTTATTTTTCAATTGTGGCATATTGGATGGGATATCTGTGGGGTGGGGGGGAGAAAAAACAAAGTCAACATCTTAATAAAATAGATTTATTAACAGGTGGAAGTGTATCTCCATATTCAAAAGTGCAACATTTAGATCATATTGACGCTGATTAAAAACCACACGTTAGATCATCTCGAAACTAGCAACAGAAATATATGAAGAAGGCAACCAGTTCCAGTTAGACGTCACTCACGAAAAAAAACAAAACAAGTAAAATCGGAGTTGGCAGTGGTACTTTGACCATTTGTTGAATCACAATATTTACATTCTCACACATGCAAATATATATATATATATATATATATATATATGTATACAATGACTAGTACACTTAATCTCCAAACCAAAATCTGTCCATGACACACTGCTGATAAGCACTTATGAACCAGGAATGAAACGTCATTAAAATATATACACACACACACACACACACACACACACACACACACACACACACACACACACACACACACACACACACACACACTATTAAAGTGACGGATGAACTAGATGAGATAAAAAAGCATCTGTCAAAGGTGAAAAGGCTCAGTTTTTGGTTCTTGGTTGCCAGGCTGTTGGATCACACACACACACACACACACACAAATATAGTAATAAGACTGATGTGCATAACAAGTTTTCCAACAGCCATCCCCTTATTTACTTCAGTTCACTCGTTCTGCGGATCGCTGCTTCTACGTTCCCCCGGCAGAACCACTGATATGCAGCGGCATGTGTGTTATGTGAATATTAGGTTAGTGTCTGTGGGGTAGAGTTCTGTTTAAAAAAAAAAAAAAAAAAAACGTGAATATCAGGATACAAATTTTTTTTTCTCTCCCAAAACTGAAAAGACAATAGATACTGAAAGTCCGGAGGGACATCGGGCCACTTTTCAAGGTAAAACTACATTTTCACTATCTATTGCCTTTTCAGTTGCTGATCAATCGAAAAGCGGTGAAATGACAACCATTTGTCAGATTCCTTTCCGTTTACACGACTTGCATCCTGGAACACGGCAGCACGACGCGATAACAGCATTTGATCTGAGGAAAATGGCCGCCGCGTGAATACGGTCTGCAGGAGGCAAGCAACACGAGATGTTCTGAGAGTGACGGAGCTCGGTCTGGATTTACTGCTGGATTTTAAGGGTCGCCCGGACATTTCAGCGGACGGTTCACGGACCATGAAAACTTCAAAGCCTTCCCATGTATCTGCTATTTGGAATCAACTGTACCGTGAGTTATTTACCAGGTGTCTATATATTATATTGGAAAATGCAACAGATATTTGTGCAACCATGGACAAATGAAAGAGGTACACCTTACAATACATACATTTAATACAACAACTAGAGACCGATCCCAGCAACACCCGTTAACATGCTGACGTTCTGACCCATGAGTACTCAGTAGTCATTACTACATTATTACAATATGTACTCAGTAGTCATTACTGCATTAGGACATGAGTACTCAGTAGTTATCACTACATTATTACATGAGTACTCAGTACTCATTACTACATTATTAGTACGAGTACAAAGTAGTTAATACTACATTATTACATGACTACTCAGTAGTCTTTACTGCATTACATGAATACTCAGTGGTCATTACTACATTATCATATGAGTACTCATGGGATGGACCACACCCACATACTAATATACTGGGATGCAGTGATCCCCAACTTAAAACGAATGTGGGCCAAGGGCGTAAAGTGGGGGGCCAATGGCCCCTTTCCTACTTCTGGTGCCCTTGCTCGGACCGCACCCATCTTGGAACTCTGCCTTCAGTTTGACCTCAGCTCGAATTTCATTGTCGGGTGTTCTCATTATTTTGTCCAGCCTCTGACCAAAATCTGCCGTTGCGGCGAAAACGCCAGTCCTCCCATTCATTTTGAATATGTGTAGTACGTTTAGGCTGCGGTGGTGGTGGTAACCGACAACCCTGCGTTAATCACTACAACGCCGGATTTGGTCTGAATGCAGCCTAAAAAAGGTAAATATATTGGATGTTGGATATTTGGACAAAATTAAATTAAATGACCCTAATTGGAGTAACTGGCTGGTATGTACCTATTAAATTACTAATTATAGGAGAAGTGGACTAAGTGTTCATTTGGTAAATACCTGCTCATTTGTAGTAGTTAAGAAAGAATTCTCCACCCTTTTCCTTATAACTTATAATATATACACTACCATATTAGATTTCCCTTTCCAAGACAACAGTGACATATCGATTACTTTATCATTGGGACAATTTCCAGGAAATTAGAAGACAAGAGACCTGAAGAACAAGGCCATTACCATTAACTTGCATGCCTATATTCACGGTTCAAGGTTCATTTGTTTATCATTACACAACACGGGGTTGTACAAGTGCAGAGGATGAGCTGATGAGGAAAGAAGCTGCTCTGTAGTCTGGTGGTACGGCAGCCGGGTGAACAGGCTGTGGCTGGGGTGGACGCTGCTTATTAAATAAAAAGGAAGGGAAAGCCAATGGTCAGTATCATGAACGCTATGAAAACTCTATAATAAAGAATGTTTTCTATTGCAGGCGTGGGACTCTATACACAAGTTAATATCATTTCCACCTCCTGCAACTTTCAGGTCAGTGTTACGCACGTTCCTGGGACAACTCCAACTTCAAAAAGCCTTTTAATAAGTGGGTCAACCCTAACCACCAGGTTCCGCTCTGCCTGTTGGGACTCTGGCCCGACCCTGCAGCCCGATCCCAGGGTGTTTGCTCCAGGTCAAGTGAAAGTGAAGATGTGCAAACTCACAAGTGCTGTTACCGTATATTATGACAAGCAAATGCGTGCAATAGCTGTTGCAATTCATAGGCATGGGCGATAAACCAACAATATGAATCTCTTGCTGACCTAAATGTACTTGTGTCACAATTTTCAACAAAGAAATTCTGAGTCTGAATCCCATATTTTTAAACTGAGAACACCTACAACGACCAATCACATCTAACCAGATGTTCAACCAACCAATCAACCCACAGTTCAAGTCCACGGGTCCATCTTTAACTTTGATCACACCGTAATTAATCAGGACAAAGATATCAGAACACGAGCAATTAGATATTGGGCTGTGTTGTGCATGTGTATATTGCCCGATAAAGGGAGTCAATGTACACAAGAATACACATCAGGAACCCCAGCAGCTGCAGTCAGTGGTGTTTGGAGGGGGGGGGGGAGGGGGGACAGTGAAGCAAGCTGTGCAAATATTCCGATACGTTAGGCCACCAAACCTGCGCACACTGCAGCCATCTGAGCCAAATGCGGCACGTTGTTTTGGTCACACACTGGACAGTCTGTCTCTGCTGTCGAACTGCTGACGTTAACGGCCTTTGTGCTTGGTGTAAAATCTTTCCAACAAGGCTCTCAGGACGTTCCCTGGGATCTGCTGGTGCTGGTCTATCA